>NW_028125989.1:0-445790 GCF_965194825.1 Balaenoptera physalus
GAATAGGGCCTGAAGCAATCCTGCGCTTTTGCGGCCAGCGCCCAAGAAAGCGAGTTGAAAAATGGAGCTCAGGGGCACTGCAATTCACAAACCTGCAGACTTATAAATGATGACTCTCGTCCACAAATATATTGAGGGAAGGCAACGAAGAGGATTTGAAAGCAAGGCAGAATTGCAGGAAACAGATTTCAGGAGGGAGATTCGAATCGCCTTTAAAGCACAGGAAAAGCGGCAAAACCTCGACAATGATGCCCTTGGCCAAAAAGGGCGTATGCGTTTTTTCCTGAATATATTCAGGAAAAAACGCATACGCCCTTTTTGGCCAACCAAGCAACCTGGAAAGGCAAATCAGCGCTACAAAGAAGTCTCGCTTCCCATCGGTCAAATGGGCCATGCTGAATAAAGTGTCAAAACCAGAAATGCAGGACAGGCCATGGAGAAACGGGAGCCTGGCTACGCTGATGGGCGGGATGTAAATTGCCAACAGCCACTCTGGAGAAGTGCACGGTGTGTCCTGAAACATCTAAAAAACTGAGCTTAGGGAGCATAGGGCACATCCACTCATGGGCGTATAAATTGGGAAAACTAAAAATCAGCAAGACACAGGCACCTCAAAGTTTAGGGCTGCTCTGTTGACAAGAATCTCCACTTCGTTACACCTTAAATATCCCAGGAAAGAGAAAAATGGATAAAGAAGTTGTGGTCCTTATGTACAATGGAATATCACTCAGCCATGAAATCAACGTCATAAGGCTAGTAGCAGCATGATGATTGGATTTAGGTACGACGATTCTAAGTGAAATAAGTCACACAGAAAAAGGCACTTATCATAAGATACGACTTATAGAGGGAATGTAAAAACCGCTACCCTTGAACTGAATTACAAAACAGAATAGAGTCACACGTTTAGAAAACACACTATGGCTGCTTAACGGGAAAGGTGAGGTGGGGTGATGCATACAACAAGGGTTTCAAATTATCTCAGATACCGTTCCATAAACCCAATATGTAATAGACAAGCCCTACTCCTTCCTCAATGAATTGGACTCAACACCCGCAATTCACCGCCCAAGAATATATCTGACTAGTAAGAATCTTGAAACCTATGCATTGATATCTCTCTGTAAGTGAGTCAAGTGGGTGTAAAGCGGCAAAATCACAGCAGTGAAAAGCAGGTAAACCCCATTATAAAAATCAATTACTTTTAAAAACCCGTGAAACAAAGACAGTGAAAGAGAGAGAAATTCTTACAAAATTCGTTCAGCGGCTGTAATGCCACCTGGATTGACCATATCTAGACCCACAGCTGATTGAGACATAAGGGTGGACACTCTTGGGGCTGAGAGGTTTGGTGAGGTTGGGTGAGCAAACGCAGACCCTTTAAAGTAATACTGCGTGGTACCCATCCCATGGGTCCCAAATCTCCAGGTTCAAGGGCATCTTCCTACATCGAAAACATGCATGAGAAACCCAGAAGATGGTACACCGTGTGATCGGGAAAGGTTTCTAAAACGCACCTCATTTCTCATCTCCTTGTGCTCGGGTTCGCCATTCCAGCCGCTTTACTAGCAATCTCCCTCCTTGGAGAATCAGCACCTTTAACCTCCTGTTCCGTACAGCTTGCAATTTGTCCTGAGGATGAAAGGGAAGAGGGGGAACCAATGAGAGACTAGCTCCAGGTGTTGGGACAGGCAGAGGTCACTCTATTTTCCCATCAGGAAGAAGAATTAACCACAGGCTCAGCCTGCCGCCTGGGACCAGAATAGGGCCTGAAGCAATCCTGCGCTTTTGCGGCCAGCGCCCAAGAAAGCGAGTTGAAAAATGGAGCTCAGGGGCACTGCAATTCACAAACCTGCAGACTTATAAATGATGACTCTCGTCCACAAATATATTGAGGGAAGGCAACGAAGAGGATTTGAAAGCAAGGCAGAATTGCAGGAAACAGATTTCAGGAGGGAGATTCGAATCGCCTTTAAAGCACAGGAAAAGCGGCAAAACCTCGACAATGATGCCCTTGGCCAAAAAGGGCGTATGCGTTTTTTCCTGAATATATTCAGGAAAAAACGCATACGCCCTTTTTGGCCAACCAAGCAACCTGGAAAGGCAAATCAGCGCTACAAAGAAGTCTCGCTTCCCATCGGTCAAATGGGCCATGCTGAATAAAGTGTCAAAACCAGAAATGCAGGACAGGCCATGGAGAAACGGGAGCCTGGCTACGCTGATGGGCGGGATGTAAATTGCCAACAGCCACTCTGGAGAAGTGCACGGTGTGTCCTGAAACATCTAAAAAACTGAGCTTAGGGAGCATAGGGCACATCCACTCATGGGCGTATAAATTGGGAAAACTAAAAATCAGCAAGACACAGGCACCTCAAAGTTTAGGGCTGCTCTGTTGACAAGAATCTCCACTTCGTTACACCTTAAATATCCCAGGAAAGAGAAAAATGGATAAAGAAGTTGTGGTCCTTATGTACAATGGAATATCACTCAGCCATGAAATCAACGTCATAAGGCTAGTAGCAGCATGATGATTGGATTTAGGTACGACGATTCTAAGTGAAATAAGTCACACAGAAAAAGGCACTTATCATAAGATACGACTTATAGAGGGAATGTAAAAACCGCTACCCTTGAACTGAATTACAAAACAGAATAGAGTCACACGTTTAGAAAACACACTATGGCTGCTTAACGGGAAAGGTGAGGTGGGGTGATGCATACAACAAGGGTTTCAAATTATCTCAGATACCGTTCCATAAACCCAATATGTAATAGACAAGCCCTACTCCTTCCTCAATGAATTGGACTCAACACCCGCAATTCACCGCCCAAGAATATATCTGACTAGTAAGAATCTTGAAACCTATGCATTGATATCTCTCTGTAAGTGAGTCAAGTGGGTGTAAAGCGGCAAAATCACAGCAGTGAAAAGCAGGTAAACCCCATTATAAAAATCAATTACTTTTAAAAACCCGTGAAACAAAGACAGTGAAAGAGAGAGAAATTCTTACAAAATTCGTTCAGCGGCTGTAATGCCACCTGGATTGACCATATCTAGACCCACAGCTGATTGAGACATAAGGGTGGACACTCTTGGGGCTGAGAGGTTTGGTGAGGTTGGGTGAGCAAACGCAGACCCTTTAAAGTAATACTGCGTGCTACCCATCCCATGGGTCCCAAATCTCCAGGTTCAAGGGCATCTTCCTACATCGAAAACATGCATGAGAAACCCAGAAGATGGTACACCGTGTGATCGGGAAAGGTTTCTAAAACGCACCTCATTTCTCATCTCCTTGTGCTCGGGTTCGCCATTCCAGCCGCTTTACTAGCAATCTCCCTCCTTGGAGAATCAGCACCTTTAACCTCCTGTTCCGTACAGCTTGCAATTTGTCCTGAGGATGAAAGGGAAGAGGGGGAACCAATGAGAGACTAGCTCCAGGTGTTGGGACAGGCAGAGGTCACTCTATTTTCCCATCAGGAAGAAGAATTAACCACAGGCTCAGCCTGCCGCCTGGGACCAGAATAGGGCCTGAAGCAATCCTGCGCTTTTGCGGCCAGCGCCCAAGAAAGCGAGTTGAAAAATGGAGCTCAGGGGCACTGCAATTCACAAACCTGCAGACTTATAAATGATGACTCTCGTCCACAAATATATTGAGGGAAGGCAACGAAGAGGATTTGAAAGCAAGGCAGAATTGCAGGAAACAGATTTCAGGAGGGAGATTCGAATCGCCTTTAAAGCACAGGAAAAGCGGCAAAACCTCGACAATGATGCCCTTGGCCAAAAAGGGCGTATGCGTTTTTTCCTGAATATATTCATGAAAAAACGCATACGCCCTTTTTGGCCAACCAAGCAACCTGGAAAGGCAAATCAGCGCTACAAAGAAGTCTCGCTTCCCATCGGTCAAAAGGGCCATGCTGAATAAAGTGTCAAAACCAGAAATGCAGGACAGGCCATGGAGAAACGGGAGCCTGGCTACGCTGATGGGCGGGATGTAAATTGCCAACAGCCACTCTGGAGAAGTGCACGGTGTGTCCTGAAACATCTAAAAAACTCAGCTTAGGGAGCATAGGGCACATCCACTCATGGGCGTATGAATTGGGAAAACTAAAAATCAGCAAAACACAGGCACCCCAAAGTTTAGGGCTGCTCTGTTGACAAGAATCTCCACTTCGTTACACCTTAAATATCCCAGGAAAGAGAAAAATGGATAAAGAAGTTGTGGTCCTTATGTACAATGGAATATCACTCAGCCATGAAATCAACGTCATAAGGCTAGTAGCAGCATGATGATTGGATTTAGGTACGACGATTCTAAGTGAAATAAGTCACACAGAAAAAGACACTTATCATAAGATATGACTTATAGAGGGAATGTAAAAACCGCTACCCTTGAACTGAATTACAAAACAGAATAGAGTCACACGTTTAGAAAACACATTATGGCTGCTTAACGGGAAAGGTGAGGTGGGGTGATGCATACAACAAGGGTTTCAAATTATCTCAGATACCGTTCCATAAACCCAATATGTAATACACAAGCCCTACTCCTTCCTCAATGAATTGGACTCAACACCCCCAATTCACCGCCCAAGAATATATCTGACTAGTAAGAATCTTGAAACCTATGCATTGATATCTCTCTGTAAGTGAGTCAAGTGGGTGTAAAGCAGCAAAATCACAGCAGTGAAAAGCAGGTAAACCCCATTATAAAAATCAATTACTTTTAAAAACCCGTGAAACAAAGAAAGTGAAAGAGAGAGAAATTCTTACAAAATTCGTTCAGCGGCTGTAATGCCACCTGGATTGACCATATCTAGACCCACAGCTGATTGAGACATAAGGGTGGACACTCTTGGGGCTGAGAGGTTTGGTGAGGTTGGGTGAGCAAACGCAGACCCTTTAAAGTAATACTGCGTGGTACCCATCCCATGGGTCCCAAATCTCCAGGTTCAAGGGCATCTTCCTACATCGAAAACATGCATGAGAAACCCAGAAGATGGTACACCGTGTGATCGGGAAAGGTTTCTAAAACGCACCTCATTTCTCATCTCCTTGTGCTCGGGTTCGCCATTCCAGCCGCTTTACTAGCAATCTCCCTCCTTGGAGAATCAGCACCTTTAACCTCCTGTTCCGTACAGCTTGCAATTTGTCCTGAGGATGAAAGGGAAGAGGGGGAACCAATGAGAGACTAGCTCCAGGTGTTGGGACAGGCAGAGGTCACTCTATTTTCCCATCAGGAAGAAGAATTAACCACAGGCTCAGCCTGCCGCCTGGGACCAGAATAGGGCCTGAAGCAATCCTGCGCTTTTGCGGCCAGCGCCCAAGAAAGCGAGTTGAAAAATGGAGCTCAGGGGCACTGCAATTCACAAACCTGCAGACTTATAAATGATGACTCTCGTCCACAAATATATTGAGGGAAGGCAACGAAGAGGATTTGAAAGCAAGGCAGAATTGCAGGAAACAGATTTCAGGAGGGAGATTCGAATCGCCTTTAAAGCACAGGAAAAGCGGCAAAACCTCGACAATGATGCCCTTGGCCAAAAAGGGCGTATGCGTTTTTTCCTGAATATATTCAGGAAAAAACACATACGCCCTTTTTGGCCAAGCGAGCAACCTGGAAAGGCAAATCAGCGCTACGAAGAAGTCTCGCTTCCCATCGGTCAAAAGGGCCATGCTGAATAAAGTGTCAAAACCAGAAATGCAGGACAGGCCATGGAGAAACGGGAGCCTGGCTACGCTGATGGGCGGGATGTAAATTGCCAACAGCCACTCTGGAGAAGTGCACGGTGTGTCCTGAAACATCTAAAAAACTGAGCTTAGGGAGCATAGGGCACATCCACTCATGGGCGTATAAATTGGGAAAACTAAAAATCAGCAAGACACAGGCACCCCAAAGTTTGGGGCTGCTCTGTTGACAAGAATCTCCACTTCATTACACCTTAAATATCCCAGGAAAGAGAAAAATGGATAAAGAAGTTGTGGTCCTTATGTACAATGGAATATCACTCAGCCATGAAATCAACGTCATAAGGCTAGTAGCAGCATGATGATTGGATTTAGGTACGACGATTCTAAGTGAAATAAGTCACACAGAAAAAGGCACTTATCATAAGATACGACTTATAGAGGGAATGTAAAAACCGCTACCCTTGAACTGAATTACAAAACAGAATAGAGTCACACGTTTAGAAAACACATTATGGCTGCTTAACGGGAAAGGTGAGGTGGGGTGATGCATACAACAAGGGTTTCAAATTATCTCAGATACCGTTCCATAAACCCAATATGTAATACACAAGCCCTACTCCTTCCTCAATGATTTGGACTCAACACCCCCAATTCACCGCCCAAGAATATATCTGACTAGTAAGAATCTTGAAACCTATGCATTGATATCTCTCTGTAAGTGAGTCAAGTGGGTGTAAAGCAGCAAAATCACAGCAGTGAAAAGCAGGTAAACCCCATTATAAAAATCAATTACTTTTAAAAACCCGTGAAACAAAGACAGTGAAAGAGAGAGAAATTCTTACAAAATTCGTTCAGCGGCTGTAATGCCACCTGGATTGACCATATCTAGACCCACAGCTGATTGAGACATAAGGGTGGACACTCTTGGGGCTGAGAGGTTTGGTGAGGTTGGGTGAGCAAACGCAGACCCTTTAAAGTAATACTGCGTGGTACCCATCCCATGGGTCCCAAATCTCCAGGTTCAAGGGCATCTTCCTACATCGAAAACATGCATGAGAAACCCAGAAGATGGTACACCGTGTGATCGGGAAAGGTTTCTAAAACGCACCTCATTTCTCATCTCCTTGTGCTCGGGTTCGCCATTCCAGCCGCTTTACTAGCAATCTCCCTCCTTGGAGAATCAGCACCTTTAACCTCCTGTTCCGTACAGCTTGCAATTTGTCCTGAGGATGAAAGGGAAGAGGGGGAACCAATGAGAGACTAGCTCCAGGTGTTGGGACAGGCAGAGGTCACTCTATTTTCCCATCAGGAAGAAGAATTAACCACAGGCTCAGCCTGCCGCCTGGGACCAGAATAGGGCCTGAAGCAATCCTGCGCTTTTGCGGCCAGCGCCCAAGAAAGCGAGTTGAAAAATGGAGCTCAGGGGCACTGCAATTCACAAACCTGCAGACTTATAAATGATGACTCTCGTCCACAAATATATTGAGGGAAGGCAACGAAGAGGATTTGAAAGCAAGGCAGAATTGCAGGAAACAGATTTCAGGAGGGAGATTCGAATCGCCTTTAAAGCACAGGAAAAGCGGCAAAACCTCGACAATGATGCCCTTGGCCAAAAAGGGCGTATGCGTTTTTTCCTGAATATATTCAGGAAAAAACGCATACGCCCTTTTTGGCCAACCGAGCAACCTGGAAAGGCAAATCAGCGCTACGAAGAAGTCTCGCTTCCCATCGGTCAAAAGGGCCATGCTGAATAAAGTGTCAAAACCAGAAATGCAGGACAGGCCATGGAGAAACGGGAGCCTGGCTACGCTGATGGGCGGGATGTAAATTGCCAACAGCCACTCTGGAGAAGTGCACGGTGTGTCCTGAAACATCTAAAAAACTGAGCTTAGGGAGCATAGGGCACATCCACTCATGGGCGTATAAATTGGGAAAACTAAAAATCAGCAAGACACAGGCACCCCAAAGTTTGGGGCTGCTCTGTTGACAAGAATCTCCACTTCATTACACCTTAAATATCCCAGGAAAGAGAAAAATGGATAAAGAAGTTGTGGTCCTTATGTACAATGGAATATCACTCAGCCATGAAATCAACGTCATAAGGCTAGTAGCAGCATGATGATTGGATTTAGATACGACGATTCTAAGTGAAATAAGTCACACAGAAAAAGACACTTATCATAAGATATGACTTATAGAGGGAATGTAAAAACCGCTACCCTTGAACTGAATTACAAAACAGAATAGAGTCACACGTTTAGAAAACACACTATGGCTGCTTAACGGGAAAGGTGAGGTGGGGTGATGCATACAACAAGGGTTTCAAATTATCTCAGATACCGTTCCATAAACCCAATATGTAATAGACAAGCCCTACTCCTTCCTCAATGAATTGGACTCAACACCCCCAATTCACCGCCCAAGAATATATCTGACTAGTAAGAATCTTGAAACCTATGCATTGATATCTCTCTGTAAGTGAGTCAAGTGGGTGTAAAGCGGCAAAATCACAGCAGTGAAAAGCAGGTAAACCCCATTATAAAAATCAATTACTTTTAAAAACCCGTGAAACAAAGACAGTGAAAGAGAGAGAAATTCTTACAAAATTCGTTCAGCGGCTGTAATGCCACCTGGATTGACCATATCTAGACCCACAGCTGATTGAGACATAAGGGTGGACACTCTTGGGGCTGAGAGGTTTGGTGAGGTTGGGTGAGCAAACGCAGACCCTTTAAAGTAATACTGCGTGGTACCCATCCCATGGGTCCCAAATCTCCAGGTTCAAGGGCATCTTCCTACATCGAAAACATGCATGAGAAACCCAGAAGATGGTACACCGTGTGATCGGGAAAGGTTTCTAAAACGCACCTCATTTCTCATCTCCTTGTGCTCGGGTTCGCCATTCCAGCCGCTTTACTAGCAATCTCCCTCCTTGGAGAATCAGCACCTTTAACCTCCTGTTCCGTACAGCTTGCAATTTGTCCTGAGGATGAAAGGGAAGAGGGGGAACCAATGAGAGACTAGCTCCAGGTGTTGGGACAGGCAGAGGTCACTCTATTTTCCCATCAGGAAGAAGAATTAACCACAGGCTCAGCCTGCCGCCTGGGACCAGAATAGGGCCTGAAGCAATCCTGCGCTTTTGCGGCCAGCGCCCAAGAAAGCGAGTTGAAAAATGGAGCTCAGGGGCACTGCAATTCACAAACCTGCAGACTTATAAATGATGACTCTCGTCCACAAATATATTGAGGGAAGGCAACGAAGAGGATTTGAAAGCAAGGCAGAATTGCAGGAAACAGATTTCAGGAGGGAGATTCGAATCGCCTTTAAAGCACAGGAAAAGCGGCAAAACCTCGACAATGATGCCCTTGGCCAAAAAGGGCGTATGCGTTTTTTCCTGAATATATTCAGGAAAAAACGCATACGCCCTTTTTGGCCAACCAAGCAACCTGGAAAGGCAAATCAGCGCTACAAAGAAGTCTCGCTTCCCATCGGTCAAAAGGGCCATGCTGAATAAAGTGTCAAAACCAGAAATGCAGGACAGGCCATGGAGAAACGGGAGCCTGGCTACGCTGATGGGCGGGATGTAAATTGCCAACAGCCACTCTGGAGAAGTGCACGGTGTGTCCTGAAACATCTAAAAAACTCAGCTTACGGAGCATAGGGCACATCCACTCATGGGCGTATAAATTGGGAAAACTAAAAATCAGCAAAACACAGGCACCCCAAAGTTTAGGGCTGCTCTGTTGACAAGAATCTCCACTTCGTTACACCTTAAATATCCCAGGAAAGAGAAAAATGGATAAAGAAGTTGTGGTCCTTATGTACAATGGAATATCACTCAGCCATGAAATCAACGTCATAAGGCTAGTAGCAGCATGATGATTGGATTTAGGTACGACGATTCTAAGTGAAATAAGTCACACAGAAAAAGACACTTATCATAAGATATGACTTATAGAGGGAATGTAAAAACCGCTACCCTTGAACTGAATTACAAAACAGAATAGAGTCACACGTTTAGAAAACACACTATGGCTTCTTAACGGGAAAGGTGAGGTGGGGTGATGCATACAACAAGGGTTTCAAATTATCTCAGATACCGTTCCATAAACCCAATATGTAATAGACAAGCCCTACTCCTTCCTCAATGAATTGGATTCAACACCCCCAATTCACCGCCCAAGAATATATCTGACTAGTAAGAATCTTGAAACCTATGCATTGATATCTCTCTGTAAGTGAGTCAAGTGGGTGTAAAGCGGCAAAATCACAGCAGTGAAAAGCAGGTAAACCCCATTATAAAAATCAATTACTTTTAAAAACCCGTGAAACAAAGACAGTGAAAGAGAGAGAAATTCTTACAAAATTCGTTCAGCGGCTGTAATGCCACCTGGATTGACCATATCTAGACCCACAGCTGATTGAGACATAAGGGTGGACACTCTTGGGGCTGAGAGGTTTGGTGAGGTTGGGTGAGCAAACGCAGACCCTTTAAAGTAATACTGCGTGGTACCCATCCCATGGGTCCCAAATCTCCAGGTTCAAGGGCATCTTCCTACATCGAAAACATGCATGAGAAACCCAGAAGATGGTACACCGTGTGATCGGGAAAGGTTTCTAAAACACACCTCATTTCTCATCTCCTTGTGCTCGGGTTCGCCATTCCAGCCGCTTTACTAGCAATCTCCCTCCTTGGAGAATCAGCACCTTAAACCTCCTGTTCCGTACAGCTTGAAATTTGTCCTGAGGATGAAAGGGAAGAGGGGGAACCAATGAGGGACTAGCTCTAGGTGTTGGGACAGGCAGAGGTCACTCTATTTTCCCATCAGGAAGAAGAATTAACCACAGGCTCAGCCTGCCGCCTGGGACCAGAATAGGGCCTGAAGCAATCCTGCGCTTTTGCGGCCAGCGCCCAAGAAAGCGAGTTGAAAAATGGAGCTCAGGGGCACTGCAATTCACAAACCTGCAGACTTATAAATGATGACTCTCGTCCACAAATATATTGAGGGAAGGCAACGAAGAGGATTTGAAAGCAAGGCAGAATTGCAGGAAACAGATTTCAGGAGGGAGATTCGAATCGCCTTTAAAGCACAGGAAAAGCGGCAAAACCTCGACAATGATGCCCTTGGCCAAAAAGGGCGTATGCGTTTTTTCCTGAATATATTCAGGAAAAAACGCATACGCCCTTTTTGGCCAACCGAGCAACCTGGAAAGGCAAATCAGCGCTACGAAGAAGTCTCGCTTCCCATCGGTCAAAAGGGCCATGCTGAATAAAGTGTCAAAACCAGAAATGCAGGACAGGCCATGGAGAAACGGGAGCCTGGCTACGCTGATGGGCGGGATGTAAATTGCCAACAGCCACTCTGGAGAAGTGCACGGTGTGTCCTGAAACATCTAAAAAACTGAGCTTAGGGAGCATAGGGCACATCCACTCATGGGCGTATAAATTGGGAAAACTAAAAATCAGCAAGACACAGGCACCCCAAAGTTTGGGGCTGCTCTGTTGACAAGAATCTCCACTTCATTACACCTTAAATATCCCAGGAAAGAGAAAAATGGATAAAGAAGTTGTGGTCCTTATGTACAATGGAATATCACTCAGCCATGAAATCAACGTCATAAGGCTAGTAGCAGCATGATGATTGGATTTAGATACGACGATTCTAAGTGAAATAAGTCACACAGAAAAAGACACTTATCATAAGATATGACTTATAGAGGGAATGTAAAAACCGCTACCCTTGAACTGAATTACAAAACAGAATAGAGTCACACGTTTAGAAAACACACTATGGCTGCTTAACGGGAAAGGTGAGGTGGGGTGATGCATACAACAAGGGTTTCAAATTATCTCAGATACCGTTCCATAAACCCAATATGTAATAGACAAGCCCTACTCCTTCCTCAATGAATTGGACTCAACACCCCCAATTCACCGCCCAAGAATATATCTGACTAGTAAGAATCTTGAAACCTATGCATTGATATCTCTCTGTAAGTGAGTCAAGTGGGTGTAAAGCGGCAAAATCACAGCAGTGAAAAGCAGGTAAACCCCATTATAAAAATCAATTACTTTTAAAAACCCGTGAAACAAAGACAGTGAAAGACAGAGAAATTCTTACAAAATTCGTTCAGGGGCTGTGATGCCACCTGGATTGACCATATCTAGACCCACAGCTGATTGAGACATAAGGATGGACACTCTTGGGGCTGAGAGGTTTGGTGAGGTTGGGTGAGCAAACGCAGACCCTATAAAGTAATACTGCGTGGTACCCATCCCATGGGTCCCAAATCTCCAGGTTCAAGGGCATCTTCCTACATCGAAAACATGCATGAGAAACCCAGAAGATGGTACACCGTGTGATCGGGAAAGGTTTCTAAAACGCACCTCATTTCTCATCTCCTTGTGCTCGGGTTCGCCATTCCAGCCGCTTTACTAGCAATCTCCCTCCTTGGAGAATCAGCACCTTTAACCTCCTGTTCCGTACAGGTTGCAATTTGTCCTGAGGATGAACGGGAAGAGGGGGAACCAATGAGAGACTAGCTCTAGGTGTTGGGACAGGCACAGGTCACTTTATTTTCCCCTCAGGAAGAAGAATTAACCACAGGCTCAGCCTGCCGCCTGGGACCAGAATAGGGCCTGAAGCAATCCTGCGCTCTTGCGGCCAGCTCCCAAGAAAGCGAGTTGAAAAATGGAGCTCAGGGGCACTGCAATTCACAAACCTGCAGACTTATAAATGATGACTCTCGTCCACAAATATATTGATGGAAGGCAACGAAGAGGATTTGAAAGCAAGGCAGAATTGCAGGAAACAGATTTCAGGAGGGAGATTCGAATCGCCTTTAAAGCACAGGAAAAGCGGCAAAACCTCGACAATGATGCCCTTGGCCAAAAAGGGCGTATGCGTTTTTTCCTGAATATATTCAGGAAAAAACGCATACGCCCTTTTTGGCCAACCAAGCAACCTGGAAAGGCAAATCAGCGCTACAAAGAAGTCTCGCTTCCCATCGGTCAAAAGGGCCATGCTGAATAAAGTGTCAAAACCAGAAATGCAGGACAGGCCATGGAGAAACGGGAGCCTGGCTACGCTGATGGGCGGGATGTAAATTGCCAACAGCCACTCTGGAGAAGTGCACGGTGTGTCCTGAAACATCTAAAAAACTGAGCTTAGGGAGCATAGGGCACATCCACTCATGGGCGTATAAATTGGGAAAACTAAAAATCAGCAAGACACAGGCACCCCAAAGTTTAGGGCTGCTCTGTTGACAAGAATCTCCACTTCATTACACCTTAAATATCCCAGGAAAGAGAAAAATGGATAAAGAAGTTGTGGACCTTATGTACAATGGAATATCACTCAGCCATGAAATCAACGTCATAAGGCTGGTAGCAGCATGATGATTGGATTTAGGTACGACGATTCTAAGTGAAATAAGTCACACAGAAAAAGACACTTATCATAAGATATGACTTATAGAGGGAATGTAAAAACCGCTACCCTTGAAATGAATTACAAAACAGAATAGAGTCACACGTTTAGAAAACAAACTATGGCTGCTTAACGGGAAAGGTGAGGTGGGGTGATGCATACAACAAGGGTTTCAAATTATCTCAGATACCGTTCCATAAACCCAATATGTAATAGACAAGCCCTACTCCTTCCTCAATGAATTGGACTCAACACCCCCAATTCACCGCCCAAGAATATATCTGACTAGTAAGAATCTTGAAACCTATGCATTGATATCTCTCTGTAAGTGAGTCAAGTGGGTGTAAAGCGGCAAAATCACAGCAGTGAAAAGCAGGTAAACCCCATTATAAAAATCAATTACTTTTAAAAACCCGTGAAACAAAGACAGTGAAAGAGAGAGAAATTCTTACAAAATTCGTTCAGCGGCTGTAATGCCACCTGGATTGACCATATCTAGACCCACAGCTGATTGAGACATAAGGGTGGACACTCTTGGGGCTGAGAGGTTTGGTGAGGTTGGGTGAGCAAACGCAGACCCTTTAAAGTAATACTGCGTGGTACCCATCCCATGGGTCCCAAATCTCCAGGTTCAAGGGCATCTTCCTACATCGAAAACATGCATGAGAAACCCAGAAGATGGTACACCGTGTGATCGGGAAAGGTTTCTAAAACGCACCTCATTTCTCATCTCCTTGTGCTCGGGTTCGCCATTCCAGCCGCTTTACTAGCAATCTCCCTCCTTGGAGAATCAGCACCTTTAACCTCCTGTTCCGTACAGGTTGCAATTTGTCCTGAGGATGAACGGGAAGAGGGGGAACCAATGAGAGACTAGCTCTAGGTGTTGGGACAGGCACAGGTCACTCTATTTTCCCCTCAGGAAGAAGAATTAACCACAGGCTCAGCCTGCCGCCTGGGACCAGAATAGGGCCTGAAGCAATCCTGCGCTCTTGCGGCCAGCTCCCAAGAAAGCGAGTTGAAAAATGGAGCTCAGGGGCACTGCAATTCACAAACCTGCAGACTTATAAATGATGACTCTCGTCCACAAATATATTGATGGAAGGCAACGAAGAGGATTTGAAAGCAAGGCAGAATTGCAGGAAACAGATTTCAGGAGGGAGATTCGAATCGCCTTTAAAGCACAGGAAAAGCGGCAAAACCTCGACAATGATGCCCTTGGCCAAAAAGGGCGTATGCGTTTTTTCCTGAATATATTCAGGAAAAAACGCATACGCCCTTTTTGGCCAACCAAGCAACCTGGAAAGGCAAATCAGCGCTACAAAGAAGTCTCGCTTCCCATCGGTCAAAAGGGCCATGCTGAATAAAGTGTCAAAACCAGAAATGCAGGACAGGCCATGGAGAAACGGGAGCCTGGCTACGCTGATGGGCGGGATGTAAATTGCCAACAGCCACTCTGGAGAAGTGCACGGTGTGTCCTGAAACATCTAAAAAACTGAGCTTAGGGAGCATAGGGCACATCCACTCATGGGCGTATAAATTGGGAAAACTAAAAATCAGCAAGACACAGGCACCCCAAAGTTTAGGGCTGCTCTGTTGACAAGAATCTCCACTTCGTTACACCTTAAATATCCCAGGAAAGAGAAAAATGGATAAAGAAGTTGTGGACCTTATGTACAATGGAATATCACTCAGCCATGAAATCAACGTCATAAGGCTAGTAGCAGCATGATGATTGGATTTAGGTACGACGATTCTAAGTGAAATAAGTCACACAGAAAAAGACACTTATCATAAGATATGACTTATAGAGGGAATGTAAAAACCGCTACCCTTGAACTGAATTACAAAACAGAATAGAGTCACACGTTTAGAAAACAAATTATGGCTGCTTAACGGGAAAGGTGAGGTGGGGTGATGCATACAACAAGGGTTTCAAATTATCTCAGATACCGTTCCATAAACCCAATATGTAATAGACAAGCCCTACTCCTTCCTCAATGAATTGGACTCAACACCCACAATTCACCGCCCAAGAATATATCTGACTAGTAAGAATCTTGAAACCTATGCATTGATATCTCTCTGTAAGTGAGTCAAGTGGGTGTAAAGCGGCAAAATCACAGCAGTGAAAAGCAGGTAAACCCCATTATAAAAATCAATTACTTTTAAAAACCCGTGAAACAAAGACAGTGAAAGAGAGAGAAATTCTTACAAAATTCGTTCAGCGGCTGTAATGCCACCTGGATTGACCATATCTAGACCCACAGCTGATTGAGACATAAGGGTGGACACTCTTGGGGCTGAGAGGTTTGGTGAGGTTGGGTGAGCAAACGCAGACCCTTTAAAGTAATACTGCGTGGTACCCATCCCATGGGTCCCAAATCTCCAGGTTCAAGGGCATCTTCCTACATCGAAAACATGCATGAGAAACCCAGAAGATGGTACACCGTGTGATCGGGAAAGGTTTCTAAAACGCACCTCATTTCTCATCTCCTTGTGCTCGGGTTCGCCATTCCAGCCGCTTTACTAGCAATCTCCCTCCTTGGAGAATCAGCACCTTTAACCTCCTGTTCCGTACAGCTTGCAATTTGTCCTGAGGATGAAAGGGAAGAGGGGGAACCAATGAGAGACTAGCTCTAGGTGTTGGGACAGGCAGAGGTCACTCTATTTTCCCATCAGGAAGAAGAATTAACCACAGGCTCAGCCTGCCGCCTGGGACCAGAATAGGGCCTGAAGCAATCCTGCGCGTTTGCGGCCAGCGCCCAAGAAAGCGAGTTGAAAAATGGAGCTCAGGGGCACTGCAATTCACAAACCTGCAGACTTATAAATGATGACTCTCGTCCACAAATATATTGATGGAAGGCAACGAAGAGGATTTGAAAGCAAGGCAGAATTGCAGGAAACAGATTTCAGGAGGGAGATTCGAATCGCCTTTAAAGCACAGGAAAAGCGGCAAAACCTCGACAATGATGCCCTTGGCCAAAAAGGGCGCATGCGTTTTTTCCTGAATATATTCAGGAAAAAACGCATACGCCCCTTTTGGCCAACCAAGCAACCTGGAAAGGCAAATCAGCGCTACGAAGAAGTCTCGCTTCCCATCGGTCAAAAGGGCCATGCTGAATAAAGTGTCAAAACCAAAAATGCAGGACAGGCCATGGAGAAACGGGAGCCTGGCTACGCTGATGGGCGGGATGTAAATTGCCAACAGCCACTCTGGAGAAGTGCACGGTGTGTCCTGAAACATCTAAAAAACTCAGCTTAGGGAGCATAGGGCACATCCACTCATGGGCGTATAAATTGGGAAAACTAAAAATCAGCAAGACACAGGCACCCCAAAGTTTAGGGCTGCTCTGTTGACAAGAATCTCCACTTCGTTACACCTTAAATATCCCAGGAAAGAGAAAAATGGATAAAGAAGTTGTGGACCTTATGTACAATGGAATATCACTCAGCCATGAAATCAACGTCATAAGGCTAGTAGCAGCATGATGATTGGATTTAGGTACGACGATTCTAAGTGAAATAAGGCACACAGAAAAAGACACTTATCATAAGATATGACTTATAGAGGGAATGTAAAAACCGCTACCCTTGAAATGAATTACAAAACAGAATAGAGTCACACGTTTAGAAAACAAACTATGGCTGCTTAACGGGAAAGGTGAGGTGGGGTGATGCATACAACAAGGGTTTCAAATTATCTCAGATACCGTTCCATAAACCCAATATGTAATAGACAAGCCCTACTCCTTCCTCAATGAATTGGACTCAACACCCCCAATTCACCGCCCAAGAATATATCTGACTAGTAAGAATCTTGAAACCTATGCATTGATATCTCTCTGTAAGTGAGTCAAGTGGGTGTAAAGCGGCAAAATCACAGCAGTGAAAAGCAGGTAAACCCCATTATAAAAATCAATTACTTTTAAAAACCCGTGAAACAAAGACAGGGAAAGAGAGAGAAATTCTTACAAAATTCTTTCAGCGGCTGTAATGCCACCTGGATTGACCATATCTAGACCCACAGCTGATTGAGACATAAGGGTGGACACTCTTGGGGCTGAGAGGTTTGGTGAGGTTGGGTGAGCAAACGCAGACCCTTTAAAGTAATACTGCGTGGTACCCATCCCATGGGTCCCAAATCTCCAGGTTCAAGGGCATCTTCCTACATCGAAAACATGCATGAGAAACCCAGAAGATGGTACACCGTGTGATCGGGAAAGGTTTCTAAAACGCACCTCATTTCTCATCTCCTTGTGCTCGGGTTCGCCATTCCAGCCGCTTTACTAGCAATCTCCCTCCTTGGAGAATCAGCACCTTTAACCTCCTGTTCCGTACAGCTTGCAATTTGTCCTGAGGATGAAAGGGAAGAGGGGGAACCAATGAGAGACTAGCTCCAGGTGTTGGGACAGGCAGAGGTCACTCTATTTTCCCATCAGGAAGAAGAATTAACCACAGGCTCAGCCTGCCGCCTGGGACCAGAATAGGGCCTGAAGCAATCCTGCGCTTTTGCGGCCAGCGCCCAAGAAAGCGAGTTGAAAAATGGAGCTCAGGGGCACTGCAATTCACAAACCTGCAGACTTATAAATGATGACTCTCGTCCACAAATATATTGAGGGAAGGCAATGAAGAGGATTTGAAAGCAAGGCAGAATTGCAGGAAACAGATTTCAGGAGGGAGATTCGAATCGCCTTTAAAGCACAGGAAAAGCGGCAAAACCTCGACAATGATGCCCTTGGCCAAAAAGGGCGTATGCGTTTTTTCCTGAATATATTCAGGAAAAAACGCATACGCCCTTTTTGGCCAACCAAGCAACCTGGAAAGGCAAATCAGCGCTACAAAGAAGTCTCGCTTCCCATCGGTCAAAAGGGCCATGCTGAATAAAGTGTCAAAACCAGAAATGCAGGACAGGCCATGGAGAAACGGGAGCCTGGCTACGCTGATGGGCGGGATGTAAATTGCCAACAGCCACTCTGGAGAAGTGTACGGTGTGTCCTGAAACATCTAAAAAACTCAGCTTAGGGAGCTAAGGGCACATCCACTCATGGGCGTATAAATTGGGAAAACTAAAAATCAGCAAGACACAGGCACCCCAAAGTTTAGGGCTGCTCTGTTGACAAGAATCTCCACTTCGTTACACCTTAAATATCCCAGGAAAGAGAAAAATGGATAAAGAAGTTGTGGTCCTTATGTACAATGGAATATCACTCAGCCATGAAATCAACGTCATAAGGCTAGTAGCAGCATGATGATTGGATTTAGGTACGACGATTCTAAGTGAAATAAGTCACACAGAAAAAGACACTTATCATAAGATATGACTTATAGAGGGAATGTAAAAACCGCTACCCTTGAACTGAATTACAAAACAGAATAGAGTCACACGTTTAGAAAACACACTATGGCTGCTTAACGGGAAAGGTGAGGTGGGGTGATGCATACAACAAGGGTTTCAAATTATCTCAGATACCGTTCCATAAACCCAATATGTAATAGACAAGCCCTACTCCTTCCTCAATGAATTGGACTCAACACCCCCAATTCACCGCCCAAGAATATATCTGACTAGTAAGAATCTTGAAACCTATGCATTGATATCTCTCTGTAAGTGAGTCAAGTGGGTGTAAAGCGGCAAAATCACAGCAGTGAAAAGCAGGTAAACCCCATTATAAAAATCAATTACTTTTAAAAACCCGTGAAACAAAGACAGTGAAAGAGAGAGAAATTCTTACAAAATTCGTTCAGGGGCTGTGATGCCACCTGGATTGACCATATCTAGACCCACAGCTGATTGAGACATAAGGATGGACACTCTTGGGGCTGAGAGGTTTGGTGAGGTTGGGTGAGCAAACGCAGACCCTATAAAGTAATACTGCGTGGTACCCATCCCATGGGTCCCAAATCTCCAGGTTCAAGGGCATCTTCCTACATCGAAAACATTCATGAGAAACCCAGAAGATGGTACACCGTGTGATCGGGAAAGGTTTCTAAAACGCACCTCATTTCTCATCTCCTTGTGCTCGGGTTCGCCATTCCAGCCGCTTTACTAGCAATCTCCCTCCTTGGAGAATCAGCACCTTTAACCTCCTGTTCCGTACAGGTTGCAATTTGTCCTGAGGATGAACGGGAAGAGGGGGAACCAATGAGAGACTAGCTCTAGGTGTTGGGACAGGCACAGGTCACTCTATTTTCCCCTCAGGAAGAAGAATTAACCACAGGCTCAGCCTGCCGCCTGGGACCAGAATAGGGCCTGAAGCAATCCTGCGCTCTTGCGGCCAGCTCCCAAGAAAGCGAGTTGAAAAATGGAGCTCAGGGGCACTGCAATTCACAAACCTGCAGACTTATAAATGATGACTCTCGTCCACAAATATATTGATGGAAGGCAACGAAGAGGATTTGAAAGCAAGGCAGAATTGCAGGAAACAGATTTCAGGAGGGAGATTCGAATCGCCTTTAAAGCACAGGAAAAGCGGCAAAACCTCGACAATGATGCCCTTGGCCAAAAAGGGCGTATGCGTTTTTTCCTGAATATATTCAGGAAAAAACGCATACGCCCTTTTTGGCCAACCAAGCAACCTGGAAAGGCAAATCAGCGCTACAAAGAAGTCTCGCTTCCCATCGGTCAAAAGGGCCATGCTGAATAAAGTGTCAAAACCAGAAATGCAGGACAGGCCATGGAGAAACGGGAGCCTGGCTACGCTGATGGGCGGGATGTAAATTGCCAACAGCCACTCTGGAGAAGTGCACGGTGTGTCCTGAAACATCTAAAAAACTGAGCTTAGGGAGCATAGGGCACATCCACTCATGGGCGTATAAATTGGGAAAACTAAAAATCAGCAAGACACAGGCACCCCAAAGTTTAGGGCTGCTCTGTTGACAAGAATCTCCACTTCGTTACACCTTAAATATCCCAGGAAAGAGAAAAATGGATAAAGAAGTTGTGGACCTTATGTACAATGGAATATCACTCAGCCATGAAATCAACGTCATAAGGCTAGTAGCAGCATGATGATTGGATTTAGGTACGACGATTCTAAGTGAAATAAGTCACACAGAAAAAGACACTTATCATAAGATATGACTTATAGAGGGAATGTAAAAACCGCTACCCTTGAACTGAATTACAAAACAGAATAGAGTCACACGTTTAGAAAACAAACTATGGCTGCTTAACGGGAAAGGTGAGGTGGGGTGATGCATACAACAAGGGTTTCAAATTATCTCAGATACCGTTCCATAAACCCAATATGTAATAAACAAGCCCTACTCCTTCCTCAATGAATTGGACTCAACACCCCCAATTCACCGCCCAAGAATATATCTGACTAGTAAGAATCTTGAAACCTATGCATTGATATCTCTCTGTAAGTGAGTCAAGTGGGTGTAAAGTGGCAAAATCACAGCAGTGAAAAGCAGGTAAACCCCATTATAAAAATCAATTACTTTTAAAAACCCGTGAAACAAAGACAGTGAAAGAGAGAGAAATTCTTACAAAATTCGTTCAGCGGCTGTAATGCCACCTGGATTGACCATATCTAGACCCACAGCTGATTGAGACATAAGGGTGGACACTCTTGGGGCTGAGAGGTTTGGTGAGGTTGGGTGAGCAAACGCAGACCCTTTAAAGTAATACTGCGTGGTACCCATCCCATGGGTCCCAAATCTCCAGGTTCAAGGGCATCTTCCTACATCGAAAACATGCATGAGAAACCCAGAAGATGGTACACCGTGTGATCGGGAAAGGTTTCTAAAACGCACCTCATTTCTCATCTCCTTGTGCTCGGGTTGGCCATTCCAGCCGCTTTACTAGCAATCTCCCTCCTTGGAGAATCAGCACCTTTAACCTCCTGTTCCGTACAGCTTGCAATTTGTCCTGAGGATGAAAGGGAAGAGGGGGAACCAATGAGAGACTAGCTCTAGGTGTTGGGACAGGCAGAGGTCACTCTATTTTCCCATCAGGAAGAAGAATTAACCACAGGCTCAGCCTGCCGCCTGGGACCAGAATAGGGCCTGAAGCAATCCTGCGCTTTTGCGGCCAGCGCCCAAGAAAGCGAGTTGAAAAATGGAGCTCAGGGGCACTGCAATTCACAAACCTGCAGACTTATAAATGATGACTCTCGTCCACAAATATATTGATGGAAGGCAACGAAGAGGATTTGAAAGCAAGGCAGAATTGCAGGAAACAGATTTCAGGAGGGAGATTCGAATCGCCTTTAAAGCACAGGAAAAGCGGCAAAACCTCGACAATGATGCCCTTGGCCAAAAAGGGCGTATGCGTTTTTTCCTGAATATATTCAGGAAAAAACGCATACGCCCTTTTTGGCCAACCAAGCAACCTGGAAAGGCAAATCAGCGCTACAAAGAAGTCTCGCTTCCCATCGGTCAAAAGGGCCATGCTGAATAAAGTGTCAAAACCAAAAATGCAGGACAGGCCATGGAGAAACGGGAGCCTGGCTACGCTGATGGGAGGGATGTAAATTGCCAACAGCCACTCTGGAGAAGTGCACGGTGTGTCCTGAAACATCTAAAAAACTCAGCTTAGGGAGCATAGGGCACATCCACTCATGGGGGTATAAATTGGGAAAACTAAAAATCAGCAAGACACAGGCACCCCAAAGTTTAGGGCTGCTCTGTTGACAAGAATCTCCACTTCGTTACACCTTAAATATCCCAGGAAAGAGAAAAATGGATAAAGAAGTTGTGGTCCTTATGTATAATGGAATATCACTCAGCCATGAAATCAACGTCATAAGGCTAGCAGCAGCATGATGATTGGATTTAGGTACGACGATTCTAAGTGAAATAAGTCACACAGAAAAAGACACTTATCATAAGATATGACTTATAGAGGGAATGTAAAAACCGCTACCCTTGAACTGAATTACAAAACAGAATAGAGTCACACGTTTAGAAAACACACTATGGCTGCTTAACGGGAAAGGTGAGGTGGGGTGATGCATACAACAAGGATTTCAAATTATCTCAGATACCGTTCCATAAACCCAATATGTAATAGACAAGCCCTACTCCTTCCTCAATGAATTGGACTCAACACCCCCAATTCACCGCCCAAGAATATATCTGACTAGTAAGAATCTTGAAACCTATACATTGATATCTCTCTGCAAGTGAGTCAAGTGGGTGTAAAGCGGCAAAATCACAGCAGTGAAAAGCAGGTAAACCCCATTATAAAAATCAATTACTTTTAAAAACCCGTGAAACAAAGACAGTGAAAGAGAGAGAAATTCTTACAAAATTCGTTCAGCGGCTGTAATGCCACCTGGATTGACCATATCTAGACCCACAGCTGATTGAGACATAAGGGTGGACACTCTTGGGGCTGAGAGGTTTGGTGAGGTTGGGTGAGCAAACGCAGACCCTTTAAAGTAATACTGCGTGGTACCCATCCCATGGGTCCCAAATCTCCAGGTTCAAGGGCATCTTCCTACATCGAAAACATGCATGAGAAACCCAGAAGATGGTACACCGTGTGATCGGGAAAGGTTTCTAAAACGCACCTCATTTCTCATCTCCTTGTGCTCGGGTTCGCCATTCCAGCCGCTTTACTAGCAATCTCCCTCCTTGGAGAATCAGCACCTTTAACCTCCTGTTCCGTACAGCTTGCAATTTGTCCTGAGGATGAAAGGGAAGAGGGGGAACCAATGAGAGACTAGCTCCAGGTGTTGGGACAGGCAGAGGTCACTCTATTTTCCCATCAGGAAGAAGAATTAACCACAGGCTCAGCCTGCCGCCTGGGACCAGAATAGGGCCTGAAGCAATCCTGCGCTTTTGCGGCCAGCGCCCAAGAAAGCGAGTTGAAAAATGGAGCTCAGGGGCACTGCAATTCACAAACCTGCAGACTTATAAATGATGACTCTCGTCCACAAATATATTGAGGGAAGGCAATGAAGAGGATTTGAAAGCAAGGCAGAATTGCAGGAAACAGATTTCAGGAGGGAGATTCGAATCGCCTTTAAAGCACAGGAAAAGCGGCAAAACCTCGACAATGATGCCCTTGGCCAAAAAGGGCGTATGCGTTTTTTCCTGAATATATTCAGGAAAAAACGCATACGCCCTTTTTGGCCAACCAAGCAACCTGGAAAGGCAAATCAGCGCTACAAAGAAGTCTCGCTTCCCATCGGTCAAAAGGGCCATGCTGAATAAAGTGTCAAAACCAGAAATGCAGGACAGGCCATGGAGAAACGGGAGCCTGGCTACGCTGATGGGCGGGATGTAAATTGCCAACAGCCACTCTGGAGAAGTGTACGGTGTGTCCTGAAACATCTAAAAAACTCAGCTTAGGGAGCATAGGGCACATCTACTCATGGGCGTATAAATTGGGAAAACTAAAAATCAGCAAGACACAGGCACCCCAAAGTTTAGGGCTGCTCTGTTGACAAGAATCTCCACTTCGTTACACCTTAAATATCCCAGGAAAGAGAAAAATGGATAAAGAAGTTGTGGTCCTTATGTACAATGGAATATCACTCAGCCATGAAATCAACGTCATAAGGCTAGTAGCAGCATGATGATTGGATTTAGGTACGACGATTCTAAGTGAAATAAGTCACACAGAAAAAGACACTTATCATAAGATATGACTTATAGAGGGAATGTAAAAACCGCTACCCTTGAACTGAATTACAAAACAGAATAGAGTCACACGTTTAGAAAACACACTATGGCTGCTTAACGGGAAAGGTGAGGTGGGGTGATGCATACAACAAGGGTTTCAAATTATCTCAGATACCGTTCCATAAACCCAATATGTAATAGACAAGCCCTACTCCTTCCTCAATGAATTGGACTCAACACCCCCAATTCACCGCCCAAGAATATATCTGACTAGTAAGAATCTTGAAACCTATGCATTGATATCTCTCTGTAAGTGAGTCAAGTGGGTGTAAAGCGGCAAAATCACAGCAGTGAAAAGCAGGTAAACCCCATTATAAAAATCAATTACTTTTAAAAACCCGTGAAACAAAGACAGTGAAAGAGAGAGAAATTCTTACAAAATTCGTTCAGCGGCTGTAATGCCACCTGGATTGACCATATCTAGACCCACAGCTGATTGAGACATAAGGGTGGACACTCTTGGGGCTGAGAGGTTTGGTGAGGTTGGGTGAGCAAACGCAGACCCTTTAAAGTAATACTGCGTGGTACCCATCCCATGGGTCCCAAATCTCCAGGTTCAAGGGCATCTTCCTACATCGAAAACATGCATGAGAAACCCAGAAGATGGTACACCGTGTGATCGGGAAAGGTTTCTAAAACGCACCTCATTTCTCATCTCCTTGTGCTCGGGTTCGCCATTCCAGCCGCTTTACTAGCAATCTCCCTCCTTGGAGAATCAGCACCTTTAACCTCCTGTTCCGTACAGCTTGCAATTTGTCCTGAGGATGAAAGGGAAGAGGGGGAACCAATGAGGGACTAGCTCTAGGTGTTGGGACAGGCAGAGGTCACTCTATTTTCCCATCAGGAAGAAGAATTAACCACAGGCTCAGCCTGCCGCCTGGGACCAGAATAGGGCCTGAAGCAATCCTGCGCTTTTGCGGCCAGCGCCCAAGAAAGCGAGTTGAAAAATGGAGCTCAGGGGCACTGCAATTCACAAACCTGCAGACTTATAAATGATGACTCTCGTCCACAAATATATTGAGGGAAGGCAACGAAGAGGATTTGAAAGCAAGGCAGAATTGCAGGAAACAGATTTCAGGAGGGAGATTCGAATCGCCTTTAAAGCACAGGAAAAGCGGCAAAACCTCGACAATGATGCCCTTGGCCAAAAAGGGCGTATGCGTTTTTTCCTGAATATATTCAGGAAAAAACGCATACGCCCTTTTTGGCCAACCGAGCAACCTGGAAAGGCAAATCAGCGCTACAAAGAAGTCTCGCTTCCCATCGGTCAAAAGGTCCATGCTGAATAAAGTGTCAAAAGCAGAAATGCAGCACAGGCCATGGAGAAATGGGAGCCTGGCTACGCTGATGGGCGGGATGTAAATTGCCAACAGCCACTCTGGAGAAGTGCACGGTGTGTCCTGAAACATCTAAAAAACTGAGCTTAGGGAGCATAGGGCACATCCACTCATGGGCGTATAAATTGGGAAAACTAAAAATCAGCAAGACACAGGCACCCCAAAGTTTAGGGCTGCTCTGTTGACAAGAATCTCCACTTCGTTACACCTTAAATATCCCAGGAAAGAGAAAAATGGATAAAGAAGTTGTGGTCCTTATGTACAATGGAATATCACTCAGCCATGAAATCAACGTCATAAGGCTAGTAGCAGCATGATGATTGGATTTAGGTACGACGATTCTAAGTGAAATAAGTCACACAGAAAAAGACACTTATCATAAGATATGACTTATAGAGGGAATGTAAAAACCGCTACCCTTGAACTGAATTACAAAACAGAATAGAGTCACACGTTTAGAAAACACACTATGGCTGCTTAATGGGAAAGGTGAGGTGGGGTGATGCATACAACAACGGTTTCAAATTATCTCAGATACCGTTCCATAAACCCAATATGTAATAGACAAGCCCTACTCCCTCCTCAATGAATTGGACTCAACACCCCCAATTCACCGCCCAAGAATATATCTGACTAGTAAGAATCTTGAAACCCATGCATTGATATCTCTCTGTAAGTGAGTCAAGTGGGTGTAAAGCGGCAAAATCACAGCAGTGAAAAGCAGGTAAACCCCATTATAAAAATCAATTACTTTTAAAAACCCGTGAAACAAAGACAGTGAAAGAGAGAGAAATTCTTACAAAATTCGTTCAGCGGCTGTAATGCCACCTGGATTGACCATATCTAGACCCACAGCTGATTGAGACATAAGGGTGGACACTCTTGGGGCTGAGAGGTTTGGTGAGGTTGGGTGAGCAAACGCAGACCCTTTAAAGTAATCCTGCGTGGTACCCATCCCATGGGTCCCAAATCTCCAGGTTCAAGGGCATCTTCCTACATCGAAAACATGCATGAGAAACCCAGAAGATGGTACACCGTGTGATCGGGAAAGGTTTCTAAAACGCACCTCATTTCTCATCTCCTTGTGCTCGGGTTCGCCATTCCAGCCGCTTTACTAGCAATCTCCCTCCTTGGAGAATCAGCACCTTTAACCTCCTGTTCCGTACAGCTTGCAATTTGTCCTGAGGATGAAAGGGAAGAGGGGGAACCAATGAGAGACTAGCTCTAGGTGTTGGGACAGGCAGAGGTCACTCTATTTTCCCATCAGGAAGAAGAATTAACCACAGGCTCAGCCTGCCGCCTGGGACCAGAATAGGGCCTGAAGCAATCCTGCGCTTTTGCGGCCAGCGCCCAAGAAAGCGAGTTGAAAAATGGAGCTCAGGGGCACTGCAATTCACAAACCTGCAGACTTATAAATGATGACTCTCGTCCAAATATATTGATGGAAGGCAACGAAGAGGATTTGAAAGCAAGGCAGAATTGCAGGAAACAGATTTCAGGAGGGAGATTCGAATCGCCTTTAAAGCACAGGAAAAGCGGCAAAACCTCGACAATGATGCCCTTGGCCAAAAAGGGCGTATGCGTTTTTTCCTGAATATATTCAGGAAAAAACGCTTACGCCCTTTTTGGCCAACCAAGCAACCTGGAAAGGCAAATCAGCGCTACAAAGAAGTCTCGCTTCCCATCGGTCAAAAGGGCCATGCTGAATAAAGTGTCATAACCAGAAATGCAGGACAGGCCATGGAGAAACGGGAGCCTGGCTACGCTGATGGGCGGGATGTAAATTGCCAACAGCCACTCTGGAGAAGTGCACGGTGTGTCCTGAAACATCTAAAAAACTGAGCTTAGGGAGCATAAGGCACATCCACTCATGGGCGTATAAATTGGGAAAACTAAAAATCAGCAAGACACAGGCACCCCAAAGTTTAGGGCTGCTCTGTTGACAAGAATCTCCACTTCGTTACACCTTAAATATCCCAGGAAAGAGAAAAATGGATAAAGAAGTTGTGGTCCTTATGTACAATGGAATATCACTCAGCCATGAAATCAACGTCATAAGGCTAGTAGCAGCATGATGATTGGATTTAGGTACGACGATTCTAAGTGAAATAAGTCACACAGAAAAAGACACTTATCATAAGATATGACTTATAGAGGGAATGTAAAAACCGCTACCCTTGAACTGAATTACAAAACAGAATAGAGTCACACGTTTAGAAAACACACTATGGCTGCTTAACGGGAAAGGTGAGGTGGGGTGATGCATACAACAAGGGTTTCAAATTATCTCAGATACCGTTCCATAAACCCAATATGTAATAGACAAGCCCTACTCCTTCCTCAATGAATTGGACTCAACACCCCCAATTCACCGCCCAAGAATATATCTGACTAGTAAGAATCTTGAAACCTATGCATTGATATCTCTCTGTAAGTGAGTCAAGTGGGTGTAAAGCAGCAAAATCACAGCAGTGAAAAGCAGGTAAACCCCATTATAAAAATCAATTACTTTTAAAAACCCGTGAAACAAAGACAGTGAAAGAGAGAGAAATTCTTACAAAATTCGTTCAGCGGCTGTAATGCCACCTGGATTGACCATATCTAGACCCACAGCTGATTGAGACATAAGGGTGGACACTCTTGGGGCTGAGAGGTTTGGTGAGGTTGGGTGAGCAAACGCAGACCCTTTAAAGTAATACTGCGTGGTACCCATCCCATGGGTCCCAAATCTCCAGGTTCAAGGGCATCTTCCTACATCGAAAACATGCATGAGAAACCCAGAAGATGGTACACCGTGTGATCGGGAAAGGTTTCTAAAACGCACCTCATTTCTCATCTCCTTGTGCTCGGGTTCGCCACTCCAGCCGCTTTACTAGCAATCTCCCTCCTTGGAGAATCAGCACCTTTAACCTCCTGTTCCTTACAGGTGGCAATTTGTCCTGAGGATGAACGGGAAGAGGGGGAACCAATGAGAGACTAGCTCTAGGTGTTGGGACAGGCACAAGTCACTCTATTTTCCCCTCAGGAAGAAGAATTAACCACAGGCTCAGCCTGCCGCCTGGGACCAGAATAGGGCCTGAAGCAATCCTGCGCTCTTGCGGCCAGCTCCCAAGAAAGCGAGTTGAAAAATGGAGCTCAGGGGCACTGCAATTCACAAACCTGCAGACTTATAAATGATGACTCTCGTCCACAAATATATTGATGGAAGTTAACGAGGAGGATTTGAAAGCAAGGCAGAATTGCAGGAAACAGATTTCAGGAAGGAGATTCGAATCGCCTTTAAAGCACAGGAAAAGCGGCAAAACCTCGACAATGATGCCCTTGGCCAAAAAGGGCGTATGCGTTTTTTCCTGAATATATTCAGGAAAAAACGCATACGCCCTTTTTGGCCAACCAAGCAACCTGGAAAGGCAAATCAGCGCTACAAAGAAGTCTCGCTTCCCATCGGTCAAAAGGGCCATGCTGAATAAAGTGTCAAAACCAGAAATGCAGGACAGGCCATGGAGAAACGGGAGCCTGGCTACGCTGATGGGCGGGATGTAAATTGCCAACAGCCACTCTGGAGAAGTGAACGGTGTGTCCTAAAACATCTAAAAAACTGAGCTTAGGGAGCTTAGGGCACATCCACTCATGGGCGTATAAATCGGGAAAACTAAAAATCAGCAAGACACAGGCACCCCAAAGTTTAGGGCTGCTCTGTTGACAAGAATCTCCACTTCATTACACCTTAAATATCCCAGGAAAGAGAAAAATGGATAAAGAAATTGTGGACCTTATGTACAATGGAATATCACTCAGCCATGAAATCAACGTCATAAGGCTAGTAGCAGCATGATGATTGGATTTAGGTACGACGATTCTAAGTGAAATAAGTCACACAGAAAAAGACACTTATCATAAGATATGACTTATAGAGGGAATGTAAAAACCGCTACCCTTGAACTGAATTACAAAACAGAATAGAGTCACACGTTTAGAAAACACACTATGGCTGCTTAATGGGAAAGGTGAGGTGGGGTGATGCATACAACAACGGTTTCAAATTATCTCACATACCGTTCCATGAACCCAATATGTAATAGACAAGCCCTACTCCCTCCTCAATGAATTGGACTCAACACCCCCAATTCACCGCCCAAGAATATATCTGACTAGTAAGAATCTTGAAACCCATGCATTGATATCTCTCTGTAAGTGAGTCAAGTGGGTGTAAAGCGGCAAAATCACAGCAGTGAAAAGCAGGTAAACCCCATTATAAAAATCAATTACTTTTAAAAACCCGTGAAACAAAGACAGTGAAAGAGAGAGAAATTCTTACAAAATTCGTTCAGCGGCTGTAATGCCACCTGGATTGACCATATCTAGACCCACAGCTGATTGAGACATAAGGGTGGACACTCTTGGGGCTGAGAGGTTTGGTGAGGTTGGGTGAGCAAACGCAGACCCTTTAAAGTAATACTGCGTGGTACCCATCCCATGGGTCCCAAATCTCCAGGTTCAAGGGCATCTTCCTACATCGAAAACATGCATGAGAAACCCAGAAGATGGTACACCGTGTGATCGGGAAAGGTTTCTAAAACGCACCTCATTTCTCATCTCCTTGTGCTCGGGTTCGCCATTCCAGCCGCTTTACTAGCAATCTCCCTCCTTGGAGAATCAGCACCTTTAACCTCCTGTTCCGTACAGCTTGCAATTTGTCCTGAGGATGAAAGGGAAGAGGGGGAACCAATGAGAGACTAGCTCCAGGTGTTGGGACAGGCAGAGGTCACTCTATTTTCCCATCAGGAAGAAGAATTAACCACAGGCTCAGCCTGCCGCCTGGGACCAGAATAGGGCCTGAAGCAATCCTGCGGTTTTGCGGCCAGCGCCCAAGAAAGCGAGTTGAAAAATGGAGCTCAGGGGCACTGCAATTCACAAACCTGCAGACTTATAAATGATGACTCTCGTCCACAAATATATTGATGGAAGGCAACGAAGAGGATTTGAAAGCAAGGCAGAATTGCAGGAAACAGATTTCAGGAGGGAGATTCGAATCGCCTTTAAAGCACAGGAAAAGCGGCAAAACCTCGACAATGATGCCCTTGGCCAAAAAGGGCGTATGCGTTTTTTCCTGAATATATTCAGGAAAAAACGCATACGCCCTTTTTGGCCAACCAAGCAACCTGGAAAGGCAAATCAGCGCTACAAAGAAGTCTCGCTTCCCATCGGTCAAAAGGGCCATGCTGAATAAAGTGTCAAAACCAGAAATGCAGGACAGGCCATGGAGAAACGGGAGCCTGGCTACGCTGATGGGCGGGATGTAAATTGCCAACAGCCACTCTGGAGAAGTGAACGGTGTGTCCTGAAACATCTAAAAAACTGAGCTTAGGGAGCATAGGGCACATCCACTCATGGGCGTATAAATCGGGAAAACTAAAAATCAGCAAGACACAGGCACCCCAAAGTTTAGGGCTGCTCTGTTGACAAGAATCTCCACTTCATTACACCTTAAATATCCCAGGAAAGAGAAAAATGGATAAAGAAATTGTGGACCTTATGTACAATGGAATATCACTCAGCCATGAAATCAACGTCATAAGGCTAGTAGCAGCATGATGATTGGATTTAGGTACGACGATTCTAAGTGAAATAAGTCACACAGAAAAAGACACTTATCATAAGATATGACTTATAGAGGGAATGTAAAAACCGCTACCCTTGAAATGAATTACAAAACAGAATAGAGTCACACGTTTAGAAAACACACTATGGCTGCTTAACGGGAAAGGTGAGGTGGGGTGATGCATACAACAAGGGTTTCAAATTATCTCAGATACCGTTCCATAAACCCAATATGTAATAGACAAGCCCTACTCCTTCCTCAATGAATTGGACTCAACACCCCCAATTCACCGCCCAAGAATATATCTGACTAGTAAGAATCTTGAAACCTATGCATTGATATCTCTCTGTAAGTGAGTCAAGTGGGTGTAAAGCGGCAAAATCACAGCAGTGAAAAGCAGGTAAACCCCATTATAAAAATCAATTACTTTTAAAAACCCGTGAAACAAAGACAGTGAAAGAGAGAGAAATTCTTACAAAATTCGTTCAGCGGTTGTAATGCCACCTGGATTGACCATATCTAGACCCACAGCTGATTGAGACATAAGGGTGGACACTCTTGGGGCTGAGAGGTTTGGTGAGGTTGGGTGAGCAAACGCAGACCCTTTAAAGTAATACTGCGTGGTACCCATCCCATGGGTCCCAAATCTCCAGGTTCAAGGGCATCTTCCTACATCGAAAACATGCATGAGAAACCCAGAAGATGGTACACCGTGTGATCGGGAAAGGTTTCTAAAACGCACCTCATTTCTCATCTCCTTGTGCTCGGGTTCGCCATTCCAGCCGCTTTACTAGCAATCTCCCTCCTTGGAGAATCAGCACCTTTAACCTCCTGTTCCGTACAGGTGGCAATTTGTCCTGAGGATGAACGGGAAGAGGGGGAACCAATGAGAGACTAGCTCTAGGTGTTGGGACAGGCACAGGTCACTCTATTTTCCCCTCAGGAAGAAGAATTAACCACAGGCTCAGCCTGCCGCCTGGGACCAGAATAGGGCCTGAAGCAATCCTGCGCTCTTGCGGCCAGCTCCCAAGAAAGCGAGTTGAAAAATGGAGCTCAGGGGCACTGCAATTCACAAACCTGCAGACTTATAAATGATGACTCTCGTCCACAAATATATTGATGGAAGTCAACGAGGAGGATTTGAAAGCAAGGCAGAATTGCAGGAAACAGATTTCAGGAAGGAGATTCGAATCGCCTTTAAAGCACAGGAAAAGCGGCAAAACCTCGACAATGATGCCCTTGGCCAAAAAGGGCGTATGCGTTTTTTCCTGAATATATTCAGGAAAAAACGCATACGCCCTTTTTGGCCAACCAAGCAACCTGGAAAGGCAAATCAGCGCTACAAAGAAGTCTCGCTTCCCATCGGTCAAAAGGGCCATGCTGAATAAAGTGTCAAAACCAGAAATGCAGGACAGGCCATGGAGAAACGGGAGCCTGGCTACGCTGATGGGCGGGATGTAAATTGCCAACAGCCACTCTGGAGAAGTGAACGGTGTGTCCTGAAACATCTAAAAAACTGAGCTTAGGGAGCATAGGGCACATCCACTCATGGGCGTATAAATCGGGAAAACTAAAAATCAGCAAGACACAGGCACCCCAAAGTTTAGGGCTGCTCTGTTGACAAGAATCTCCACTTCATTACACCTTAAATATCCCAGGAAAGAGAAAAATGGATAAAGAAGTTGTGGACCTTATGTACAATGGAATATCACTCAGCCATGAAATCAACGTCATAAGGCTAGTAGCAGCATGATGATTGGATTTAGGTATGACGATTCTAAGTGAAATAAGTCACACAGAAAAAGACACTTATCATAAGATATGACTTATACAGGGAATGTAAAAACCGCTACCCTTGAAATGAATGACAAAACAGAATAGAGTCACACGTTTAGAAAACAAACTATGGCTGCTTAACGGGAAAGGTGAGGTGGGGTGATGCATACAACAAGGGTTTCAAATTATCTCAGATACCGTTCCATAAACCCAATATGTAATAGACAAGCCCTACTCCTTCCTCAATGAATTGGACTCAACACCCCCAATTCACCGCCCAAGAATATATCTGACTAGTAAGAATCTTGAAACCTATGCATTGATATCTCTCTGTAAGTGAGTCAAGTGGGTGTAAAGCGGCAAAATCACAGCAGTGAAAAGCAGGTAAACCCCATTATAAAAATCAATTACTTTTAAAAACCCGTGAAACAAAGACAGTGAAAGAGAGAGAAATTCTTACAAAATTCGTTCAGCGGTTGTAATGCCACCTGGATTGACCATATCTAGACCCACAGCTGATTGAGACATAAGGGTGGACACTCTTGGGGCTGAGAGGTTTGGTGAGGTTGGGTGAGCAAACGCAGACCCTTTAAAGTAATACTGCGTGGTACCCATCCCATGGGTCCCAAATCTCCAGGTTCAAGGGCATCTTCCTACATCGAAAACATGCATGAGAAACCCAGAAGATGGTACACCGTGTGATCGGGAAAGGTTTCTAAAACGCACCTCATTTCTCATCTCCTTGTGCTCGGGTTGGCCATTCCAGCCGCTTTACTAGCAATCTCCCTCCTTGGAGAATCAGCACCTTTAACCTCCTGTTCCGTACAGCTTGCAATTTGTCCTGAGGATGAAAGGGAAGAGGGGGAACCAATGAGAGACTAGCTCCAGGTGTTGGGACAGGCACAGGTCACTCTATTTTCCCATCAGGAAGAAGAATTAACCACAGGCTCAGCCTGCCGCCTGGGACCAGAATAGGGCCTGAAGCAATCCTGCGCTTTTGCGGCCAGCGCCCAAGAAAGCGAGTTGAAAAATGGAGCTCAGGGGCACTGCAATTCACAAACCTGCAGACTTATAAATGATGACTCTCGTCCACAAATATATTGAGGGAAGGCAACGAAGAGGATTTGAAAGCAAGGCAGAATTGCAGGAAACAGATTTCAGGAGGGAGATTCGAATCGCCTTTAAAGCACAGGAAAAGCGGCAAAACCTCGACAATGATGCCCTTGGCCAAAAAGGGCGTATGCGTTTTTTCCTGAATATATTCAGGAAAAAACGCATACGCCCTTTTTGGCCAACCAAGCAACCTGGAAAGGCAAATCAGCGCTACAAAGAAGTCTCGCTTCCCATCGGTCAAAAGGGCCATGCTGAATAAAGTGTCAAAACCAGAAATGCAGGACAGGCCATGGAGAAACGGGAGCCTGGCTAAGCTGATGGGCGGGATGTAAATTGCCAACAGCCACTCTGGAGAAGTGGACGGTGTGTCCTGAGACATCTAAAAAACTGAGCTTAGGGAGCATAGGGCACATTCACTCATGGGCGTATAAATTGGGAAAATTAAAAATCAGCAAGACACAGGCACCCCAAAGTTTAGGGCTGCTCTGTTGACAAGAATCTCCACTTCGTTACACCTTAAATATCCCAGGAAAGAGAAAAATGGATAAAGAAGTTGTGGTCCTTATGTACAATGGAATATCACTCAGCCATGAAATCAACGTCATAAGGCTAGTAGCAGCATGATGATTGGATTTAGGTACGACGATTCTAAGTGAAATAAGTCACACAGAAAAAGGCACTTATCATAAGATACGACTTATAGAGGGAATGTAAAAACCACTACCCTTGAACTGAATTACAAAACAGAATAGAGTCACACGTTTAGAAAACACACTATGGCTGCTTAACGGGAAAGGTGAGGTGGGGTGATGCATACAACAAGGGTTTCAAATTATCTCAGATACCGTTCCATAAACCCAATATGTAATAGACAAGCCCTACTCCTTCCTCAATGAATTGGACTCAACACCCCCAATTCACCGCCCAAGAATATATCTGACTAGTAAGAATCTTGAAACCTATGCATTGATATCTCTCTGTAAGTGAGTCAAGTGGGTGTAAAGCGGCAAAATCACAGCAGTGAAAAGCAGGTAAACCACATTATAAAAATCAATTACTTTTAAAAACCCGTGAAACAAAGACAGTGAAAGAGAGAGAAATTCTTACAAAATTCGTTCAGCGGCTGTAATGCCACCTGGATTGACCATATCTAGACCCACAGCTGATTGAGACATAAGGGTGGACACTCTTGGGGCTGAGAGGTTTGGTGAGGTTGGGTGAGCAAACGCAGACCCTTTAAAGTAATACTGCGTGGTACCCATCCCATGGGTCCCAAATCTCCAGGTTCAAGGGCATCTTCCTACATCGAAAACATGCATGAGAAACCCAGAAGATGGTACACCGTGTGATCGGGAAAGGTTTCTAAAACGCACCTCATTTCTCATCTCCTTGTGCTCGGGTTGGCCATTCCAGCCGCTTTACTAGCAATCTCCCTCCTTGGAGAATCAGCACCTTTAACCTCCTGTTCCGTACAGCTTGCAATTTGTCCTGAGGATGAAAGGGAAGAGGGGGAACCAATGAGAGACTAGCTCCAGGTGTTGGGACAGGCAGAGGTCACTCTATTTTCCCATCAGGAAGAAGAATTAACCACAGGCTCAGCCTGCCGCCTGGGACCAGAATAGGGCCTGAAGCAATCCTGCGCTTTTGCGGCCAGCGCCCAAGAAAGCGAGTTGAAAAATGGAGCTCAGGGGCACTGCAATTCACAAACCTGCAGACTTATAAATGATGACTCTCGTCCACAAATATATTGAGGGAAGGCAATGAAGAGGATTTGAAAGCAAGGCAGAATTGCAGGAAACAGATTTCAGGAGGGAGATTCGAATCGCCTTTAAAGCACAGGAAAAGCGGCAAAACCTCGACAATGATGCCCTTGGCCAAAAAGGGCGTATGCGTTTTTTCCTGAATATATTCAGGAAAAAACGCATACGCCCTTTTTGGCCAACCAAGCAACCTGGAAAGGCAAATCAGCGCTACAAAGAAGTCTCGCTTCCCATCGGTCAAAAGGGCCATGCTGAATAAAGTGTCAAAACCAGAAATGCAGGACAGGCCATGGAGAAACGGGAGCCTGGCTACGCTGATGGGCGGGATGTAAATTGCCAACAGCCACTCTGGAGAAGTGCACGGTGTGTCCTGAAACATCTAAAAAACTCAGCTTAGGGAGCATAGGGCACATCCACTCATGGGCGTATAAATTGGGAAAACTAAAAATCAGCAAGACACAGGCACCCCAAAGTTTAGGGCTGCTCTGTTGACAAGAATCTCCACTTCGTTACACCTTAAATATCCCAGGAAAGAGAAAAATGGATAAAGAAGTTGTGGTCCTTATGTACAATGGAATATCACTCAGCCATGAAATCAACGTCATAAGGCTAGTAGCAGCATGATGATTGGATTTAGGTACGACGATTCTAAGTGAAATAAGTCACACAGAAAAAGACACTTATCATAAGATATGACTTATAGAGGGAATGTAAAAACCACTACCCTTGAACTGAATTACAAAACAGAATAGAGTCACACGTTTAGAAAACACACTATGGCTGCTTAACGGGAAAGGTGAGGTGGGGTGATGCATACAACAAGGGTTTCAAATTATCTCAGATACCGTTCCATAAACCCAATATGTAATAGACAAGCCCTACTCCTTCCTCAATGAATTGGACTCAACACCCCCAATTCACCGCCCAAGAATATATCTGACTAGTAAGAATCTTGAAACCTATGCATTGATATCTCTCTGTAAGTGAGTCAAGTGGGTGTAAAGCGGCAAAATCACAGCAGTGAAAAGCAGGTAAACCCCATTATAAAAATCAATTACTTTTAAAAACCCGTGAAACAAAGACAGTGAAAGAGAGAGAAATTCTTACAAAATTCGTTCAGCGGCTGTAATGCCACCTGGATTGACCATATCTAGACCCACAGCTGATTGAGACATAAGGGTGGACACTCTTGGGGCTGAGAGGTTTGGTGAGGTTGGGTGAGCAAACGCAGACCCTTTAAAGTAATACTGCGTGGTACCCATCCCATGGGTGCCAAATCTCCAGGTTCAAGGGCATCTTCCTACATCGAAAACATGCATGAGAAACCCAGAAGATGGTACACCGTGTGATCGGGAAAGGTTTCTAAAACGCACCTCATTTCTCATCTCCTTGTGCTCGGGTTCGCCATTCCAGCCGCTTTACTAGCAATCTCCCTCCTTGGAGAATCAGCACCTTTAACCTCCTGTTCCGTACAGCTTGCAATTTGTCCTGAGGATGAAAGGGAAGAGGGGGAACCAATGAGAGACTAGCTCCAGGTGTTGGGAGAGGCAGAGGTCACTCTATTTTCCCATCAGGAAGAAGAATTAACCACAGGCTCAGCCTGCCGCCTGGGACCAGAATAGGGCCTGAAGCAATCCTGCGCTTTTGCGGCCAGCGCCCAAGAAAGCGAGTTGAAAAATGGAGCTCAGGGGCACTGCAATTCACAAACCTGCAGACTTATAAATGATGACTCTCGTCCACAAATATATTGAGGGAAGGCAACGAAGAGGATTTGAAAGCAAGGCAGAATTGCAGGAAACAGATTTCAGGAGGGAGATTCGAATGGCCTTTAAAGCACAGGAAAAGCGGCAAAACCTCAACAATGATGCCCTTGGCCAAAAAGGGCGTATGCGTTTTTTCCTGAATATATTCAGGAAAAAACGCATACGCCCTTTTTGGCCAACCAAGCAACCTGGAAAGGCAAATCAGCGCTACAAAGAAGTCTCGCTTCCCATCGGTCAAAAGGGCCATGCTGAATAAAGTGTCAAAAGCAGAAATGCAGGACAGGCCATGGAGAAACGGGAGCCTGGCTACGCTGATGGGCGGGATGTAAATTGCCAACAGCCACTCTGGAGAAGTGCACGGTGTGTCCTGAAACATCTAGAAAACTGAGCTTAGGGAGCATAGGGCACATCCACTCATGGGCGTATAAATTGGGAAAACTAAAAATCAGCAAGACACAGGCACCCCAAAGTTTAGGGCTGCTCTGTTGACAAGAATCTCCACTTCGTTACACCTTAAATATCCCAGGAAAGAGAAAAATGGATAAAGAAGTTGTGGTCCTTATGTACAATGGAATATCACTCAGCCATGAAATCAACGTCATAAGGCTAGTAGCAGCATGATGATTGGATTTAGGTACGACGATTCTAAGTGAAATAAGTCACACAGAAAAAGACACTTATCATAAGATATGACTTATAGAGGGAATGTAAAAACCGCTACCCTTGAACTGAATTACAAAACAGAATAGAGTCACACGTTTAGAAAACACACTATGGCTGCTTAACGGGAAAGGTGAGGTGGGGTGATGCATACAACAAGGGTTTCAAATTATCTCAGATACCGTTCCATAAACCCAATATGTAATAGACAAGCCCTACTCCTTCCTCAATGAATTGGACTCAACACCCCCAATTCACCGCCCAAGAATATATCTGACTAGTAAGAATCTTGAAACCTATGCATTGATATCTCTCTGTAAGTGAGTCAAGTGGGTGTAAAGCGGCAAAATCACAGCAGTGAAAAGCAGGTAAACCCCATTATAAAAATCAATTACTTTTAAAAACCCGTGAAACAAAGACAGTGAAAGAGAGAGAAATTCTTACAAAATTCGTTCAGCGGCTGTAATGCCACCTGGATTGACCATATCTAGACCCACAGCTGATTGAGACATAAGGGTGGACACTCTTGGGGCTGAGAGGTTTGGTGAGGTTGGGTGAGCAAACGCAGACCCTTTAAAGTAATACTGCGTGGTACCCATCCCATGGGTCCCAAATCTCCAGGTTCAAGGGCATCTTCCTACATCGAAAACATGCATGAGAAACCCAGAAGATGGTACACCGTGTGATCGGGAAAGGTTTCTAAAACGCACCTCATTTCTCATCTCCTTGTGCTCGGGTTGGCCATTCCAGCCGCTTTACTAGCAATCTCCCTCCTTGGAGAATCAGCACCTTTAACCTCCTGTTCCGTACAGCTTGCAATTTGTCCTGAGGATGAAAGGGAAGAGGGGGAACCAATGAGAGACTAGCTCCAGGTGTTGGGACAGGCAGAGGTCACTCTATTTTCCCATCAGGAAGAAGAATTAACCACAGGCTCAGCCTGCCGCCTGGGACCAGAATAGGGCCTGAAGCAATCCTGCGCTTTTGCGGCCAGCGCCCAAGAAAGCGAGTTGAAAAATGGAGCTCAGGGGCACTGCAATTCACAAACCTGCAGACTTATAAATGATGACTCTCGTCCACAAATATATTGAGGGAAGGCAACGAAGAGGATTTGAAAGCAAGGCAGAATTGCAGGAAACAGATTTCAGGAGGGAGATTCGAATCGCCTTTAAAGCACAGGAAAAACGGCAAAACCTCGACAATGATGCCCTTGGCCAAAAAGGGCGTATGCGTTTTTTCCTGAATATATTCAGGAAAAAACGCATACGCCCTTTTTGGCCAACCAAGCAACCTGGAAAGGCAAATCAGCGCTACAAAGAAGTCTCGCTTCCCATCGGTCAAAAGGGCCATGCTGAATAAAGTGTCAAAACCAGAAATGCAGGACAGGCCATGGAGAAACGGGAGCCTGGCTACGCTGATGGGCGGGATGTAAATTGCCAACAGCCACTCTGGAGAAGTGCACGGTGTGTCCTGAAACATCTAAAAAACTGAGCTTAGGGAGCATAGGGCACATCCACTCATGGGCGTATAAATTGGGAAAACTAAAAATCAGCAAGACACAGGCACCCCAAAGTTTAGGGCTGCTCTGTTGACAAGAATCTCCACTTCGTTACACCTTAAATATCCCAGGAAAGAGAAAAATGGATAAAGAAGTTGTGGTCCTTATGTACAATGGAATATCACTCAGCCATGAAATCAACGTCATAAGGCTAGTAGCAGCATGATGATTGGATTTAGGTACGACGATTCTAAGTGAAATAAGTCACACAGAAAAAGGCACTTATCATAAGATATGACTTATAGAGGGAATGTAAAAACCGCTACCCTTGAACTGAATTACAAAACAGAATAGAGTCACACGTTTAGAAAACACACTATGGCTGCTTAACGGGAAAGGTGAGGTGGGGTGATGCATACAACAAGGGTTTCAAATTATCTCAGATACCGTTCCATAAACCCAATATGTAATAGACAAGCCCTACTCCTTCCTCAATGAATTGGACTCAACACCCCCAATTCACCGCCCAAGAATATATCTGACTAGTAAGAATCTTGAAACCTATGCATTGATATCTCTCTGTAAGTGAGTCAAGTGGGTGTAAAGCGGCAAAATCACAGCAGTGAAAAGCAGGTAAACCCCATTATAAAAATCAATTACTTTTAAAAACCCGTGAAACAAAGACAGTGAAAGAGAGAGAAATTCTTACAAAATTCGTTCAGCGGCTGTAATGCCACCTGGATTGACCATATCTAGACCCACAGCTGATTGAGACATAAGGGTGGACACTCTTGGGGCTGAGAGGTTTGGTGAGGTTGGGTGAGCAAACGCAGACCCTTTAAAGTAATACTGCGTGGTACCCATCCCATGGGTCCCAAATCTCCAGGTTCAAGGGCATCTTCCTACATCGAAAACATGCATGAGAAACCCAGAAGATGGTACACCGTGTGATCGGGAAAGGTTTCTAAAACGCACCTCATTTCTCATCTCCTTGTGCTCGGGTTCGCCATTCCAGCCGCTTTACTAGCAATCTCCCTCCTTGGAGAATCAGCACCTTTAACCTCCTGTTCCGTACAGCTTGCAATTTGTCCTGAGGATGAAAGGGAAGAGGAGGAACCAATGAGAGACTAGCTCCAGGTGTTGGGACAGGCAGAGGTCACTCTATTTTCCCATCAGGAAGAAGAATTAACCACAGGCTCAGCCTGCCGCCTGGGACCAGAATAGGGCCTGAAGCAATCCTGCGCTTTTGCGGCCAGCGCCCAAGAAAGCGAGTTGAAAAATGGAGCTCAGGGGCACTGCAATTCACAAACCTGCAGACTTATAAATGATGACTCTCGTCCACAAATATATTGAGGGAAGGCAACGAAGAGGATTTGAAAGCAAGGCAGAATTGCAAGAAACAGATTTCAGGAGGGAGATTCGAATCGCCTTTAAAGCACAGGAAAAGCGGCAAAACCTCGACAATGATGCCCTTGGCCAAAAAGGGCGTATGCGTTTTTTCCTGAATATATTCAGGAAAAAACGCATACGCCCTTTTTGGCCAACCAAGCAACCTGGAAAGGCAAGTCAGCGCTACAAAGAAGTCTCGCTTCCCATCGGTCAAAAGGGCCATGCTGAATAAAGTGTCAAAACCAGAAATGCAGGACAGGCCATGGAGAAACGGGAGCCTGGCTACGCTGATGGGCGGGATGTAAATTGCCAACAGCCACTCTGGAGAAGTGCACGGTGTGTCCTGAAACATCTAAAAAACTGAGCTTAGGGAGCATAGGGCACATCCACTCATGGGCGTATAAATTGGGAAAACTAAAAATCAGCAAGACACAGGCACCCCAAAGTTTAGGGCTGCTCTGTTGACAAGAATCTCCACTTCGTTACACCTTAAATATCCCAGGAAAGAGAAAAATGGATAAAGAAGTTGTGGTCCTTATGTACAATGGAATATCACTCAGCCATGAAATCAACGTCATAAGGCTAGTAGCAGCATGATGATTGGATTTAGGTACGACGATTCCAAGTGAAATAAGTCACACAGAAAAAGGCACTTATCATAAGATATGACTTATAGAGGGAATGTAAAAACCGCTACCCTTGAACTGAATTACAAAACAGAATAGAGTCACACGTTTAGAAAACACACTATGGCTGCTTAACGGGAAAGGTGAGGTGGGGTGATGCATACAACAAGGGTTTCAAATTATCTCAGATACCGTTCCATAAACCCAATATGTAATAGACAAGCCCTACTCCTTCCTCAATGAATTGGACTCAACACCCCCAATTCACCGCCCAAGAATATATCTGACTAGTAAGAATCTTGAAACCTATGCATTGATATCTCTCTGTAAGTGAGTCAAGTGGGTGTAAAGCGGCAAAATCACAGCAGTGAAAAGCAGGTAAACCCCATTATAAAAATCAATTACTTTTAAAAACCCGTGAAACAAAGACAGTGAAAGAGAGAGAAATTCTTACAAAATTCGTTCAGCGGCTGTAATGCCACCTGGATTGACCATATCTAGACCCACAGCTGATTGAGACATAAGGGTGGACACTCTTGGGGCTGAGAGGTTTGGTGAGGTTGGGTGAGCAAACGCAGACCCTTTAAAGTAATACTGCGTGGTACCCATCCCATGGGTCCCAAATCTCCAGGTTCAAGGGCATCTTCCTACATCGAAAACATGCATGAGAAACCCAGAAGATGGTACACCGTGTGATCGGGAAAGGTTTCTAAAACGCACCTCATTTCTCATCTCCTTGTGCTCGGGTTCGCCATTCCAGCCGCTTTACTAGCAATCTCCCTCCTTGGAGAATCAGCACCTTTAACCTCCTGTTCCGTACAGCTTGCAATTTGTCCTGAGGATGAAAGGGAAGAGGGGGAACCAATGAGAGACTAGCTCCAGGTGTTGGGACAGGCAGAGGTCACTCTATTTTCCCATCAGGAAGAAGAATTAACCACAGGCTCAGCCTGCCGCCTGGGACCAGAATAGGGCCTGAAGCAATCCTGCGCTTTTGCGGCCAGCGCCCAAGAAAGCGAGTTGAAAAATGGAGCTCAGGGGCACTGCAATTCACAAACCTGCAGACTTATAAATGATGACTCTCGTCCACAAATATATTGAGGGAAGGCAACGAAGAGGATTTGAAAGCAAGGCAGAATTGCAGGAAACAGATTTCAGGAGGGAGATTCGAATCGCCTTTAAAGCACAGGAAAAGCGGCAAAACCTCGACAATGATGCCCTTGGCCAAAAAGGGCGTATGCGTTTTTTCCTGAATATATTCAGGAAAAAACGCATACGCCCTTTTTGGCCAACCAAGCAACCTGGAAAGGCAAATCAGCGCTACAAAGAAGTCTCGCTTCCCATCGGTCAAAAGGGCCATGCTGAATAAAGTGTCAAAACCAGAAATGCAGGACAGGCCATGGAGAAACGGGAGCCTGGCTACGCTGATGGGCGGGATGTAAATTGCCAACAGCCACTCTGGAGAAGTGTACGGTGTGTCCTGAAACATCTAAAAAACTCAGCTTAGGGAGCATAGGGCACATCCACTCATGGGCGTATAAATTGGGAAAACTAAAAATCAGCAAGACACAGGCACCCCAAAGTTTAGGGCTGCTCTGTTGACAAGAATCTCCACTTCGTTACACCTTAAATATCCCAGGAAAGAGAAAAATGGATAAAGAAGTTGTGGTCCTTATGTACAATGGAATATCACTCAGCCATGAAATCAACGTCATAAGGCTAGTAGCAGCATGATGATTGGATTTAGGTACGACGATTCTAAGTGAAATAAGTCACACAGAAAAAGACACTTATCATAAGATATGACTTATAGAGGGAATGTAAAAACCGCTACCCTTGAACTGAATTACAAAACAGAATAGAGTCACACGTTTAGAAAACACACTATGGCTGCTTAACGGGAAAGGTGAGGTGGGGTGATGCATACAACAAGGGTTTCAAATTATCTCAGATACCGTTCCATAAACCCAATATGTAATACACAAGCCCTACTCCTTCCTCAATGAATTGGACTCAACACCCCCAATTCACCGCCCAAGAATATATCTGACTAGTAAGAATCTTGAAACCTATGCATTGATATCTCTCTGTAAGTGAGTCAAGTGGGTGTAAAGCGGCAAAATCACAGCAGTGAAAAGCAGGTAAACCCCATTATAAAAATCAATTACTTTTAAAAACCCGTGAAACAAAGACAGTGAAAGACAGAGAAATTCTTACAAAATTCGTTCAGGGGCTGTGATGCCACCTGGATTGACCATATCTAGACCCACAGCTGATTGAGACATAAGGGTGGACACTCTTGGGGCTGAGAGGTTTGGTGAGGTTGGGTGAGCAAACGCAGACCCTATAAAGTAATACTGCGTGGTACCCATCCCATGGATCCCAAATCTCCAGGTTCAAGGGCATCTTCCTACATCGAAAACATTCATGAGAAACCCAGAAGATGGTACACCGTGTGATCGGGAAAGGTTTCTAAAACGCACCTCATTTCTCATCTCCTTGTGCTTGGGTTCGCCATTCCAGCCGCTTTACTAGCAATCTCCCTCCTTGAAGAATCAGCACCTTTAACCTCCTGTTCCGTACAGGTTGCAATTTGTCCTGAGGATGAACGGGAAGAGGGGGAACCAATGAGAGACTAGCTCTAGGTGTTGGGACAGGCACAGGTCACTCTATTTTCCCCTCAAGAAGAAGAATTAACCACAGGCTCAGCATGCCGCCTGGGACCAGAATAGGGCCTGAAGCAATCCTGCGCTCTTGCGGCCATCTCCCAAGAAAGCGAGTTGAAAAATGGAGCTCAGGGGCACTGCAATTCACAAACCTGCAGACTTATAAATGATGACTCTCGTCCACAAATATATTGAGGGAAGGCAACGAAGAGGATTTGAAAGCAAGGCAGAATTGCAGGAAACAGATTTCAGGAGGGAGATTCGAATCGCCTTTAAAGCACAGGAAAAGCGGCAAAACCTCGACAATGATGCCCTTGGCCAAAAAGGGCGTATGCGTTTTTTCCTGAATATATTCAGGAAAAAACGCATACGCCCTTTTTGGCCAACCAAGCAACCTGGAAAGGCAAATCAGCGCTACAAAGAAGTCTCGCTTCCCATCGGTCAAAAGGGCCATGCTGAATAAAGTGTCAAAAGCAGAAATGCAGCACAGGCCATGGAGAAACGGGAGCCTGGCTACGCTGATGGGCGGGATGTAAATTGCCAACAGCCACTCTGGAGAAGTGCACGGTGTGTCCTGAAACATCTAAAAAACTGAGCTTAGGGAGCATAGGGCACATCCACTCATGGGCGTATAAATTGGGAAAACTAAAAATCAGCAAGACACAGGCACCCCAAAGTTTAGGGCTGCTCTGTTGACAAGAATCTCCACTTCGTTACACCTTAAATATCCCAGGAAAGAGAAAAATGGATAAAGAAGTTGTGGTCCTTATGTACAATGGAATATCACTCAGCCATGAAATCAACGTCATAAGGCTAGTAGCAGCATGATGATTGGATTTAGGTACGACGATTCTAAGTGAAATAAGTCACACAGAAAAAGACACTTATCATAAGATATGACTTATAGAGGGAATGTAAAAACCGCTACCCTTGAACTGAATTACAAAACAGAATAGAGTCACACGTTTAGAAAACACACTATGGCTGCTTAATGGGAAAGGTGAGGTGGGGTGATGCATACAACAAGGGTTTCAAATTATCTCAGATACCGTTCCATAAACCCAATATGTAATAGACAAGCCCTACTCCTTCCTCAATGAATTGGACTCAACACCCCCAATTCACCGCCCAAGAATATATCTGACTAGTAAGAATCTTGAAACCCATGCATTGATATCTCTCTGTAAGTGAGTCAAGTGGGTGTAAAGCGGCAAAATCACAGCAGTGAAAAGCAGGTAAACCCCATTATAAAAATCAATTACTTTTAAAAACCCGTGAAACAAAGACAGTGAAAGAGAGAGAAATTCTTACAAAATTCGTTCAGCGGCTGTAATGCCACCTGGATTGACCATATCTAGACCCACAGCTGATTGAGACATAAGGGTGGACACTCTTGGGGCTGAGAGGTTTGGTGAGGTTGGGTGAGCAAACGCAGACCCTTTAAAGTAATACTGCGTGGTACCCATCCCATGGGTCCCAAATCTCCAGGTTCAAGGGCATCTTCCTACATCGAAAACATGCATGAGAAACCCAGAAGATGGTACACCGTGTGATCGGGAAAGGTTTCTAAAACGCACCTCATTTCTCATCTCCTTGTGCTCGGGTTCGCCATTCCAGCCGCTTTACTAGCAATCTCCCTCCTTGGAGAATCAGCACCTTTAACCTCCTGTTCCGTACAGCTTGCAATTTGTCCTGAGGATGAAAGGGAAGAGGGGGAAGCAATGAGGGACTAGCTCTACGTGTTGGGACAGGCAGAGGTCACTCTATTTTCCCATCAGGAAGAAGAATTAACCACAGGCTCAGCCTGCCGCCTGGGACCAGAATAGGGCCTGAAGCAATCCTGCGCTTTTGCGGCCAGCGCCCAAGAAAGCGAGTTGAAAAATGGAGCTCAGGGGCACTGCAATTCACAAACCTGCAGACGTATAAATGATGACTCTCGTCCACAAATATATTGATGGAAGGAAACGAAGAGGATTTGAAAGCAAGGCAGAATTGCAGGAAACAGATTTCAGGAGGGAGATTCGAATCGCCTTTAAAGCACAGGAAAAGCGGCAAAACCTCGACAATGATGCCCTTGGCCAAAAAGGGCGTATGCGTTTTTTCCTGAATATATTCAGGAAAAAACGCATACGCCCCTTTTGGCCAACCAAGCAACCTGGAAAGGCAAATCAGCGCTACAAAGAAGTCTCGCTTCCCATCGGTCAAAAGGGCCATGCTGAATAAAGTGTCAAAACCAGAAATGCAGGACAGGCCATGGAGAAACGGGAGCCTGGCTACGCTGATGGGCGGGATGTAAATTGCCAACAGCCACTCTGGAGAAGTGCACGGTGTGTCCTGAAACATCTAAAAAACTGAGCTTAGGGAGCATAGGGCACATCCACTCATGGGCGTATAAATTGGGAAAACTAAAAATCAGCAAGACACAGGCACCCCAAAGTTTAGGGCTGCTCTGTTGACAAGAATCTCCACTTCGTTACACCTTAAATATCCCAGGAAAGAGAAAAATGGATAAAGAAGTTGTGGTCCTTATGTACAATGGAATATCACTCAGCCATGAAATTAACGTCATAAGGCTAGTAGCAGCATGATGATTGGATTTAGGTACGACGATTCTAAGTGAAATAAGTCACACAGAAAAAGGCACTTATCATAAGATACGACTTATAGAGGGAATGTAAAAACCGCTACCCTTGAACTGAATTACCAAACAGAATAGAGTCACACGTTTAGAAAACACACTATGGCTGCTTAACGGGAAAGGTGAGGTGGGGTGATGCATACAACAAGGGTTTCAAATTATCTCAGATACCGTTCCATAAACCCAATATGTAATAGACAAGCCCTACTCCTTCCTCAATGAATTGGACTCAACACCCCCAATTCACCGCCCAAGAATATATCTGACTAGTAAGAATCTTGAAACCTATGCATTGATATCTCTCTGTAAGTGAGTCAAGTGGGTGTAAAGCGGCAAAATCACAGCAGTGAAAAGCAGGTAAACCACATTATAAAAATCAATTACTTTTAAAAACCCGTGAAACAAAGACAGTGAAAGAGAGAGAAATTCTTACAAAATTCGTTCAGCGGCTGTAATGCCACCTGGATTGACCATATCTAGACCCACAGCTGATTGAGACATAAGGGTGGACACTCTTGGGGCTGAGAGGTTTGGTGAGGTTGGGTGAGCAAACGCAGACCCTTTAAAGTAATACTGCGTGGTACCCATCCCATGGGTCCCAAATCTCCAGGTTCAAGGGCATCTTCCTACATCGAAAACATGCATGAGAAACACAGAAGATGGTACACCGTGTGATCGGGAAAGGTTTCTAAAACGCACCTCATTTCTCATCTCCTTGTGCTCGGGTTCGCCATTCCAGCCGCTTTACTAGCAATCTCCCTCCTTGGAGAATCAGCACCTTTAACCTCCTGTTCCGTACAGCTTGCAATTTGTCCTGAGGATGAAAGGGAAGAGGGGAAACCAATGAGAGACTAGCTCCAGGTGTTGGGACAGGCAGAGGTCACTCTATTTTCCCATCAGGAAGAAGAATTAACCACAGGCTCAGCCTGCCGCCTTGGACCAGAATAGGGCCTGAAGCAATCCTGCGCTTTTGCGGCCAGCGCCCAAGAAAGCGAGTTGAAAAATGGAGCTCAGGGGCACTGCAATTCACAAACCTGCAGACTTATAAATGATGACTCTCGTCCACAAATATATTGAGGGAAGGCAACGAAGAGGATTTGAAAGCAAGGCAGAATTGCAGGAAACAGATTTCAGGAGGGAGATTCGAATCGCCTTTAAAGCACAGGAAAAGCGGCAAAACCTCGACAATGATGCCCTTGGCCAAAAAGGGCGTATGCGTTTTTTCCTGAATATATTCAGGAAAAAACGCATACGCCCTTTTTGGCCAACCAAGCAACCTGGAAAGGCAAATCAGCGCTACAAAGAAGTCTCGCTTCCCATCGGTCAAAAGGGCCATGCTGAATAAAGTGTCAAAACCAGAAATGCAGGACAGGCCATGGAGAAACGGGAGCCTGGCTACGCTGATGGGCGGGATGTAAATTGCCAACAGCCACTCTGGAGAAGTGCACGGTGTGTCCTGAAACATCTAAAAAACTGAGCTTAGGGAGCATAGGGCACATCCACTCATGGGCGTATAAATTGGGAAAACTAAAAATCAGCAAGACACAGGCACCCCAAAGTTTAGGGCTGCTCTGTTGACAAGAATCTCCACTTCGTTACACCTTAAATATCCCAGGAAAGAGAAAAATGGATAAAGAAGTTGTGGTCCTTATGTACAATGGAATATCACTCAGCCATGAAATCAACGTCATAAGGCTAGTAGCAGCATGATGATTGGATTTAGGTACGACGATTCCAAGTGAAATAAGTCACACAGAAAAAGGCACTTATCATAAGATATGACTTATAGAGGGAATGTAAAAACCGCTACCCTTGAACTGAATTACAAAACAGAATAGAGTCACACGTTTAGAAAACACACTATGGCTGCTTAACGGGAAAGGTGAGGTGGGGTGATGCATACAACAAGGGTTTCAAATTATCTCAGATACCGTTCCATAAACCCAATATGTAATAGACAAGCCCTACTCCTTCCTCAATGAATTGGACTCAACACCCCCAATTCACCGCCCAAGAATATATCTGACTAGTAAGAATCTTGAAACCTATGCATTGATATCTCTCTGTAAGTGAGTCAAGTGGGTGTAAAGCGGCAAAATCACAGCAGTGAAAAGCAGGTAAACCCCATTATAAAAATCAATTACTTTTAAAAACCCGTGAAACAAAGACAGTGAAAGAGAGAGAAATTCTTACAAAATTCGTTCAGCGGCTGTAATGCCACCTGGATTGACCATATCTAGACCCACAGCTGATTGAGACATAAGGGTGGACACTCTTGGGGCTGAGAGGTTTGGTGAGGTTGGGTGAGCAAACGCAGACCCTTTAAAGTAATACTGCGTGGTACCCATCCCATGGGTCCCAAATCTCCAGGTTCAAGGGCATCTTCCTACATCGAAAACATGCATGAGAAACCCAGAAGATGGTACACCGTGTGATCGGGAAAGGTTTCTAAAACGCACCTCATTTCTCATCTCCTTGTGCTCGGGTTCGCCATTCCAGCCGCTTTACTAGCAATCTCCCTCCTTGGAGAATCAGCACCTTTAACCTCCTGTTCCGTACAGCTTGCAATTTGTCCTGAGGATGAAAGGGAAGAGGGGGAACCAATGAGAGACTAGCTCCAGGTGTTGGGACAGGCAGAGGTCACTCTATTTTCCCATCAGGAAGAAGAATTAACCACAGGCTCAGCCTGCCGCCTGGGACCAGAATAGGGCCTGAAGCAATCCTGCGCTTTTGCGGCCAGCGCCCAAGAAAGCGAGTTGAAAAATGGAGCTCAGGGGCACTGCAATTCACAAACCTGCAGACTTATAAATGATGACTCTCGTCCACAAATATATTGAGGGAAGGCAACGAAGAGGATTTGAAAGCAAGGCAGAATTGCAGGAAACAGATTTCAGGAGGGAGATTCGAATCGCCTTTAAAGCACAGGAAAAGCGGCAAAACCTCGACAATGATGCCCTTGGCCAAAAAGGGCGTATGCGTTTTTTCCTGAATATATTCAGGAAAAAACGCATACGCCCTTTTTGGCCAACCAAGCAACCTGGAAAGGCAAATCAGCGCTACAAAGAAGTCTCGCTTCCCATCGGTCAAAAGGGCCATGCTGAATAAAGTGTCAAAACCAGAAATGCAGGACAGGCCATGGAGAAACGGGAGCCTGGCTACGCTGATGGGCGGGATGTAAATTGCCAACAGCCACTGTGGAGAAGTGCACGGTGTGTCCTGAAACATCTAAAAAACTCAGCTTAGGGAGCATAGGGCACATCCACTCATGGGCGTATAAATTGGGAAAACTAAAAATCAGCAAGACACAGGCACCCCAAAGTTTAGGGCTGCTCTGTTGACAAGAATCTCCACTTCGTTACACCTTAAATATCCCAGGAAAGAGAAAAATGGATAAAGAAGTTGTGGTCCTTATGTACAATGGAATATCACTCAGCCATGAAATCAATGTCATAAGGCTAGTAGCAGCATGATGATTGGATTTAGGTACGACGATTCTAAGTGAAATAAGTCACACAGAAAAAGACACTTATCATAAGATATGACTTATAGAGGGAATGTAAAAACCGCTACCCTTGAACTGAATTACAAAACAGAATAGAGTCACACGTTTAGAAAACAAACTATGGCTGCTTAACGGGAAAGGTGAGGTGGGGTGATGCATACAACAAGGGTTTCAAATTATCTCAGATACCGTTCCATAAACCCAATATGTAATACACAAGCCCTACTCCTTCCTCAATGAATTGGACTCAACACCCCCAATTCACCGCCCAAGAATATATCTGACTAGTAAGAATCTTGAAACCTATGCATTGATATCTCTCTGTAAGTGAGTCAAGTGGGTGTAAAGCGGCAAAATCACAGCAGTGAAAAGCAGGTAAACCCCATTATAAAAATCAATTACTTTTAAAAACCCGTGAAACAAAGACAGTGAAAGAGAGAGAAATTCTTACAAAATTCGTTCAGCGGCTGTAATGCCACCTGGATTGACCATATCTAGACCCACAGCTGATTGAGACATAAGGGTGGACACTCTTGGGGCTGAGAGGTTTGGTGAGGTTGGGTGAGCAAACGCAGACCCTTTAAAGTAATACTGCGTGGTACCCATCCCATGGGTCCCAAATCTCCAGGTTCAAGGGCATCTTCCTACATCGAAAACATGCATGAGAAACCCAGAAGATGGTACACCGTGTGATCGGGAAAGGTTTCTAAAACGCACCTCATTTCTCATCTCCTTGTGCTCGGGTTCGCCATTCCAGCCGCTTTACTAGCAATCTCCCTCCTTGGAGAATCAGCACCTTTAACCTCCTGTTCCGTACAGCTTGCAATTTGTCCTGAGGATGAAAGGGAAGAGGGGGAACCAATGAGAGACTAGCTCCAGGTGTTGGGACAGGCAGAGGTCACTCTATTTTCCCATCAGGAAGAAGAATTAACCACAGGCTCAGCCTGCCGCCTGGGACCAGAATAGGGCCTGAAGCAATCCTGCGCTTTTGCGGCCAGCGCCCAAGAAAGCGAGTTGAAAAATGGAGCTCAGGGACACTGCAATTCACAAACCTGCAGACTTATAAATGATGACTCTCGTCCACAAATATATTGAGGGAAGGCAACGAAGAGGATTTGAAAGCAAGGCAGAATTGCAGGAAACAGATTTCAGGAGGGAGATTCGAATCGCCTTTAAAGCACAGGAAAAGCGGCAAAACCTCGACAATGATGCCCTTGGCCAAAAAGGGCGTATGCGTTTTTTCCTGAATATATTCAGGAAAAAACGCATACGCCCTTTTTGGCCAACCAAGCAACCTGGAAAGGCAAATCAGCGCTACAAAGAAGTCTCGCTTCCCATCGGTCAAAAGGGCCATGCTGAATAAAGTGTCAAAACCAGAAATGCAGGACAGGCCATGGAGAAACGGGAGCCTGGCTACGCTGATGGGCGGGATGTAAATTGCCAACAGCCACTCTGGAGAAGTGTACGGTGTGTCCTGAAACATCTAAAAAACTCAGCTTAGGGAGCATAGGGCACATCCACTCATGGGCGTATAAATTGGGAAAACTAAAAATCAGCAAGACACAGGCACCCCAAAGTTTAGGGCTGCTCTGTTGACAAGAATCTCCACTTCGTTACACCTTAAATATCCCAGGAAAGAGAAAAATGGATAAAGAAGTTGTGGTCCTTATGTACAATGGAATATCACTCAGCCATGAAATCAACGTCATAAGGCTAGTAGCAGCATGATGATTGGATTTAGGTACGACGATTCTAAGTGAAATAAGTCACACAGAAAAAGACACTTATCATAAGATATGACTTATAGAGGGAATGTAAAAACCGCTACCCTTGAACTGAATTACAAAACAGAATAGAGTCACACGTTTAGAAAACACACTATGGCTGCTTAACGGGAAAGGTGAGGTGGGGTGATGCATACAACAAGGGTTTCAAATTATCTCAGATACCGTTCCATAAACCCAATATGTAATACACAAGCCCTACTCCTTCCTCAATGAATTGGACTCAACACCCCCAATTCACCGCCCAAGAATATATCTGACTAGTAAGAATCTTGAAACCTATGCATTGATATCTCTCTGTAAGTGAGTCAAGTGGGTGTAAAGCGGCAAAATCACAGCAGTGAAAAGCAGGTAAACCCCATTATAAAAATCAATTACTTTTAAAAACCCGTGAAACAAAGACAGTGAAAGACAGAGAAATTCTTACAAAATTCGTTCAGGGGCTGTGATGCCACCTGGATTGACCATATCTAGACCCACAGCTGATTGAGACATAAGGGTGGACACTCTTGGGGCTGAGAGGTTTGGTGAGGTTGGGTGAGCAAACGCAGACCCTATAAAGTAATACTGCGTGGTACCCATCCCATGGATCCCAAATCTCCAGGTTCAAGGGCATCTTCCTACATCGAAAACATTCATGAGAAACCCAGAAGATGGTACACCGTGTGATCGGGAAAGGTTTCTAAAACGCACCTCATTTCTCATCTCCTTGTGCTTGGGTTCGCCATTCCAGCCGCTTTACTAGCAATCTCCCTCCTTGAAGAATCAGCACCTTTAACCTCCTGTTCCGTACAGGTTGCAATTTGTCCTGAGGATGAACGGGAAGAGGGGGAACCAATGAGAGACTAGCTCTAGGTGTTGGGACAGGCACAGGTCACTCTATTTTCCCCTCAAGAAGAAGAATTAACCACAGGCTCAGCCTGCCGCCTGGGACCAGAATAGGGCCTGAAGCAATCCTGCGCTCTTGCGGCCATCTCCCAAGAAAGCGAGTTGAAAAATGGAGCTCAGGGGCACTGCAATTCACAAACCTGCAGACTTATAAATGATGACTCTCGTCCACAAATATATTGAGGGAAGGCAACGAAGAGGATTTGAAAGCAAGGCAGAATTGCAGGAAACAGATTTCAGGAGGGAGATTCGAATCGCCTTTAAAGCACAGGAAAAGCGGCAAAACCTCGACAATGATGCCCTTGGCCAAAAAGGGCGTATGCGTTTTTTCCTGAATATATTCAGGAAAAAACGCATACGCCCTTTTTGGCCAACCAAGCAACCTGGAAAGGCAAATCAGCGCTACAAAGAAGTCTCGCTTCCCATCGGTCAAAAGGGCCATGCTGAATAAAGTGTCAAAAGCAGAAATGCAGCACAGGCCATGGAGAAACGGGAGCCTGGCTACGCTGATGGGCGGGATGTAAATTGCCAACAGCCACTCTGGAGAAGTGCACGGTGTGTCCTGAAACATCTAAAAAACTGAGCTTAGGGAGCATAGGGCACATCCACTCATGGGCGTATAAATTGGGAAAACTAAAAATCAGCAAGACACAGGCACCCCAAAGTTTAGGGCTGCTCTGTTGACAAGAATCTCCACTTCGTTACACCTTAAATATCCCAGGAAAGAGAAAAATGGATAAAGAAGTTGTGGTCCTTATGTACAATGGAATATCACTCAGCCATGAAATCAACGTCATAAGGCTAGTAGCAGCATGATGATTGGATTTAGGTACGACGATTCTAAGTGAAATAAGTCACACAGAAAAAGACACTTATCATAAGATATGACTTATAGAGGGAATGTAAAAACCGCTACCCTTGAACTGAATTACAAAACAGAATAGAGTCACACGTTTAGAAAACACACTATGGCTGCTTAATGGGAAAGGTGAGGTGGGGTGATGCATACAACAAGGGTTTCAAATTATCTCAGATACCGTTCCATAAACCCAATATGTAATAGACAAGCCCTACTCCTTCCTCAATGAATTGGACTCAACACCCCCAATTCACCGCCCAAGAATATATCTGACTAGTAAGAATCTTGAAACCCATGCATTGATATCTCTCTGTAAGTGAGTCAAGTGGGTGTAAAGCGGCAAAATCACAGCAGTGAAAAGCAGGTAAACCCCATTATAAAAATCAATTACTTTTAAAAACCCGTGAAACAAAGACAGTGAAAGAGAGAGAAATTCTTACAAAATTCGTTCAGCGGCTGTAATGCCACCTGGATTGACCATATCTAGACCCACAGCTGATTGAGACATAAGGGTGGACACTCTTGGGGCTGAGAGGTTTGGTGAGGTTGGGTGAGCAAACGCAGACCCTTTAAAGTAATACTGCGTGGTACCCATCCCATGGGTCCCAAATCTCCAGGTTCAAGGGCATCTTCCTACATCGAAAACATGCATGAGAAACACAGAAGATGGTACACCGTGTGATCGGGAAAGGTTTCTAAAACGCACCTCATTTCTCATCTCCTTGTGCTCGCGTTCGCCATTCCAGCCGCTTTACTAGCAATCTCCCTCCTTGGAGAATCAGCACCTTTAACCTCCTGTTCCGTACAGCTTGCAATTTGTCCTGAGGATGAAAGGGAAGAGGGGAAACCAATGAGAGACTAGCTCCAGGTGTTGGGACAGGCAGAGGTCACTCTATTTTCCCATCAGGAAGAAGAATTAACCACAGGCTCAGCCTGCCGCCTTGGACCAGAATAGGGCCTGAAGCAATCCTGCGCTTTTGCGGCCAGCGCCCAAGAAAGCGAGTTGAAAAATGGAGCTCAGGGGCACTGCAATTCACAAACCTGCAGACTTATAAATGATGACTCTCGTCCACAAATATATTGAGGGAAGGCAACGAAGAGGATTTGAAAGCAAGGCAGAATTGCAGGAAACAGATTTCAGGAGGGAGATTCGAATCGCCTTTAAAGCACAGGAAAAGCGGCAAAACCTCGACAATGATGCCCTTGGCCAAAAAGGGCGTATGCGTTTTTTCCTGAATATATTCAGGAAAAAACGCATACGCCCTTTTTGGCCAACCAAGCAACCTGGAAAGGCAAATCAGCGCTACAAAGAAGTCTCGCTTCCCATCGGTCAAAAGGGCCATGCTGAATAAAGTGTCAAAACCAGAAATGCAGGACAGGCCATGGAGAAACGGGAGCCTGGCTACGCTGATGGGCGGGATGTAAATTGCCAACAGCCACTCTGGAGAAGTGCACGGTGTGTCCTGAAACATCTAAAAAACTGAGCTTAGGGAGCATAGGGCACATCCACTCATGGGCGTATAAATTGGGAAAACTAAAAATCAGCAAGACACAGGCACCCCAAAGTTTAGGGCTGCTCTGTTGACAAGAATCTCCACTTCGTTACACCTTAAATATCCCAGGAAAGAGAAAAATGGATAAAGAAGTTGTGGTCCTTATGTACAATGGAATATCACTCAGCCATGAAATCAACGTCATAAGGCTAGTAGCAGCATGATGATTGGATTTAGGTACGACGATTCCAAGTGAAATAAGTCACACAGAAAAAGGCACTTATCATAAGATATGACTTATAGAGGGAATGTAAAAACCGCTACCCTTGAACTGAATTACAAAACAGAATAGAGTCACACGTTTAGAAAACACACTATGGCTGCTTAACGGGAAAGGTGAGGTGGGGTGATGCATACAACAAGGGTTTCAAATTATCTCAGATACCGTTCCATAAACCCAATATGTAATAGACAAGCCCTACTCCTTCCTCAATGAATTGGACTCAACACCCCCAATTCACCGCCCAAGAATATATCTGACTAGTAAGAATCTTGAAACCTATGCATTGATATCTCTCTGTAAGTGAGTCAAGTGGGTGTAAAGCGGCAAAATCACAGCAGTGAAAAGCAGGTAAACCCCATTATAAAAATCAATTACTTTTAAAAACCCGTGAAACAAAGACAGTGAAAGAGAGAGAAATTCTTACAAAATTCGTTCAGCGGCTGTAATGCCACCTGGATTGACCATATCTAGACCCACAGCTGATTGAGACATAAGGGTGGACACTCTTGGGGCTGAGAGGTTTGGTGAGGTTGGGTGAGCAAACGCAGACCCTTTAAAGTAATACTGCGTGGTACCCATCCCATGGGTCCCAAATCTCCAGGTTCAAGGGCATCTTCCTACATCGAAAACATGCATGAGAAACCCAGAAGATGGTACACCGTGTGATCGGGAAAGGTTTCTAAAACGCACCTCATTTCTCATCTCCTTGTGCTCGGGTTCGCCATTCCAGCCGCTTTACTAGCAATCTCCCTCCTTGGAGAATCAGCACCTTTAACCTCCTGTTCCGTACAGCTTGCAATTTGTCCTGAGGATGAAAGGGAAGAGGGGGAACCAATGAGAGACTAGCTCCAGGTGTTGGGACAGGCAGAGGTCACTCTATTTTCCCATCAGGAAGAAGAATTAACCACAGGCTCAGCCTGCCGCCTGGGACCAGAATAGGGCCTGAAGCAATCCTGCGCTTTTGCGGCCAGCGCCCAAGAAAGCGAGTTGAAAAATGGAGCTCAGGGGCACTGCAATTCACAAACCTGCAGACTTATAAATGATGACTCTCGTCCACAAATATATTGAGGGAAGGCAACGAAGAGGATTTGAAAGCAAGGCAGAATTGCAGGAAACAGATTTCAGGAGGGAGATTCGAATCGCCTTTAAAGCACAGGAAAAGCGGCAAAACCTCGACAATGATGCCCTTGGCCAAAAAGGGCGTATGCGTTTTTTCCTGAATATATTCAGGAAAAAACGCATACGCCCTTTTTGGCCAACCAAGCAACCTGGAAAGGCAAATCAGCGCTACAAAGAAGTCTCGCTTCCCATCGGTCAAAAGGGCCATGCTGAATAAAGTGTCAAAAGCAGAAATGCAGCACAGGCCATGGAGAAACGGGAGCCTGGCTACGCTGATGGGCGGGATGTAAATTGCCAACAGCCACTCTGGAGAAGTGCACGGTGTGTCCTGAAACATCTAAAAAACTGAGCTTAGGGAGCATAGGGCACATCCACTCATGGGCGTATAAATTGGGAAAACTAAAAATCAGCAAGACACAGGCACCCCAAAGTTTAGGGCTGCTCTGTTGACAAGAATCTCCACTTCGTTACACCTTAAATATCCCAGGAAAGAGAAAAATGGATAAAGAAGTTGTGGTCCTTATGTACAATGGAATATCACTCAGCCATGAAATCAACGTCATAAGGCTAGTAGCAGCATGATGATTGGATTTAGGTACGACGATTCTAAGTGAAATAAGTCACACAGAAAAAGACACTTATCATAAGATATGACTTATAGAGGGAATGTAAAAACCGCTACCCTTGAACTGAATTACAAAACAGAATAGAGTCACACGTTTAGAAAACACACTATGGCTGCTTAATGGGAAAGGTGAGGTGGGGTGATGCATACAACAAGGGTTTCAAATTATCTCAGATACCGTTCCATAAACCCAATATGTAATAGACAAGCCCTACTCCTTCCTCAATGAATTGGACTCAACACCCCCAATTCACCGCCCAAGAATATATCTGACTAGTAAGAATCTTGAAACCCATGCATTGATATCTCTCTGTAAGTGAGTCAAGTGGGTGTAAAGCGGCAAAATCACAGCAGTGAAAAGCAGGTAAACCCCATTATAAAAATCAATTACTTTTAAAAACCCGTGAAACAAAGACAGTGAAAGAGAGAGAAATTCTTACAAAATTCGTTCAGCGGCTGTAATGCCACCTGGATTGACCATATCTAGACCCACAGCTGATTGAGACATAAGGGTGGACACTCTTGGGGCTGAGAGGTTTGGTGAGGTTGGGTGAGCAAACGCAGACCCTTTAAAGTAATACTGCGTGGTACCCATCCCATGGGTCCCAAATCTCCAGGTTCAAGGGCATCTTCCTACATCGAAAACATGCATGAGAAACCCAGAAGATGGTACACCGTGTGATCGGGAAAGGTTTCTAAAACGCACCTCATTTCTCATCTCCTTGTGCTCGGGTTCGCCATTCCAGCCGCTTTACTAGCAATCTCCCTCCTTGGAGAATCAGCACCTTTAACCTCCTGTTCCGTACAGCTTGCAATTTGTCCTGAGGATGAAAGGGAAGAGGGGGAAGCAATGAGGGACTAGCTCTACGTGTTGGGACAGGCAGAGGTCACTCTATTTTCCCATCAGGAAGAAGAATTAACCACAGGCTCAGCCTGCCGCCTGGGACCAGAATAGTGCCTGAAGCAATCCTGCGCTTTTGCGGCCAGCGCCCAAGAAAGCGAGTTGAAAAATGGAGCTCAGGGGCACTGCAATTCACAAACCTGCAGACTTATAAATGATGACTCTCGTCCACAAATATATTGAGGGAAGGCAACGAAGAGGATTTGAAAGCAAGGCAGAATTGCAGGAAACAGATTTCAGGAGGGAGATTCGAATCGCCTTTAAAGCACAGGAAAAGCGGCAAAACCTCGACAATGATGCCCTTGGCCAAAAAGGGCGTATGCGTTTTTTCCTGAATATATTCAGGAAAAAACGCATACGCCCTTTTTGGCCAACCAAGCAACCTGGAAATGCAAATCAGCGCTACAAAGAAGTCTCACTTCCCATCGGTCAAAAGGGCCATGCTGAATAAAGTGTCAAAAGCAGAAATGCAGGACAGGCCATGGAGAAACGGGAGCCTGGCTACGCTGATGGGCGGGATGTAAATTGCCAACAGCCACTCTGGAGAAGTGCACGGTGTGTCCTGAAACATCTAAAAAACTGAGCTTAGGGAGCATAGGGCACATCCACTCATGGGCGTATAAATTGGGAAAACTAAAAATCAGCAAGACACAGGCACCCCAAAGTTTAGGGCTGCTCTGTTGACAAGAATCTCCACTTCGTTACACCTTAAATATCCCAGGAAAGAGAAAAATGGATAAAGAAGTTGTGGTCCTTATGTACAATGGAATATCACTCAGCCATGAAATCAACGTCATAAGGCTAGTAGCAGCATGATTATTGGATTTAGGTACGACGATTCTAAGTGAAATAAGTCACACAGAAAAAGACACTTATCATAAGATATGACTTATAGAGGGAATGTAAAAACCGCTACCCTTGAACTGAATTACAAAACAGAATAGAGTCACACGTTTAGAAAACACACTATGGCTGCTTAACGGGAAATGTGAGGTGGGGTGATGCATACAACAAGGGTTTCAAATTATCTCAGATACCGTTCCATAAACCCAATATGTAATAGACAAGCCCTACTCCTTCCTCAATGAATTGGACTCAACACCCCCAATTCACCGCCCAAGAATATATCTGACTAGTAAGAATCTTGAAACCTATGCATTGATATCTCTCTGTAAGTGAGTCAAGTGGGTGTAAAGCGGCAAAATCACAGCAGTGAAAAGCAGGTAAACCCCATTATAAAAATCAATTACTTTTAAAAACCCGTGAAACAAAGACAGTGAAAGACAGAGAAATTCTTACAAAATTCGTTCAGGGGCTGTGATGCCACCTGGATTGACCATATCTAGACCCACAGCTGATTGAGACATAAGGGTGGACACTCTTGGGGCTGAGAGGTTTGGTGAGGTTGGGTGAGCAAACGCAGACCCTTTAAAGTAATACTGCGTGGTACCCATCCCATGGGTCCCAAATCTCCAGGTTCAAGGGCATCTTCCTACATCGAAAACATGCATGAGAAACCCAGAAGATGGTACACCGTGTGATCGGGAAAGGTTTCTAAAACGCACCTCATTTCTCATCTCCTTGTGCTCGGGTTCGCCATTCCAACCGCTTTACTAGCAATCTCCCTCCTTGGAGAATCAGCACCTTTAACCTCCTGTTCCGTACAGCTTGCAATTTGTCCTGAGGATGAAAGGGAAGAGGGGGAACCAATGAGAGACAAGCTCTAGGTGTTGGGACAGGCAGAGGTCACTCTATTTTCCCATCAGGAAGAAGAATTAACCACAGGCTCAGCCTGCCGCCTGGGATCAGAATAGGGCATGAAGCAATCCTGCGCTTTTGCGGCCAGCGCCCAAGAAAGCGAGTTGAAAAATGGAGCTCAGGGGCACTGCAATTCACAAACCTGCAGTCTTATAAATGATGACTCTCGTCCTCAAATATATTGAGGGAAGGCAACGAAGAGGATTTGAAAGCAAGGCAGAATTGCAGGAAACAGATTTCAGGAGGGAGATTCGAATCGCCTTTAAAGCACAGGAAAAGCGGCAAAACCTCGACAATGATGCCCTTGGCCAAAAAGGGCGTATGCGTTTTTTCCTGAATATATTCAGGAAAAAACGCATACGCCCTTTTTGGCCAACCAAGCAACCTGGAAAGGCAAATCAGCGCTACAAAGAAGTCTCGCTTCCCATCGGTCAAAAGGGCCATGCTGAATAAAGTGTCAAAAGCAGAAATGCAGGACAGGCCATGGAGAAACGGGAGCCTGGCTACGCTGATGGGCGGGATGTAAATTGCCAACAGCCACTCTGGAGAAGTGCACGGTGTGTCCTGAAACATCTAAAAAACTCAGCTTAGGGAGCATAGGGCACATCCACTCATGGGCGTATAAATTGGGAAAACTAAAAATCAGCAAGACACAGGCACCCCAAAGTTTAGGGCTGCTCTGTTGACAAGAATCTCCACTTCATTACACCTTAAATATCCCAGGAAAGAGAAAAATGGATAAAGAAGTTGTGGACCTTATGTACAATGGAATATCACTCAGCCATGAAATCAACGTCATAAGGCTAGTAGCAGCATGATGATTGGATTTAGGTACGACGATTCTAAGTGAAATAAGTCACACAGAAAAAGACACTTATCATAAGATATGACTTATAGAGGGAATGTAAAAACCGCTACCCTTGAAATGAATTACAAAACAGAATAGAGTCACAAGTTTAGAAAACAAACTATGGCTGCTTAACGGGAAAGGTGAGGTGGGGTGATGCATACAACAAGGGTTTCAAATTATCTCAGATACCATTCCATAAACCCAATATGTAATAGACAAGCCCTACTCCTTCCTCAATGAATTGGACTCAACACCCCCAATTCACCGCCCAAGAATATATCTGACTAGTAAGAATCTTGAAACCTATGCATTGATATCTCTCTGTAAGTGAGTCAAGTGGGTGTAAAGCGGCAAAATCACAGCAGTGAAAAGCAGGTAAACCCCATTATAAAAATCAATTACTTTTAAAAACCCGTGAAACAAAGACAGTGAAAGAGAGAGAAATTCTTACAAAATTCGTTCAGCGGCTGTAATGCCACCTGGATTGACCATATCTAGACCCACAGCTGATTGAGACATAAGGGTGGACACTCTTGGGGCTGAGAGGTTTGGTGAGGTTGGGTGAGCAAACGCAGACCCTTTAAAGTAATACTGCGTGGTACCCATCCCATGGGTCCCAAATCTCCAGGTTCAAGGGCATCTTCCTACATCGAAAACATGCATGAGAAACCCAGAAGATGGTACACCGTGTGATCGGGAAAGGTTTCTAAAACGCACCTCATTTCTCATCTCCTTGTGCTCGGGTTCGCCATTCCAACCGCTTTACTAGCAATCTCCCTCCTTGGAGAATCAGCACCTTTAACCTCCTGTTCCGTACAGCTTGCAATTTGTCCTGAGGATGAAAGGGAAGAGGGGGAACCAATGAGAGACAAGCTCTAGGTGTTGGGACAGGCAGAGGTCACTCTATTTTCCCATCAGGAAGAAGAATTAACCACAGGCTCAGCCTGCCGCCTGGGACCAGAATAGGGCCTGAAGCAATCCTGCGCTTTTGCGGCCAGCGCCCAAGAAAGCGAGTTGAAAAATGGAGCTCAGGGGCACTGCAATTCACAAACCTGCAGTCTTATAAATGATGACTCTCGTCCTCAAATATATTGAGGGAAGGCAACGAAGAGGATTTGAAAGCAAGGCAGAATTGCAGGAAACAGATTTCAGGAGGGAGATTCGAATCGCCTTTAAAGCACAGGAAAAGCGGCAAAACCTCGACAATGATGCCCTTGGCCAAAAAGGGCGTATGCGTTTTTTCCTGAATATATTCAGGAAAAAACGCATACGCCCTTTTTGGCCAACCAAGCAACCTGGAAAGGCAAATCAGCGCTACAAAGAAGTCTCGCTTCCCATCGGTCAAAAGGGCCATGCTGAATAAAGTGTCAAAAGCAGAAATGCAGGACAGGCCATGGAGAAACGGGAGCCTGGCTACGCTGATGGGCGGGATGTAAATTGCCAACAGCCACTCTGGAGAAGTGCACGGTGTGTCCTGAAACATCTAAAAAACTCAGCTTAGGGAGCATAGGGCACATCCACTCATGGGCGTATAAATTGGGAAAACTAAAAATCAGCAAGACACAGGCACCCCAAAGTTTAGGGCTGCTCTGTTGACAAGAATCTCCACTTCGTTACACCTTAAATATTCCAGGAAAGAGAAAAATGGATAAAGAAGTTGTGGTCCTTATGTACAATGGAATATCACTCAGCCATGAAATCAACGTCATAAGGCTAGTAGCAGCATGATGATTGGATTTAGGTACGACGATACTAAGTGAAATAAGTCACACAGAAAAAGACACTTATCATAAGATATGACTTATAGAGGGAATGTAAAAACCGCTACCCTTGAACTGAATTACAAAACAGAATAGAGTCACAAGTTTAGAAAACACACTATGGCTGCTTAACGGGAAAGGTGAGGTGGGGTGATGCATACAACAAGGGTTTCAAATTATCTCAGATACCGTTCCATAAACCCAATATGTAATAGACAAGCCCTACTCCTTCCTCAATGAATTGGACTCAACACCCCCAATTCACCGCCCAAGAATATATCTGACTAGTAAGAATCTTGAAACCTATGCATTGATATCTCTCTGTAAGTGAGTCAAGTGGGTGTAAAGCGGCAAAATCACAGCAGTGAAAAGCAGGTAAACCCCATTATAAAAATCAATTACTTTTAAAAACCCGTGAAACAAAGACAGTGAAAGACAGAGAAATTCTTACAAAATTCGTTCAGGGGCTGTGATGCCACCTGGATTGACCATATCTAGACCCACAGCTGATTGAGACATAAGGGTGGACACTCTTGGGGCTGAGAGGTTTGGTGAGGTTGGGTGAGCAAACGCAGACCCTATAAAGTAATACTGCGTGGTACCCATCCCATGGATCCCAAATCTCCAGGTTCAAGGGCATCTTCCTACATCGAAAACATTCATGAGAAACCCAGAAGATGGTACACCGTGTGATCGGGAAAGGTTTCTAAAACGCACCTCATTTCTCATCTCCTTGTGCTTGGGTTCGCCATTCCAGCCGCTTTACTAGCAATCTCCCTCCTTGGAGAATCAGCACCTTTAACCTCCTGTTCCGTACAGCTTGCAATTTGTCCTGAGGATGAAAGGGAAGAGGGGGAACCAATGAGAGACTAGCTCTAGGTGTTGGGACAGGCAGAGGTCACTCTATTTTCCCATCAGGAAGAAGAATTAACCACAGGCTCAGCCTGCCGCCTGGGACCAGAATAGGGCCTGAAGCAATCCTGCGCTTTTGCGGCCAGCGCCCAAGAAAGCGATTGAAAAATGGAGCTCAGGGGCACTGCAATTCACAAACCTGCAGACTTATAAATGATGACTCTCTTCCACAAATATATTGAGGGAAGGCAACGAAGAGGATTTGAAAGCAAGGCAGAATTGCAGGAAACAGATTTCAGGAGGGAGATTCGAATCGCCTTTAAAGCACAGGAAAAGCGGCAAAACCTCGACAATGATGCCCTTGGCCAAAAAGGGCGTATGCGTTTTTTCCTGAATATATTCAGGAAAAAACGCATACGCCCTTTTTGGCCAACCAAGCAACCTGGAAAGGCAAATCAGCGCTACAAAGAAGTCTCGCTTCCCATCGGTCAAAAGGGCCATGCTGAATAAAGTGTCAAAACCAGAAATGCAGGACAGGCCATGGAGAAACGGGAGCCTGGCTACGCTGATGGCCGGGATGTAAATTGCCAACAGCCACTCTGGAGAAGTGCACGGTGTGTCCTGAAACATCTAAAAAACTGAGCTTAGGGAGCATAGGGCACATCCACTCATGGGCGTATAAATTGGGAAAACTAAAAATCAGCAAGACACAGGCACCCCAAAGTTTGGGGCTGCTCTGTTGACAAGAATCTCCACTTCATTACACCTTAAATATCCCAGGAAAGAGAAAAATGGATAAAGAAGTTGTGGTCCTTATGTACAATGGAATATCACTCAGCCATGAAATCAACGTCATAAGGCTAGTAGCAGCATGATGAGTGGATTTAGGTACGACGATTCTAAGTGAAATAAGTCACACAGAAAAAGACACTTATCATAAGATATGACTTATAGAGGGAATGTAAAAACCGCTACCCTTGAACTGAATTACAAAACAGAATAGAGTCACACGTTTAGAAAACACACTATGGCTGCTTAACGGGAAAGGTGAGGTGGGGTGATGCATACAACAAGGGTTTCAAATTATCTCAGATACCGTTCCATAAACCCAATATGTAATAGACAAGCCCTACTCCTTCCTCAATGAATTGGACTCAACACCCCCAATTCACCGCCCAAGAATATATCTGACTAGTAAGAATCTTGAAACCTATGCATTGATATCTCTCTGTAAGTGAGTCAAGTGGGTGTAAAGCGGCAAAATCACAGCAGTGAAAAGCAGGTAAACCCCATTATAAAAATCAATTACTTTTAAAAACCCGTGAAACAAAGACAGTGAAAGAGAGAGAAATTCTTACAAAATTCGTTCAGCGGCTGTAATGCCACCTGGATTGACCATATCTAGACCCACAGCTGATTGAGACATAAGGGTGGACACTCTTGGGGCTGAGAGGTTTGGTGAGGTTGGGTGAGCAAACGCAGACCCTTTAAAGTAATACTGCGTGGTACCCATCCCATGGGTCCCAAATCTCCAGGTTCAAGGGCATCTTCCTACATCGAAAACATGCATGAGAAACCCAGAAGATGGTACACCGTGTGATCGGGAAAGGTTTCTAAAACGCACCTCATTTCTCATCTCCTTGTGCTCGGGTTCGCCATTCCAGCCGCTTTACTAGCAATCTCCCTCCTTGGAGAATCAGCACCTTTAACCTCCTGTTCCGTACAGGTTGCAATTTGTCCTGAGGATGAACGGGAAGAGGGGGAACCAATGAGAGACTAGCTCTAGGTGTTGGGACAGGCACAGGTCACTCTATTTTCCCCTCAGGAAGAAGAATTAACCACAGGCTCAGCCTGCCGCCTGGGACCAGAATAGGGCCTGAAGCAATCCTGCGCTCTTGCGGCCAGCTCCCAAGAAAGCGAGTTGAAAAATGGAGCTCAGGGGCACTGCAATTCACAAACCTGCAGACTTATAAATGATGACTCTCGTCCACAAATATATTGATGGAAGGCAACGAAGAGGATTTGAAAGCAAGGCAGAATTGCAGGAAACAGATTTCAGGAGGGAGATTCGAATCGCCTTTAAAGCACAGGAAAAGCGGCAAAACCTCGACAATGATGCCCTTGGCCAAAAAGGGCGTATGCGTTTTTTCCTGAATATATTCAGGAAAAAACGCATACGCCCTTTTTGGCCAACCAAGCAACCTGGAAAGGCAAATCAGCGCTACAAAGAAGTCTCGCTTCCCATCGGTCAAAAGGGCCATGCTGAATAAAGTGTCAAAAGCAGAAATGCAGGACAGGCCATGGAGAAACGGGAGCCTGGCTACGCTGATGGGCGGGATGTAAATTGCCAACAGCCACTCTGGAGAAGTGCACGGTGTGTCCTGAAACATCTAAAAAACTGAGCTTAGGGAGCATAGGGCACATCCACTCATGGGCGTATAAATTGGGAAAACTAAAAATCAGCAAGACACAGGCACCCCAAAGTTTAGGGCTGCTCTGTTGACAAGAATCTCCACTTCGTTACACCTTAAATATCCCAGGAAAGAGAAAAATGGAAAAAGAAGTTGTGGTCCTTATGTACAATGGAATATCACTCAGCCATGAAATCAACGTCATAAGGCTAGTAGCAGCATGATGATTGGATTTAGGTACGACGATACTAAGTGAAATAAGTCACACAGAAAAAGACACTTATCATAAGATATGACTTATAGAGGGAATGTAAAAACCGCTACCCTTGAACTGAATTACAAAACAGAATAGAGTCACAAGTTTAGAAAACACACTATGGCTGCTTAACGGGAAAGGTGAGGTGGGGTGATGCATACAACAAGGGTTTCAAATTATCTCTGATACCGTTCCATAAACCCAATATGTAATAGACAAGCCCTACTCCTTCCTCAATGAATTGGACTCAACACCCCCAATTCACCGCCCAAGAATATATCTGACTAGTAAGAATCTTGAAACCTATGCATTGATATCTCTCTGTAAGTGAGTCAAGTGGGTGTAAAGCGGCAAAATCACAGCAGTGAAAAGCAGGTAAACCCCATTATAAAAATCAATTACTTTTAAAAACCCGTGAAACAAAGACAGTGAAAGAGAGAGAAATTCTTACAAAATTCGTTCAGCGGTTGTAATGCCACCTGGATTGACCATATCTAGACCCACAGCTGATTGAGACATAAGGGTGGACACTCTTGGGGCTGAGAGGTTTGGTGAGGTTGGGTGAGCAAACGCAGACCCTTTAAAGTAATACTGCGTGGTACCCATCCCATGGGTCCCAAATCTCCAGGTTCAAGGTCATCTTCCTACATCGAAAACATGCATGAGAAACCCAGAAGATGGTACACCGTGTGATCGGGAAAGGTTTCTAAAACGCACCTCATTTCTCATCTCCTTGTGCTCGGGTTCGCCATTCCAGCCGCTTTACTAGGAATCTCCCTCCTTGGAGAATCAGCACCTTTAACCTCCTGTTCCGTACAGCTTGCAATTTGTCCTGAGGATGAAAGGGAAGAGGGGGAACCAATGAGAGACTAGCTCTAGGTGTTGGGACAGGCACAGGTCACTCTATTTTCCCCTCAAGAAGAAGAATTAACCACAGGCTCAGCCTGCCGCCTGGGACCAGAATAGGGCCTGAAGCAATCCTGCGCTTTTGCGGCCAGCGCCCAAGAAAGCGAGTTGAAAAATTGAGCTCAGGGACACTGCAATTCACAAACCTGCAGACTTATAAATGATGACTCTCGTCCACAAATATATTGAGGGAAGACAACGAAGAGGATTTGAAAGCAAGGCAGAATTGCAGGAAACAGATTTCAGGAGGGAGATTCGAATCGCCTTTAAAGCACAGGAAAAGCGGCAAAACCTCGACAATGATGCCCTTGGCCAAAAAGGGCGTATGCGTTTTTTCCTGAATATATTCAGGAAAAAACGCATACGCCCTTTTTGGCCAACCAAGCAACCTGGAAAGGCAAATCAGCGCTACAAAGAAGTCTCGCTTCCCATCGGTCAAAAGGGCCATGCTGAATAAAGTGTCAAAACCAGAAATGCAGGACAGGCCATGGAGAAACGGGAGCCTGGCTACGCTGATGGGCGGGATGTAAATTGCTAACAGCCACTCTGGAGAAGTGCACGGTGTGTCCTGAAACATCTAAAAAACTGAGCTTAGGGAGCATAGGGCACATCCACTCATGGGCGTATAAATTGGGAAAACTAAAAATCAGCAAGACACAGGCACCCCAAAGTTTAGGGCTGCTCTGTTGACAAGAATCTCCACTTCGTTACACCTTAAATATCCCAGGAAAGAGAAAAATGGATAAAGAAGTTGTGGTCCTTATGTACAATGGAATATCACTCAGCCATGAAATCAACGTCATAAGGCTAGTAGCAGCATGATGATTGCATTTAGGTACGACGATACTAAGTGAAATAAGTCACACAGAAAAAGACACTTATCATAAGATATGACTTATAGAGGGAATGTAAAAACCGCTACCCTTGAACTGAATTACAAAACAGAATAGAGTCACACGTTTAGAAAACACACTATGGCTGCTTAACGGGAAAGGTGAGGTGGGGTGATGCATACAACAAGGGTTTCAAATTATCTCAGATACCGTTCCATAAACCCAATATGTAATAGACAAGCCCTACTCCTTCCTCAATGAATTGGACTCAACACCCCCAATTCACCGCCCAAGAATATATCTGACTAGTAAGAATCTTGAAACCTATGCATTGATATCTCTCTGTAAGTGAGTCAAGTGGGTGTAAAGCGGCAAAATCACAGCAGTGAAAAGCAGGTAAACCCCATTATAAAAATCAATTACTTTTAAAAACCCGTGAAACAAAGACAGTGAAAGAGAGAGAAATTCTTACAAAATTCGTTTAGCGGTTGTAATGCCACCTGGATTGACCATATCTAGACCCACAGCTGATTGAGACATAAGGGTGGACACTCTTGGGGCTGAGAGGTTTGGTGAGGTTGGGTGAGCAAACGCAGACCCTTTAAAGTAATACTGCGTGGTACCCATCCCATGGGTCCCAAATCTCCAGGTTCAAGGGCATCTTCCTACATCGAAAACATGCATGAGAAGCCCAGAAGATGGTACACCGTGTGATCGGGAAAGGTTTCTAAAACGCACCTCATTTCTCATCTCCTTGTGCTCGGGTTCGCCATTCCAGCCGCTTTACTAGGAATCTCCCTCCTTGGAGAATCAGCACCTTTAACCTCCTGTTCCGTACAGCTTGCAATTTGTCCTGAGGATGAAAGGGAAGAGGGGGAACCAATGAGAGACTAGCTCTAGGTGTTGGGACAGGCACAGGTCACTCTATTTTCCCCTCAAGAAGAAGAATTAACCACAGGCTCAGCCTGCCGCCTGGGACCAGAATAGGGCCTGAAGCAATCCTGCGCTTTTGCGGCCAGCGCCCAAGAAAGCGAGTTGAAAAATGGAGCTCAGGGACACTGCAATTCACAAACCTGCAGACTTATAAATGATGACTCTCGTCCACAAATATATTGAGGGAAGGCAACGAAGAGGATTTGAAAGCAAGGCAGAATTGCAGGAAACAGATTTCAGGAGGGAGATTCGAATCGCCTTTAAAGCACAGGAAAAGCGGCAAAACCTCGACAATGATGCCCTTGGCCAAAAAGGGCGTATGCGTTTTTTCCTGAATATATTCAGGAAAAAACGCATACGCCCTTTTTGGCCAACCAAGCAACCTGGAAAGGCAAATCAGCGCTACAAAGAAGTCTCGCTTCCCATCGGTCAAAAGGGCCATGCTGAATAAAGTGTCAAAACCAGAAATGCAGGGCAGGCCATGGAGAAACGGGAGCCTGGCTACGCTGATGGGCGGGATGTAAATTGCCAACAGCCACTCTGGAGAAGTGCACGGTGTGTCCTGAAACATCTAAAAAACTGAGCTTAGGGAGCATAGGGCACATCCACTCATGGGCGTATAAATTGGGAAAACTAAAAATCAGCAAGACACAGGCACCCCAAAGTTTAGGGCTGCTCTGTTGACAAGAATCTCCACTTCGTTACACCTTAAATATCCCAGGAAAGAGAAAAATGGATAAAGAAGTTGTGGTCCTTATGTACAATGGAATATCACTCAGACATGAAATCAACGTCATAAGGCTAGTAGCAGCATGATGATTGGATTTAGGTACGACGATTCTAAGTGAAATAAGTCACACAGAAAAAGACACTTATCATAAGATATGACTTATAGAGGGAATGTAAAAACCGCTACCCTTGAACTGAATTACAAAACAGAATAGAGTACACAAGTTTAGAAAACACACTATGGCTGCTTAACGGGAAAGGTGAGGTGGGGTGATGCATACAACAAGGGTTTCAAATTATCTCAGATACCGTTCCATAAACCCAATATGTAATAGACAAGCCCTACTCCTTCCTCAATGAATTGGACTCAACACCCCCAATTCACCGCCCAAGAATATATCTGACTAGTAAGAATCTTGAAACCTATGCATTGATATCTCTCTGTAAGTGAGTCAAGTGGGTGTAAAGTGGCAAAATCACAGCAGTGAAAAGCAGGTAAACCCCATTATAAAAATCAATTACTTTTAAAAACCCGTGAAACAAAGACAGTGAAAGAGAGAGAAATTCTTACAAAATTCGTTCAGCGGCTGTAATGCCACCTGGATTGACCATATCTAGACCCACAGCTGATTGAGACATAAGGGTGGACACTCTTGGGGCTGAGAGGTTTGGTGAGGTTGGGTGAGCAAACGCAGACCCTTTAAAGTAATACTGCGTGGTACCCATCCCATGGGTCCCAAATCTCCAGGTTCAAGGGCATCTTCCTACATCGAAAACATGCATGAGAAACCCAGAAGATGGTACACCGTGTGATCGGGAAAGGTTTCTAAAACGCACCTCATTTCTCATCTCCTTGTGCTCGGGTTCGCCATTCCAGCCGCTTTACTAGGAATCTCCCTCCTTGGAGAATCAGCACCTTTAACCTCCTGTTCCGTACAGGTTGCAATTTGTCCTGAGGATGAACGGGAAGAGGGGGAACCAATGAGAGACTAGCTCTAGGTGTTGGGACAGGCACAGGTCACTCTATTTTCCCCTCAAGAAGAAGAATTAACCACAGGCTCAGCCTGCCGCCTGAGACCAGAATAGGGCCTGAAGCAATCCTGCGCTTTTGCGGCCAGCTCCCAAGAAAGCGAGTTGAAAAATGGAGCTCAGGGACACTGCAATTCACAAACCTGCAGACTTATAAATGATGACTCTCGTCCACAAATATATTGAGGGAAGGCAACGAAGAGGATTTGAAAGCAAGGCAGAATTGCAGGAAACAGATTTCAGGAGGGAGATTCGAATCGCCTTTAAAGCACAGGAAAAGCGGCAAAACCTCGACAATGATGCCCTTGGCCAAAAAGGGCGTATGCGTTTTTTCCTGAATATATTCAGGAAAAAACGCATACGCCCTTTTTGGCCAACCAAGCAACCTGGAAAGGCAAATCAGCGCTACAAAGAAGTCTCGCTTCCCATCGGTCAAAAGGGCCATGCTGAATAAAGTGTCAAAACCAGAAATGCAGGGCAGGCCATGGAGAAACGGGAGCCTGGCTACGCTGATGGGCGGGATGTAAATTGCCAACAGCCACTCTGGAGAAGTGCACGGTGTGTCCTGAAACATCTAAAAAACTGAGCTTAGGGAGCATAGGGCACATCCACTCATGGGCGTATAAATTGGGAAAACTAAAAATCAGCAAGACACAGGCACCCCAAAGTTTAGGGCTGCTCTGTTGACAAGAATCTCCACTTCGTTACACCTTAAATATCCCAGGAAAGAGAAAAATGGATAAAGAAGTTGTGGTCCTTATGTACAATGGAATATCACTCAGCCATGAAATCAACGTCATAAGGCTAGTAGCAGCATGATGATTGGATTTAGGTACGACGATACTAAGTGAAATAAGTCACACAGAAAAAGACACTTATCATAAGATATGACTTATAGAGGGAATGTAAAAACCGCTACCCTTGAACTGAATTACAAAACAGAATAGAGTCACACGTTTAGAAAACACACTATGGCTGCTTAACGGGAAAGGTGAGGTGGGGTGATGCATACAACAAGGGTTTCAAATTATCTCAGATACCGTTCCATAAACCCAATATGTAATAGACAAGCCCTACTCCTTCCTCAATGAATTGGACTCAACACCCCCAATTCACCGCCCAAGAATATATCTGACTAGTAAGAATCTTGAAACCTATGCATTGATATCTCTCTGTAAGTGAGTCAAGTGGGTGTAAAGCGGCAAAATCACAGCAGTGAAAAGCAGGTAAACCCCATTATAAAAATCAATTACTTTTAAAAACCCGTGAAACAAAGACAGTGAAAGAGAGAGAAATTCTTACAAAATTCGTTCAGCGGTTGTAATGCCACCTGGATTGACCATATCTAGACCCACAGCTGATTGAGACATAAGGGTGGACACTCTTGGGGCTGAGAGGTTTGGTGAGGTTGGGTGAGCAAACGCAGACCCTTTAAAGTAATACTGCGTGGTACCCATCCCATGGGTCCCAAATCTCCAGGTTCAAGGGCATCTTCCTACATCGAAAACATGCATGAGAAACCCAGAAGATGGTACACCGTGTGATCGGGAAAGGTTTCTAAAACGCACCTCATTTCTCATCTCTTTGTGCTCGGGTTCGCCATTCCAGCCGCTTTACTAGGAATCTCCCTCCTTGGAGAATCAGCACCTTTAACCTCCTGTTCCGTACAGCTTGCAATTTGTCCTGAGGATGAAAGGGAAGAGGGGGAACCAATGAGAGACTAGCTCTAGGTGTTGGGACAGGCACAGGTCACTCTATTTTCCCCTCAAGAAGAAGAATTAACCACAGGCTCAGCCTGCCGCCTGGGACCAGAATAGGGCCTGAAGCAATCCTGCGCTTTTGCGGCCAGCGCCCAAGAAAGCGAGTTGAAAAATGGAGCTCAGGGACACTGCAATTCACAAACCTGCAGACTTATAAATGATGACTCTCGTCCACAAATATATTGAGGGAAGACAACGAAGAGGATTTGAAAGCAAGGCAGAATTGCAGGAAACAGATTTCAGGAGGGAGATTCGAATCGCCTTTAAAGCACAGGAAAAGCGGCAAAACCTCGACAATGATGCCCTTGGCCAAAAAGGGCGTATGCGTTTTTTCCTGAATATATTCAGGAAAAAATGCATACGCCCTTTTTGGCCAACCAAGCAATCTGGAAAGGCAAATCAGCGCTACAAAGAAGTCTCGCTTCCCATCGGTCAAAAGGGCCATGCTGAATAAAGTGTCAAAACCAGAAATGCAGGACAGGCCATGGAGAAACGGGAGCCTGGCTACGCTGATGGGCGGGATGTAAATTGCCAACAGCCACTCTGGAGAAGTGCACGGTGTGTCCTGAAACATCTAAAAAACTCAGCTTAGGGAGCATAGGGCACATCCACTCATGGGCGTATAAATTGGGAAAACTAAAAATCAGCAAGACACAGGCACCCCAAAGTTTAGGGCTGCTCTGTTGACAAGAATCTCCACTTCGTTACACCTTAAATATCCCAGGAAAGAGAAAAATGGATAAAGAAGTTGTGGTCCTTATGTACAATGGAATATCACTCAGCCATGAAATCAACGTCATAAGGCTAGTAGCAGCATGATGATTGGATTTAGGTACGACGATTATAAGTGAAATAAGTCACACAGAAAAAGAAACTTATCATAAGATATGACTTATAGAGGGAATGTAAAAACCGCTACCCTTGAACTGAATTACAAAACAGAATAGAGTCACACGTTTAGAAAACACACTATGGCTGCTTAACGGGAAAGGTGAGGTGGGGTGATGCATACAACAAGGGTTTCAAATTATCTCACATACCGTTCCATAAACCCAATATGTAATAGACAAGCCCTACTCCTTCCTCAAAGAATTGGACTCAACACCCCCTATTCAGCGCCCAAGAATATATCTGACTAGTAAGAATCTTGAAACCTATGCATTGATATCTCTCTGTAAGTGAGTCAAGTGGGTGTAAAGCGGCAAAATCACAGCAGTGAAAAGCAGGTAAACCCCATTATAAAAATCAATTACTTTTAAAAACCCGTGAAACAAAGACAGTGAAAGAGAGAGAAATTCTTACAAAATTCGTTCAGGGGCTGTGATGCCACCTGGATTGACCATATCTAGACCCACAGCTGATTGAGACATAAGGGTGGACACTCTTGGGGCTGAGAGGTTTGGTGAGGTTGGGTGAGCAAACGCAGACCCTATAAAGTAATACTGCGTGGTACCCATCCCATGGGTCCCAAATCTCCAGGTTCAAGGGCATCTTCCTACATCGAAAACATTCATGAGAAACCCAGAAGATGGTACACCGTGTGATCGGGAAAGGTTTCTAAAACGCACCTCATTTCTCATCTCCTTGTGCTTGGGTTCGCCATTCCAGCCGCTTTACTAGCAATCTCCCTCCTTGGAGAATCAGCACCTTTAACCTCCTGTTCCGTACAGGTTGCAATTTGTCCTGAGGATGAACGGGAAGAGGGGGAACCAATGAGAGACTAGCTCTAGGTGTTGGGACAGGCACAGGTCACTCTATTTTCCCCTCAAGAAGAAGAATTAACCACAGGCTCAGCCTGCCGCCTGGGACCAGAATAGGGCCTGAAGCAATCCTGCGCTTTTGCGGCCAGCTCCCAAGAAAGCGAGTTGAAAAATGGAGCTCAGGGACACTGCAATTCACAAACCTGCAGACATATAAATGATGACTCTCGTCCACAAATATATTGAGGGAAGGCAACGAAGAGGATTTGAAAGCAAGGCAGAATTGCAGGAAACAGATTTCAGGAGGGAGATTCGAATCGCCTTTAAAGCACAGGAAAAGCGGCAAAACCTCGACAATGATGCCCTTGGCCAAAAAGGGCGTATGCGTTTTTTCCTGAATATATTCAGGAAAAAACGCATACGCCCTTTTTGGCCAACCAAGCAACCTGGAAAGGCAAATCAGCGCTACAAAGAAGTCTCGCTTCCCATCGGTCAAAAGGGCCATGCTGAATAAAGTGTCAAAACCAGAAATGCAGGGCAGGCCATGGAGAAACGGGAGCCTGGCTACGCTGATGGGCGGGATGTAAATTGCCAACAGCCACTCTGGAGAAGTGCACGGTGTGTCCTGAAACATCTAAAAAACTCAGCTTAGGGAGCATAGGGCACATCCACTCATGGGCGTATAAATTGGGAAAACTAAAAATCAGCAAGACACAGGCACCCCAAAGTTTAGGGCTGCTCTGTTGACAAGAATCTCCACTTCGTTACACCTTAAATATCCCAGGAAAGAGAAAAATGGATAAAGAAGTTGTGGTCCTTATGTACAATGGAATATCACTCAGCCATGAAATCAACGTCATAAGGCTAGTAGCAGCATGATGATTGGATTTAGGTACGACGATTCTAAGTGAAATAAGTCACACAGAAAAAGACACTTATCATAAGATATGACTTATAGAGGGAATTTAAAAACCGCTACCCTTGAACTGAATTACAAAACAGAATAGAGTCACACGTTTAGAAAACACACTATGGCTGCTTAACGGGAAAGGTGAGGTGGGGTGATGCATACAACAAGGGTTTCAAATTATCTCAGATACCGTTCCATAAACCCAATATGTAATAGACAAGCCCTACTCCTTCCTCAAAGAATTGGACTCAACACCCCCTATTCAGCGCCCAAGAATATATCTGACTAGTAAGAATCTTGAAACCTATGCATTGATATCTCTCTGTAAGTGAGTCAAGTGGGTGTAAAGCGGCAAAATCACAGCAGTGAAAAGCAGGTAAACCCCATTATAAAAATCAATTACTTTTAAAAACCCGTGAAACAAAGACAGTGAAAGAGAGAGAAATTCTTACAAAATTCGTTCAGGGGCTGTGATGCCACCTGGATTGACCATATCTAGACCCACAGCTGATTGAGACATAAGGGTGGACACTCTTGGGGCTGAGAGGTTTGGTGAGGTTGGGTGAGCAAACGCAGACCCTATAAAGTAATACTGCGTGGTACCCATCCCATGGGTCCCAAATCTCCAGGTTCAAGGGCATCTTCCTACATCGAAAACATTCATGAGAAACCCAGAAGATGGTACACCGTGTGATCGGGAAAGGTTTCTAAGACGCACCTCATTTCTCATCTCCTTGTGCTTGGGTTCGCCATTCCAGCCGCTTTACTAGCAATCTCCCTCCTTGGAGAATCAGCACCTTTAACCTCCTGTTCCGTACAGGTTGCAATTTGTCCTGAGGATGAACGGGAAGAGGGGGAACCAATGAGAGACTAGCTCTAGGTGTTGGGACAGGCACAGGTCACTCTATTTTCCCCTCAAGAAGAAGAATTAACCACAGGCTCAGCCTGCCGCCTGGGACCAGAATAGGGCCTGAAGCAATCCTGCGCTTTTGCGGCCAGCTCCCAAGAAAGCGAGTTGAAAAATGGAGCTCAGGGACACTGCAATTCACAAACCTGCAGACTTATAAATGATGACTCTCGTCCACAAATATATTGAGGGAAGGCAACGAAGAGGATTTGAAAGCAAGGCAGAATTGCAAGAAACAGATTTCAGGAGGGAGATTCGAATCGCCTTTAAAGCACAGGAAAAGCGGCAAAACCTCGACAATGATGCCCTTGGCCAAAAAGGGCGTATGCGTTTTTTCCTGAATATATTCAGGAAAAAACGCATACGCCCTTTTTGGCCAACCAAGCAACCTGGAAAGGCAAATCAGCGCTACAAAGAAGTCTCGCTTCCCATCGGTCAAAAGGGCCATGCTGAATAAAGTGTCAAAACCAGAAATGCAGGGCAGGCCATGGAGAAACGGGAGCCTGGCTACGCTGATGGGCGGGATGTAAATTGCCAACAGCCACTCTGGAGAAGTGCACGGTGTGTCCTGAAACATCTAAAAAACTGAGCTTAGGGAGCATAGGGCACATCCACTCATGGGCGTATAAACTGGGAAAACTAAAAATCAGCAAGACACAGGCACCCCAAAGTTTAGGGCTGCTCTGTTGACAAGAATCTCCACTTCGTTACACCTTAAATATCCCAGGAAAGAGAAAAATGGATAAAGAAGTTGTGGTCCTTATGTACAATGGAATATCACTCAGCCATGAAATCAACGTCATAAGGCTAGTAGCAGCATGATGAGTGGATTTAGGCACGAAGATTCTAAGTGAAATAAGTCACACAGAAAAAGACACTTATCATAAGATATGACTTATAGAGGGAATGTAAAAACCGCTACCCTTGAACTGAATTACAAAACAGAATAGAGTCACAAGTTTAGAAAACACACTATGGCTGCTTAACGGGAAAGTTGAGGTGGGGTGATGCATACAACAAGGGTTTCAAATTATCTCAGATACCGTTCCATAAACCCAATATGTAATAGACAAGCCCTACTCCTTCCTCAAAGAATTGGACTCAACACCCCCTATTCAGCGCCCAAGAATATATCTGACTAGTAAGAATCTTGAAACCTATGCATTGATATCTCTCTGTAAGTGAGTCAAGTGGGTGTAAAGCGGCAAAATCACAGCAGTGAAAAGCAGGTAAACCCCATTAAAAAATCAATTACTTTTAAAAACCCGTGAAACAAAGACAGTGAAAGAGAGAGAAATTCTTACAAAATTCGTTCAGGGGCTGTGATGCCACCTGGATTGACCATATCTAGACCCACAGCTGATTGAGACATAAGGGTGGACACTCTTGGGGCTGAGAGGTTTGGTGAGGTTGGGTGAGCAAACGCAGACCCTATAAAGTAATACTGCGTGGTACCCATCCCATGGGTCCCAAATCTCCAGGTTCAAGGGCATCTTCCTACATCGAAAACATTCATGAGAAACCCAGAAGATGGTACACCGTGTGATCGGGAAAGGTTTCTAAAACGCACCTCATTTCTCATCTCCTTGTGCTTGGGTTCGCCATTCCAGCCGCTTTACTAGCAATCTCCCTCCTTGGAGAATCAGCACCTTTAACCTCCTGTTCCGTACAGGTTGCAATTTGTCCTGAGGATGAACGGGAAGAGGGGGAACCAATGAGAGACTAGCTCTAGGTGTTGGGACAGGCACAGGTCACTCTATTTTCCCCTCAAGAAGAAGAATTAACCACAGGCTCAGCCTGCCGCCTGGGACCAGAATAGGGCCTGAAGCAATCCTGCGCTTTTGCGGCCAGCTCCCAAGAAAGCGAGTTGAAAAATGGAGCTCAGGGACACTGCAATTCACAAACCTGCAGACATATAAATGATGACTCTCGTCCACAAATATATTGAGGGAAGGCAACGAAGAGGATTTGAAAGCAAGGCAGAATTGCAGGAAACAGATTTCAGGAGGGAGATTCGAATCGCCTTTAAAGCACAGGAAAAGCGGCAAAACCTCGACAATGATGCCCTTGGCCAAAAAGGGCGTATGCGTTTTTTCCTGAATATATTCAGGAAAAAACGCATACGCCCTTTTTGGCCAACCAAGCAACCTGGAAAGGCAAATCAGCGCTACAAAGAAGTCTCGCTTCCCATCGGTCAAAAGGGCCATGCTGAATAAAGTGTCAAAACCAGAAATGCAGGGCAGGCCATGGAGAAACGGGAGCCTGGCTACGCTGATGGGCGGGATGTAAATTGCCAACAGCCACTCTGGAGAAGTGCACGGTGTGTCCTGAAACATCTAAAAAACTGAGCTTAGGGAGCATAGGGCACATCCACTCATGGGCGTATAAACTGGGAAAACTAAAAATCAGCAAGACACAGGCACCCCAAAGTTTAGGGCTGCTCTGTTGACAAGAATCTCCACTTCGTTACACCTTAAATATCCCAGGAAAGAGAAAAATGGATAAAGAAGTTGTGGTCCTTATGTACAATGGAATATCACTCAGCCATGAAATCGACGTCATAAGGCTAGTAGCAGCATGATGAGTGGATTTAGGTACGAAGATTCTAAGTGAAATAAGTCACACAGAAAAAGACACTTATCATAAGATATGACTTATAGAGGGAATGTAAAAACCGCTACCCTTGAACTGAATTACAAAACAGAATAGAGTCACAAGTTTAGAAAACACACTATGGCTGCTTAACGGGAAAGGTGAGGTGGGGTGATGCATACAACAAGGGTTTCAAATTATCTCAGATACCGTTCCATAAACCCAATATGTAATAGACAAGCCCTACTCCTTCCTCAAAGAATTGGACTCAACACCCCCTATTCAGCGCCCAAGAATATATCTGACTAGTAAGAATCTTGAAACCTATGCATTGATATCTCTCTGTAAGTGAGTGAAGTGGGTGTAAAGCGGCAAAATCACAGCAGTGAAAAGCAGGTAAACCCCATTATAAAAATCAATTACTTTTAAAAACCCGTGAAACAAAGACAGTGAAAGAGAGAGAAATTCTTACAAAATTCGTTCAGGGGCTGTGATGCCACCTGGATTGACCATATCTAGACCCACAGCTGATTGAGACATAAGGGTGGACACTCTTGGGGCTGAGAGGTTTGGTGAGGTTGGGTGAGCAAACGCAGACCCTATAAAGTAATACTGCGTGGTACCCATCCCATGGGTCCCAAATCTCCAGGTTCAAGGGCATCTTCCTACATCGAAAACATTCATGAGAAACCCAGAAGATGGTACACCGTGTGATCGGGAAAGGTTTCTAAAACGCACCTCATTTCTCATCTCCTTGTGCTTGGGTTCGCCATTCCAGCCGCTTTACTAGCAATCTCCCTCCTTGGAGAATCAGCACCTTTAACCTCCTGTTCCGTACAGGTTGCAATTTGTCCTGAGGATGAACGGGAAGAGGGGGAACCAACGAGAGACTAGCTCTAGGTGTTGGGACAGGCACAGGTCACTCTATTTTCCCCTCAAGAAGAAGAATTAACCACAGGCTCAGCCTGCCGCCTGGGACCAGAATAGGGCCTGAAGCAATTCTGCGCTTTTGCAGCCAGCTCCCAAGAAAGCGAGTGGAAAAATGGAGCTCAGGGACACTGCAATTCACAAACCTGCAGACTTATAAATGATGACTCTCGTCCACAAATATATTGAGGGAAGGCAACGAAGAGGATTTGAAAGCAAGGCAGAATTGCAGGAAACAGATTTCAGGAGGGAGATTCGAATCGCCTTTAAAGCACAGGAAAAGCGGCAAAACCTCGACAATGATGCCCTTGGCCAAAAAGGGCGTATGCGTTTTTTCCTGAATATATTCAGGAAAAAACGCATACGCCCTTTTTGGCCAACCAAGCAACCTGGAAAGGCAAATCAGCGCTACAAAGAAGTCTCGCTTCCCATCGGTCAAAAGGGCCATGCTGAATAAAGTGTCAAAACCAGAAATGCAGGGCAGGCCATGGAGAAACGGGAGCCTGGCTACGCTGATGGGCGGGATGTAAATTGCCAACAGCCACTCTGGAGAAGTGCACGGTGTGTCCTGAAACATCTAAAAAACTCAGCTTAGGGAGCATAGGGCACATCCACTCATGGGCGTATAAACTGGGAAAACTAAAAATCAGCAAGACACAGGCACCCCAAAGTTTAGGGCTGCTCTGTTGACAAGAATCTCCACTTCGTTACACCTTAAATATCCCAGGAAAGAGAAAAATGGATAAAGAAGTTGTGGTCCTTATGTACAATGGAATATCACTCAGCCATGAAATCGACGTCATAAGGCTAGTAGCAGCATGATGAGTGGATTTAGGCACGAAGATTCTAAGTGAAATAAGTCACACAGAAAAAGACACTTATCATAAGATATGACTTATAGAGGGAAGTTAAAAACCGCTACCCTTGAACTGAATGACAAAACAGAATAGAGTCACACGTTTAGAAAACACACTATGGCTGCTTAACGGGAAAGGTGAGGTGGGGTGATGCATACAACAAGGGTTTCAAATTATCTCAGATACCGTTCCATAAACCCAATATGTAATAGACAAGCCCTACTCCTTCCTCAATGAATTGGACTCAACACCCCCAATTCACCGCCCAAGAATATATCTGACTAGTAAGAATCTTGAAACCTATGCATTGATATCTCTCTGTAAGTGAGTCAAGTGGGTGTAAAGCGGCAAAATCACAGCAGTGAAAAGCAGGTAAACCCCATTATAAAAATCAATTACTTTTAAAAACCCGTGAAACAAAGACAGTGAAAGAGAGAGAAATTCTTACAAAATTCGTTCAGGGGCTGTGATGCCACCTGGATTGACCATATCTAGACCCACAGCTGATTGAGACATAAGGGTGGACACTCTTGGGGCTGAGAGGTTTGGTGAGGTTGGGTGAGCAAACGCAGACCCTATAAAGTAATACTGCGTGGTACCCATCCCATGGGTCCCAAATCTCCAGGTTCAAGGGCATCTTCCTACATCGAAAACATTCATGAGAAACCCAGAAGATGGTACACCGTGTGATCGGGAAAGGTTTCTAAAACGCACCTCATTTCTCATCTCCTTGTGCTTGGGTTCGCCATTCCAGCCGCTTTACTAGCAATCTCCCTCCTTGGAGAATCAGCACCTTTAACCTCCTGTTCCGTACAGGTTGCAATTTGTCCTGAGGATGAACGGGAAGAGGGGGAACCAACGAGAGACTAGCTCTAGGTGTTGGGACAGGCACAGGTCACTCTATTTTCCCCTCAAGAAGAAGAATTAACCACAGGCTCAGCCTGCCGCCTGGGACCAGAATAGGGCCTGAAGCAATCCTGCGCTTTTGCAGCCAGCTCCCAAGAAAGCGAGTGGAAAAATGGAGCTCAGGGACACTGCAATTCACAAACCTGCAGACTTATAAATGATGACTCTCGTCCACAAATATATTGAGGGAAGGCAACGAAGAGGATTTGAAAGCAAGGCAGAATTGCAGGAAACAGATTTCAGGAGGGAGATTCGAATCGCCTTTAAAGCACAGGAAAAGCGGCAAAACCTCGACAATGATGCCCTTGGCCAAAAAGGGCGTATGCGTTTTTTCCTGAATATATTCAGGAAAAAACGCATACGCCCTTTTTGGCCAACCAAGCAACCTGGAAAGGCAAATCAGCGCTACAAAGAAGTCTCGCTTCCCATCGGTCAAAAGGGCCATGCTGAATAAAGTGTCAAAACCAGAAATGCAGGGCAGGCCATGGAGAAACGGGAGCCTGGCTACGCTGATGGGCGGGATGTAAATTGCCAACAGCCACTCTGGAGAAGTGCACGGTGTGTCCTGAAACATCTAAAAAACTGAGCTTAGGGAGCATAGGGCACATCCACTCATGGGCGTATAAATTGGGAAAACTAAAAATCAGCAAGACACAGGCACCCCAAAGTTTAGGGCTGCTCTGTTGACAAGAATCTCCACTTCGTTACACCTTAAATATCCCAGGAAAGAGAAAAATGGATAAAGAAGTTGTGGTCCTTATGTACAATGGAATATCACTCAGCCATGAAATCAACGTCATAAGGCTAGTAGCAGCATGATGATTGGATTTAGGTACGACGATACTAAGTGAAATAAGTCACACAGAAAAAGACACTTATCATAAGATATGACTTATAGAGGGAATGTAAAAACCGCTACCCTTGAACTGAATTACAAAACAGAATAGAGTCACACGTTTAGAAAACACACTATGGCTGCTTAACGGGAAAGGTGAGGTGGGGTGATGCATACAACAAGGGTTTCAAATTATCTCAGATACCGTTCCATAAACCCAATATGTAATAGACAAGCCCTACTCCTTCCTCAATGAATTGGACTCAACACCCCCTATTCAGCGCCCAAGAATATATCTGACTAGTAAGAATCTTGAAACCTATGCATTGATATCTCTCTGTAAGTGAGTCAAGTGGGTGTAAAGCGGCAAAATCACAGCAGTGAAAAGCAGGTAAACCCCATTATAAAAATCAATTACTTTTAAAAACCCGTGAAACAAAGACAGTGAAAGAGAGAGAAATTCTTACAAAATTCGTTCAGGGGCTGTGATGCCACCTGGATTGACCATATCTAGACCCACAGCTGATTGAGACATAAGGGTGGACACTCTTGGGGCTGAGAGGTTTGGTGAGGTTGGGTGAGCAAACGCAGACCCTATAAAGTAATACTGCGTGGTACCCATCCCATGGGTCCCAAATCTCCAGGTTCAAGGGCATCTTCCTACATCGAAAACATTCATGAGAAACCCAGAAGATGGTACACCGTGTGATCGGGAAAGGTTTCTAAAACGCACCTCATTTCTCATCTCCTTGTGCTTGGGTTCGCCATTCCAGCCGCTTTACTAGCAATCTCCCTCCTTGGAGAATCAGCACCTTTAACCTCCTGTTCCGTACAGGTTGCAATTTGTCCTGAGGATGAACGGGAAGAGGGGGAACCAATGAGAGACTAGCTCTAGGTGTTGGGACAGGCACAGGTCACTCTATTTTCTCCTCAAGAAGAAGAATTAACCACAGGCTCAGCCTGCCGCCTGAGACCAGAATAGGGCCTGAAGCAATCCTGCGCTTTTGCGGCCAGCTCCCAAGAAAGCGAGTTGAAAAATGGAGCTCAGGGACACTGCAATTCACAAACCTGCAGACTTATAAATGATGACTCTCGTCCACAAATATATTGAGGGAAGGCAACGAAGAGGATTTGAAAGCAAGGCAGAATTGCAGGAAACAGATTTCAGGAGGGAGATTCGAATCGCCTTTAAAGCACAGGAAAAGCGGCAAAACCTCGACAATGATGCCCTTGGCCAAAAAGGGCGTATGCGTTTTTTCCTGAATATATTCAGGAAAAAATGCATACGCCCTTTTTGGCCAACCAAGCAATCTGGAAAGGCAAATCAGCGCTACAAAGAAGTCTCGCTTCCCATCGGTCAAAAGGGCCATGCTGAATAAAGTGTCAAAACCAGAAATGCAGGACAGGCCATGGAGAAACGGGAGCCTGGCTACGCTGATGGGCGGGATGTAAATTGCCAACAGCCACTCTGGAGAAGTGCACGGTGTGTCCTGAAACATCTAAAAAACTCAGCTTAGGGAGCATAGGGCACATCCACTCATGGGCGTATAAATTGGGAAAACTAAAAATCAGCAAGACACAGGCACCCCAAAGTTTAGGGCTGCTCTGTTGACAAGAATCTCCACTTCGTTACACCTTAAATATCCCAGGAAAGAGAAAAATGGATAAAGAAGTTGTGGTCCTTATGTACAATGGAATATCACTCAGCCATGAAATCAACGTCATAAGGCTAGTAGCAGCATGATGATTGGATTTAGGTACGACGATTCTAAGTGAAATAAGTCACACAGAAAAAGACACTTATCATAAGATATGACTTATAGAGGGAATTTAAAAACCGCTACCCTTGAACTGAATTACAAAACAGAATAGAGTCACACGTTTAGAAAACACACTATGGCTGCTTAACGGGAAAGGTGAGGTGGGGTGATGCATACAACAAGGGTTTCAAATTATCTCAGATACCGTTCCATAAACCCAATATGTAATAGACAAGCCCTACTCCTTCCTCAAAGAATTGGACTCAACACCCCCTATTCAGCGCCCAAGAATATATCTGACTAGTAAGAATCTTGAAACCTATGCATTGATATCTCTCTGTAAGTGAGTCAAGTGGGTGTAAAGCGGCAAAATCACAGCAGTGAAAAGCAGGTAAACCCCATTATAAAAATCAATTACTTTTAAAAACCCGTGAAACAAAGACAGTGAAAGAGAGAGAAATTCTTACAAAATTCGTTCAGGGGCTGTGATGCCACCTGGATTGACCATATCTAGACCCACAGCTGATTGAGACATAAGGGTGGACACTCTTGGGGCTGAGAGGTTTGGTGAGGTTGGGTGAGCAAACGCAGACCCTTTAAAGTAATACTGCGTGGTACCCATCCCATGGGTCCCAAATCTCCAGGTTCAAGGGCATCTTCCTACATCGAAAACATGCATGAGAAACCCAGAAGATGGTACACCGTGTGATCGGGAAAGGTTTCTAAAACGCACCTCATTTCTCATCTCCTTGTGCTTGGGTTCGCCATTCCAGCCGCTTTACTAGCAATCTCCCTCCTTGGAGAATCAGCACCTTTAACCTCCTGTTCCGTACAGGTTGCAATTTGTCCTGAGGATGAACGGGAAGAGGGGGAACCAACGAGAGACTAGCTCTAGGTGTTGGGACAGGCACAGGTCACTCTATTTTCCCCTCAAGAAGAAGAATTAACCACAGGCTCAGCCTGCCGCCTGGGACCAGAATAGGGCCTGAAGCAATCCTGCGCTTTTGCAGCCAGCTCCCAAGAAAGCGAGTGGAAAAATGGAGCTCAGGGACACTGCAATTCACAAACCTGCAGACTTATAAATGATGACTCTCGTCCACAAATATATTGAGGGAAGGCAACGAAGAGGATTTGAAAGCAAGGCAGAATTGCAGGAAACAGATTTCAGGAGGGAGATTCGAATCGCCTTTAAAGCACAGGAAAAGCGGCAAAACCTCGACAATGATGCCCTTGGCCAAAAAGGGCGTATGCGTTTTTTCCTGAATATATTCAGGAAAAAACGCATACGCCCTTTTTGGCCAACCAAGCAACCTGGAAAGGCAAATCAGCGCTACAAAGAAGTCTCGCTTCCCATCGGTCAAAAGGGCCATGCTGAATAAAGTGTCAAAACCAGAAATGCAGGGCAGGCCATGGAGAAACGGGAGCCTGGCTACGCTGATGGGCGGGATGTAAATTGCCAACAGCCACTCTGGAGAAGTGCACGGTGTGTCCTGAAACATCTAAAAAACTGAGCTTAGGGAGCATAGGGCACATCCACTCATGGGCGTATAAACTGGGAAAAGTAAAAATCAGCAAGACACAGGCACCCCAAAGTTTAGGGCTGCTCTGTTGACAAGAATCTCCACTTCGTTACACCTAAAATATCCCAGGAAAGAGAAAAATGGATAAAGAAGTTGTGGTCCTTATGTACAATGGAATATCACTCAGCCATGAAATCGACGTCATAAGGCTAGTAGCAGCATGATGAGTGGATTTAGGTACGAAGATTCTAAGTGAAATAAGTCACACAGAAAAAGACACTTATCATAAGATATGACTTATAGAGGGAATGTAAAAACCGCTACCCTTGAACTGAATTACAAAACAGAATAGAGTCACAAGTTTAGAAAACACACTATGGCTGCTTAACGGGAAAGGTGAGGTGGGGTGATGCATACAACAAGGGTTTCAAATTATCTCAGATACCGTTCCATAAACCCAATATGTAATAGACAAGCCCTACTCCTTCCTCAAAGAATTGGACTCAACACCCCCTATTCAGCGCCCAAGAATATATCTGACTAGTAAGAATCTTGAAACCTATGCATTGATATCTCTCTGTAAGTGAGTCAAGTGGGTGTAAAGCGGCAAAATCACAGCAGTGAAAAGCAGGTAAACCCCATTATAAAAATCAATTACTTTTAAAAACCCGTGAAACAAAGACAGTGAAAGAGAGAGAAATTCTTACAAAATTCGTTCAGGGGCTGTGATGCCACCTGGATTGACCATATCTAGACCCACAGCTGATTGAGACATAAGGGTGGACACTCTTGGGGCTGAGAGGTTTGGTGAGGTTGGGTGAGCAAACGCAGACCCTATAAAGTAATACTGCGTGGTACCCATCCCATGGGTCCCAAATCTCCAGGTTCAAGGGCATCTTCCTACATCGAAAACATTCATGAGAAACCCAGAAGATGGTACACCGTGTGATCGGGAAAGGTTTCTAAAACGCACCTCATTTCTCATCTCCTTGTGCTTGGGTTCGCCATTCCAGCCGCTTTACTAGCAATCTCCCTCCTTGGAGAATCAGCACCTTTAACCTCCTGTTCCGTACAGGTTGCAATTTGTCCTGAGGATGAACGGGAAGAGGGGGAACCAATGAGAGACTAGCTCTAGGTGTTGGGACAGGCACAGGTCACTCTATTTTCTCCTCAAGAAGAAGAATTAACCACAGGCTCAGCCTGCCGCCTGAGACCAGAATAGGGCCTGAAGCAATCCTGCGCTTTTGCGGCCAGCTCCCAAGAAAGCGAGTTGAAAAATGGAGCTCAGGGACACTGCAATTCACAAACCTGCAGACTTATAAATGATGACTCTCGTCCACAAATATATTGAGGGAAGGCAACGAAGAGGATTTGAAAGCAAGGCAGAATTGCAGGAAACAGATTTCAGGAGGGAGATTCGAATCGCCTTTAAAGCACAGGAAAAGCGGCAAAACCTCGACAATGATGCCCTTGGCCAAAAAGGGCGTATGCGTTTTTTCCTGAATATATTCAGGAAAAAATGCATACGCCCTTTTTGGCCAACCAAGCAATCTGGAAAGGCAAATCGGCGCTACAAAGAAGTCTCGCTTCCCATCGGTCAAAAGGGCCATGCTGAATAAAGTGTCAAAACCAGAAATGCAGGACAGGCCATGGAGAAACGGGAGCCTGGCTACGCTGATGAGCGGGATGTAAATTGCCAACAGCCACTCTGGAGAAGTGCACGGTGTGTCCTGAAACATCTAAAAAACTCAGCTTAGGGAGCATAGGGCACATCCACTCATGGGCGTATAAATTGGGAAAACTAAAAATCAGCAAGACACAGGCACCCCAAAGTTTAGGGCTGCTCTGTTGACAAGAATCTCCACTTCGTTACACCTTAAATATCCCAGGAAAGAGAAAAATGGATAAAGAAGTTGTGGTCCTTATGTACAATGGAATATCACTCAGCCATGAAATCAACGTCATAAGGCTAGTAGCAGCATGATGATTGGATTTAGGTACGACGATTCTAAGTGAAATAAGTCACACAGAAAAAGACACTTATCATAAGATATGACTTATAGAGGGAATTTAAAAACCGCTACCCTTGAACTGAATTACAAAACAGAATAGAGTCACACGTTTAGAAAACACACTATGGCTGCTTAACGGGAAAGGTGAGGTGGGGTGATGCATACAACAAGGGTTTCAAATTATCTCAGATACCGTTCCATAAACCCAATATGTAATAGACAAGCCCTACTCCTTCCTCAAAGAATTGGACTCAACACCCCCTATTCAGCGCCCAAGAATATATCTGACTAGTAAGAATCTTGAAACCTATGCATTGATATCTCTCTGTAAGTGAGTCAAGTGGGTGTAAAGCGGCAAAATCACAGCAGTGAAAAGCAGGTAAACCCCATTATAAAAATCAATTACTTTTAAAAACCCGTGAAACAAAGACAGTGAAAGAGAGAGAAATTCTTACAAAATTCGTTCAGGGGCTGTGATGCCACCTGGATTGACCATATCTAGACCCACAGCTGATTGAGACATAAGGGTGGACACTCTTGGGGCTGAGAGGTTTGGTGAGGTTGGGTGAGCAAACGCAGACCCTATAAAGTAATACTGCGTGGTACCCATCCCATGGGTCCCAAATCTCCAGGTTCAAGGGCATCTTCCTACATCGAAAACATTCATGAGAAACCCAGAAGATGGTACACCGTGTGATCGGGAAAGGTTTCTAAGACGCACCTCATTTCTCATCTCCTTGTGCTTGGGTTCGCCATTCCAGCCGCTTTACTAGCAATCTCCCTCCTTGGAGAATCAGCACCTTTAACCTCCTGTTCCGTACAGGTTGCAATTTGTCCTGAGGATGAACGGGAAGAGGGGGAACCAATGAGAGACTAGCTCTAGGTGTTGGGACAGGCACAGGTCACTCTATTTTCCCCTCAAGAAGAAGAATTAACCACAGGCTCAGCCTGCCGCCTGGGACCAGAATAGGGCCTGAAGCAATCCTGCGCTTTTGCGGCCAGCTCCCAAGAAAGCGAGTTGAAAAATGGAGCTCAGGGACACTGCAATTCACAAACCTGCAGACTTATAAATGATGACTCTCGTCCACAAATATATTGAGGGAAGGCAACGAAGAGGATTTGAAAGCAAGGCAGAATTGCAGGAAACAGATTTCAGGAGGGAGATTCGAATCGCCTTTAAAGCACAGGAAAAGCGGCAAAACCTCGACAATGATGCCCTTGGCCAAAAAGGGCGTATGCGTTTTTTCCTGAATATATTCAGGAAAAAACGCATACGCCCTTTTTGGCCAACCAAGCAACCTGGAAAGGCAAATCAGCGCTACAAAGAAGTCTCGCTTCCCATCGGTCAAAAGGGCCATGCTGAATAAAGTGTCAAAACCAGAAATGCAGGGCAGGCCATGGAGAAACGGGAGCCTGGCTACGCTGATGGGCGGGATGTAAATTGCCAACAGCCACTCTGGAGAAGTGCACGGTGTGTCCTGAAACATCTAAAAAACTGAGCTTAGGGAGCATAGGGCACATCCACTCATGGGCGTATAAACTGGGAAAACTAAAAATCAGCAAGACACAGGCACCCCAAAGTTTAGGGCTGCTCTGTTGACAAGAATCTCCACTTCGTTACACCTTAAATATCCCAGGAAAGAGAAAAATGGATAAAGAAGTTGTGGTCCTTATGTACAATGGAATATCACTCAGCCATGAAATCGACGTCATAAGGCTAGTAGCAGCATGATGAGTGGATTTAGGTACGAAGATTCTAAGTGAAATAAGTCACACAGAAAAAGACACTTATCATAAGATATGACTTATAGAGGGAATGTAAAAACCGCTACCCTTGAACTGAATTACAAAACAGAATAGAGTCACAAGTTTAGAAAACACACTATGGCTGCTTAACGGGAAAGGTGAGGTGGGGTGATGCATACAACAAGTGTTTCAAATTATCTCAGATACCGTTCCATAAACCCAATATGTAATAGACAAGCCCTACTCCTTCCTCAAAGAATTGGACTCAACACCCCCTATTCAGCGCCCAAGAATATATCTGACTAGTAAGAATCTTGAAACCTATGCATTGATATCTCTCTGTAAGTGAGTCAAGTGGCTGTAAAGCGGCAAAATCACAGCAGTGAAAAGCAGGTAAACCCCATTATAAAAATCAATTACTTTTAAAAACCCGTGAAACAAAGACAGTGAAAGAGAGAGAAATTCTTACAAAATTCGTTCAGGGGCTGTGATGCCACCTGGATTGACCATATCTAGACCCACAGCTGATTGAGACATAAGGGTGGACACTCTTGGGGCTGAGAGGTTTGGTGAGGTTGGGTGAGCAAACGCAGACCCTATAAAGTAATACTGCGTGGTACCCATCCCATGGGTCCCAAATCTCCAGGTTCAAGGGCATCTTCCTACATCGAAAACATTCATGAGAAACCCAGAAGATGGTACACCGTGTGATCGGGAAAGGTTTCTAAAACGCACCTCATTTCTCATCTCCTTGTGCTTGGGTTCGCCATTCCAGCCGCTTTACTAGCAATCTCCCTCCTTGGAGAATCAGCACCTTTAACCTCCTGTTCCGTACAGGTTGCAATTTGTCCTGAGGATGAACGGGAAGAGGGGGAACCAATGAGAGACTAGCTCTAGGTGTTGGGACAGGCACAGGTCACTCTATTTTCCCCTCAAGAAGAAGAATTAACCACAGGCTCAGCCTGCCGCCTGGGACCAGAATAGGGCCTGAAGCAATCCTGCGCTTTTGCGGCCAGCTCCCAAGAAAGCGAGTTGAAAAATGGAGCTCAGGGACACTGCAATTCACAAACCTGCAGACTTATAAATGATGACTCTCGTCCACAAATATATTGAGGGAAGGCAACGAAGAGGATTTGAAAGCAAGGCAGAATTGCAGGAAACAGATTTCAGGAGGGAGATTCGAATCGCCTTTAAAGCACAGGAAAAGCGGCAAAACCTCGACAATGATGCCCTTGGCCAAAAAGGGCGTATGCGTTTTTTCCTGAATATATTCAGGAAAAAACGCATACGCCCTTTTTGGCCAACCAAGCAACCTGGAAAGGCAAATCAGCGCTACAAAGAAGTCTCGCTTCCCATCGGTCAAAAGGGCCATGCTGAATAAAGTGTCTAAACCAGAAATGCAGGGCAGGCCATGGAGAAACGGGAGCCTGGCTACGCTGATGGGCGGGATGTAAATTGCCAACAGCCACTCTGGAGAAGTGCACGGTGTGTCCTGAAACATCTAAAAAACTGAGCTTAGGGAGCATAGGGCACATCCACTCATGGGCGTATAAACTGGGAAAACTAAAAATCAGCAAGACACAGGCACCCCAAAGTTTAGGGCTGCTCTGTTGACAAGAATCTCCACTTCGTTACACCTTAAATATCCCAGGAAAGAGAAAAATGGATAAAGAAGTTGTGGTCCTTATGTACAATGGAATATCACTCAGCCATGAAATCGACGTCATAAGGCTAGTAGCAGCATGATGAGTGGATTTAGGCACGAAGATTCTAAGTGAAATAAGTCACACAGAAAAAGACACTTATCATAAGATATGACTTATAGAGGGAAGTTAAAAACCGCTACCCTTGAACTGAATTACAAAACAGAATAGAGTCACACGTTTAGAAAACACACTATGGCTGCTTAACGGGAAAGGTGAGGTGGGGTGATGCATACAACAAGGGTTTCAAATTATCTCAGATACCGTTCCATAAACCCAATATGTAATAGACAAGCCCTACTCCTTCCTCAATGAATTGGACTCAACACCCCCAATTCACCGCCCAAGAATATATCTGACTAGTAAGAATCTTGAAACCTATGCATTGATATCTCTCTGTAAGTGAGTCAAGTGGGTGTAAAGCGGCAAAATCACAGCAGTGAAAAGCAGGTAAACCCCATTATAAAAATCAATTACTTTTAAAAACCCGTGAAACAAAGACAGTGAAAGAGAGAGAAATTCTTACAAAATTCGTTCAGGGGCTGTGATGCCACCTGGATTGACCATATCTAGACCCACAGCTGATTGAGACATAAGGGTGGACACTCTTGGGGCTGAGAGGTTTGGTGAGGTTGGGTGAGCAAACGCAGACCCTATAAAGTAATACTGCGTGGTACCCATCCCATGGGTCCCAAATCTCCAGGTTCAAGGGCATCTTCCTACATCGAAAACATTCATGAGAAACCCAGAAGATGGTACACCGTGTGATCGGGAAAGGTTTCTAAAACGCACCTCATTTCTCATCTCCTTGTGCTTGGGTTCGCCATTCCAGCCGCTTTACTAGCAATCTCCCTCCTTGGAGAATCAGCACCTTTAACCTCCTGTTCCGTACAGGTTGCAATTTGTCCTGAGGATGAACGGGAAGAGGGGGAACCAACGAGAGACTAGCTCTAGGTGTTGGGACAGGCACAGGTCACTCTATTTTCCCCTCAAGAAGAAGAATTAACCACAGGCTCAGCCTGCCGCCTGGGACCAGAATAGGGCCTGAAGCAATCCTGCGCTTTTGCAGCCAGCTCCCAAGAAAGGGAGTGGAAAAATGGAGCTCAGGGACACTGCAATTCACAAACCTGCAGACTTATAAATGATGACTCTCGTCCACAAATATATTGAGGGAAGGCAACGAAGAGGATTTGAAAGCAAGGCAGAATTGCAGGAAACAGATTTCAGGAGGGAGATTCGAATCGCCTTTAAAGCACAGGAAAAGCGGCAAAACCTCGACAATGATGCCCTTGGCCAAAAAGGGCGTATGCGTTTTTTCCTGAATATATTCAGGAAAAAACGCATACGCCCTTTTTGGCCAACCAAGCAACCTGGAAAGGCAAATCAGCGCTACAAAGAAGTCTCGCTTCCCATCGGTCAAAAGGGCCATGCTGAATAAAGTGTCAAAACCAGAAATGCAGGGCAGGCCATGGAGAAACGGGAGCCTGGCTACGCTGATGGGCGGGATGTAAATTGCCAACAGCCACTCTGGAGAAGTGCACGGTGTGTCCTGAAACATCTAAAAAACTGAGCTTAGGGAGCATAGGGCACATCCACTCATGGGCGTATAAACTGGGAAAACTAAAAATCAGCAAGACACAGGCACCCCAAAGTTTAGGGCTGCTCTGTTGACAAGAATCTCCACTTCGTTACACCTTAAATATCCCAGGAAAGAGAAAAATGGATAAAGAAGTTGTGGTCCTTATGTACAATGGAATATCACTCAGCCATGAAATCGACGTCATAAGGCTAGTAGCAGCATGATGAGTGGATTTAGGTACGAAGATTCTAAGTGAAATAAGTCACACAGAAAAAGACACTTATCATAAGATATGACTTATAGAGGGAATGTAAAAACCGCTACCCTTGAACTGAATTACAAAACAGAATAGAGTCACACGTTTAGAAAACACACTATGGCTGCTTAACGGGAAAGGTGAGGTGGGGTGATGCATACAACAAGGGTTTCAAATTATCTCAGATACCGTTCCATAAACCCAATATGTAATAGACAAGCCCTACTCCTTCCTCAATGAATTGGACTCAACACCCCCAATTCACCGCCCAAGAATATATCTGACTAGTAAGAATCTTGAAACCTATGCATTGATATCTCTCTGTAAGTGAGTCAAGTGGGTGTAAAGCGGCAAAATCACAGCAGTGAAAAGCAGGTAAACCCCATTATAAAAATCAATTACTTTTAAAAACCCGTGAAACAAAGACAGTGAAAGAGAGAGAAATTCTTACAAAATTCGTTCAGGGGCTGTGATGCCACCTGGATTGACCATATCTAGACCCACAGCTGATTGAGACATAAGGGTGGACACTCTTGGGGCTGAGAGGTTTGGTGAGGTTGGGTGAGCAAACGCAGACCCTATAAAGTAATACTGCATGGTACCCATCCCATGGGTCCCAAATCTCCAGGTTCAAGGGCATCTTCCTACATCGAAAACATTCATGAGAAACCCAGAAGATGGTACACCGTGTGATCGGGAAAGGTTTCTAAAACGCACCTCATTTCTCATCTCCTTGTGCTTGGGTTCGCCATTCCAGCCGCTTTACTAGCAATCTCCCTCCTTGGAGAATCAGCACCTTTAACCTCCTGTTCCGTACAGGTTGCAATTTGTCCTGAGGATGAACGGGAAGAGGGGGAACCAACGAGAGACTAGCTCTAGGTGTTGGGACAGGCACAGGTCACTCTATTTTCCCCTCAAGAAGAAGAATTAACCACAGGCTCAGCCTGCCGCCTGGGACCAGAATAGGGCCTGAAGCAATCCTGCGCTTTTGCAGCCAGCTCCCAAGAAAGCGAGTGGAAAAATGGAGCTCAGGGACACTGCAATTCACAAACCTGCAGACTTATAAATGATGACTCTCGTCCACAAATATATTGAGGGAAGGCAACGAAGAGGATTTGAAAGCAAGGCAGAATTGCAGGAAACAGATTTCAGGAGGGAGATTCGAATCGCCTTTAAAGCACAGGAAAAGCGGCAAAACCTCGACAATGATGCCCTTGGCCAAAAAGGGCGTATGCGTTTTTTCCTGAATATATTCAGGAAAAAACGCATACGCCCTTTTTGGCCAACCAAGCAACCTGGAAAGGCAAATCAGCGCTACAAAGAAGTCTCGCTTCCCATCGGTCAAAAGGGCCATGCTGAATAAAGTGTCAAAACCAGAAATGCAGGGCAGGCCATGGAGAAACGGGAGCCTGGCTACGCTGATGGGCGGGATGTAAATTGCCAACAGCCACTCTGGAGAAGTGCACGGTGTGTCCTGAAACATCTAAAAAACTGAGCTTAGGGAGCATAGGGCACATCCACTCATGGGCGTATAAACTGGGAAAACTAAAAATCAGCAAGACACAGGCACCCCAAAGTTTAGGGCTGCTCTGTTGACAAGAATCTCCACTTCGTTACACCTTAAATATCCCAGGAAAGAGAAAAATGGATAAAGAAGTTGTGGTCCTTATGTACAATGGAATATCACTCAGCCATGAAATCGACGTCATAAGGTTGGTAGCAGCATGATGAGTGGATTTAGGCACGAAGATTCTAAGTGAAATAAGTCACACAGAAAAAGACACTTATCATAAGATATGACTTATAGAGGGAATTTAAAAACCGCTACCCTTGAACTGAATTACAAAACAGAATAGAGTCACACGTTTAGAAAACACACTATGGCTGCTTAACGGGAAAGGTGAGGTTGGGTGATGCATACAACAAGGGTTTCAAATTATCTCAGATACCGTTCCATAAACCCAATATGTAATAGACAAGCCCTACTCCTTCCTCAATGAATTGGACTCAACACCCCCAATTCACCGCCCAAGAATATATCTGACTAGTAAGAATCTTGAAACCTATGCATTGATATCTCTCTGTAAGTGAGTCAAGTGGGTGTAAAGCGGCAAAATCACAGCAGTGAAAAGCAGGTAAACCCCATTATAAAAATCAATTACTTTTAAAAACCCGTGAAACAAACACAGTGAAAGAGAGAGAAATTCTTACAAAATTCGTTCAGGGGCTGTGATGCCACCTGGATTGACCATATCTAGACCCACAGCTGATTGAGACATAAGGGTGGACAGTCTTGGGGCTGAGAGGTTTGGTGAGGTTGGGTGAGCAAACGCAGACCCTATAAAGTAATACTGCGTGGTACCCATCCCATGGGTCCCAAATCTCCAGGTTCAAGGGCATCTTCCTACATCGAAAACATTCATGAGAAACCCAGAAGATGGTACACCGTGTGATCGGGAAAGGTTTCTAAAACGCACCTCATTTCTCATCTCCTTGTGCTTGGGTTCGCCATTCCAGCCGCTTTACTAGCAATCTCCCTCCTTGAAGAATCAGCACCTTTAACCTCCTGTTCCGTACAGGTTGCAATTTGTCCTGAGGATGAACGGGAAGAGGGGCAACCAACGAGAGACTAGCTCTAGGTGTTGGGACAGGCACAGGTCACTCTATTTTCCCCTCAAGAAGAAGAATTAACCACAGGCTCAGCCTGCCGCCTGGGACCAGAATAGGGCCTGAAGCAATCCTGCGCTTTTGCAGCCAGCTCCCAAGAAAGCGAGTGGAAAAATGGAGCTCAGGGACACTGCAATTCACAAACCTGCAGACTTATAAATGATGACTCTCGTCCACAAATATATTGAGGGAAGGCAACGAAGAGGATTTGAAAGCAAGGCAGAATTGCAGGAAACAGATTTCAGGAGGGAGATTCGAATCGCCTTTAAAGCACAGGAAAAGCGGCAAAACCTCGACAATGATGCCCTTGGCCAAAAAGGGCATATGCGTTTTTTCCTGAATATATTCAGGAAAAAACGCATACGCCCTTTTTGGCCAACCAAGCAACCTGGAAAGGCAAATCAGCGCTACAAAGAAGTCTCGCTTCCCATCGGTCAAAAGGGCCATGCTGAATAAAGTGTCAAAACCAGAAATGCAGGGCAGGCCATGGAGAAACGGGAGCCTGGCTACGCTGATGGGCGGGATGTAAATTGCCAACAGCCACTCTGGAGAAGTGCACGGTGTGTCCTGAAACATCTAAAAAACTGAGCTTAGGGAGCATAGGGCACATCCACTCATGGGCGTATAAACTGGGAAAACTAAAAATCAGCAAGACACAGGCACCCCAAAGTTTAGGGCTGCTCTGTTGACAAGAATCTCCACTTCGTTACACCTTAAATATCCCAGGAAAGAGAAAAATGGATAAAGAAGTTGTGGTCCTTATGTACAATGGAATATCACTCAGCCATGAAATCGACGTCATAAGGTTGGTAGCAGCATGATGAGTGGATTTAGGCACGAAGATTCTAAGTGAAATAAGTCACACAGAAAAAGACACTTATCATAAGATATGACTTATAGAGGGAATTTAAAAACCGCTACCCTTGAACTGAATTACAAAACAGAATAGAGTCACACGTTTAGAAAACACACTATGGCTGCTTAACGGGAAAGGTGAGGTGGGGTGATGCATACAACAAGGGTTTCAAATTATCTCAGATACCGTTCCATAAACCCAATATGTAATAGACAAGCCCTACTCCTTCCTCAATGAATTGGACTCAACACCCCCAATTCACCGCCCAAGAATATATCTGACTAGTAAGAATCTTGAAACCTATGCATTGATATCTCTCTGTAAGTGAGTCAAGTGGGTGTAAAGCGGCAAAATCACAGCAGTGAAAAGCAGGTAAACCCCATTATAAAAATCAATTACTTTTAAAAACCCGTGAAACAAAGACAGTGAAAGAGAGAGAAATTCTTACAAAATTCGTTCAGGGGCTGTGATGCCACCTGGATTGACCATATCTAGACCCACAGCTGATTGAGACATAAGGGTGGACACTCTTGGGGCTGAGAGGTTTGGTGAGGTTGGGTGAGCAAACGCAGACCCTATAAAGTAATACTGCGTGGTACCCATCCCATGGGTCCCAAATCTCCAGGTTCAAGGGCATCTTCCTACATCGAAAACATTCATGAGAAACCCAGAAGATGGTACACCGTGTGATCGGGAAAGGTTTCTAAAACGCACCTCATTTCTCATCTCCTTGTGCTTGGGTTCGCCATTCCAGCCGCTTTACTAGCAATCTCCCTCCTTGGAGAATCAGCACCTTTAACCTCCTGTTCCGTACAGGTTGCAATTTGTCCTGAGGATGAACGGGAAGAGGGGGAACCAACGAGAGACTAGCTCTAGGTGTTGGGACAGGCACAGGTCACTCTATTTTCCCCTCAAGAAGAAGAATTAACCACAGGCTCAGCCTGCCGCCTGGGACCAGAATAGGGCCTGAAGCAATCCTGCGCTTTTGCGGCCAGCGCCCAAGAAAGCGAGTTGAAAAATGGAGCTCAGGGACACTGCAATTCACAAACCTGCAGACTTATAAATGATGACTCTCGTCCACAAATATATTGAGGGAAGACAACGAAGAGGATTTGAAAGCAAGGCAGAATTGCAGGAAACAGATTTCAGGAGGGAGATTCGAATCGCCTTTAAAGCACAGGAAAAGCGGCAAACCTCGACAATGATGCCCTTGGCCAAAAAGGGCGTATGCGTTTTTTCCTGAATATATTCAGGAAAAAACGCATACGCCCTTTTTGTCCAACCAAGCAACCTGGAAAGGCAAATCAGCGCTACAAAGAAGTCTCGCTTCCCATCGGTCAAAAGGGCCATGCTGAATAAAGTGTCAAAACCAGAAATAAAGGACAGGCCATGGAGAAACGGGAGCCTGGCTACGCTGATGGGCGGGATGTAAATTGCCAACAGCCACTCTGGAGAAGTGCACGGTGTGTCCTGAAACATCTAAAAAACTGAGCTTAGGGAGCATAGGGCACATCCACTCATGGGCGTATAAATTGGGAAAACTAAAAATCAGCAAGACACAGGCACCCCAAAGTTTAGGGCTGCTCTGTTGACAAGAAGCTCCACTTCGTTGCACCTTAAATATCCCAGGAAAGAGAAAAATGGATAAAGAAGTTGTGGTCCTTATGTACAATGGAATATCACTCAGCCATGAAATCAACGTCATAAGGCTAGTAGCAGCATGATGAGTGGATTTAGGTACGACGATTCTAAGTGAAATAAGTCACACAGAAAAATGCACTTATCATAAGATACGACTTATAGAGGGAATGTAAAAACCGCTACCCTTGAACTGAATTACAAAACAGAATAGAGTCACACGTTTAGAAAACACACTATGGCTGCTTAACGGGAAAGGTGAGGTGGGGTGATGCATACAACAAGGGTTTCAAATTATCTCAGATACCGTTCCATAAACCCAATATGTAATAGACAAGCCCTACTCCTTCCTCAAAGAATTGGACTCAACACCCCCTATTCAGCGCCCAAGAATATATCTGACTAGTAAGAATCTTGAAACCTATGCATTGATATCTCTCTGTAAGTGAGTCAAGTGGGTGTAAAGCGGCAAAATCACAGCAGTGAAAAGCAGGTAAACCCCATTATAAAAATCAATTACTTTTAAAAACCCGTGAAACAAAGACAGTGAAAGAGAGAGAAATTCTTACAAAATTCGTTCAGGGGCTGTGATGCCACCTGGATTGACCATATCTAGACCCACAGCTGATTGAGACATAAGGGTGGACACTCTTGGGGCTGAGAGGTTTGGTGAGGTTGGGTGAGCAAACGCAGACCCTTTAAAGTAATACTGCGTGGTACCCATCCCATGGGTCCCAAATCTCCAGGTTCAAGGGCATCTTCCTACATCGAAAACATGCATGAGAAACCCAGAAGATGGTACACCGTGTGATCGGGAAAGGTTTCTAAAACGCACCTCATTTCTCATCTCCTTGTGCTCGGGTACGCCATTCCAGCCGCTTTACTAGCAATCTCCCTCCTTGGAGAATCAGCACCTTTAACCTCCTGTTCCGTACAGCTTGCAATTTGTCCTGAGGATGAAAGGGAAGAGGGGGAACCAATGAGAGACTATCTCTAGGTGTTGGGATAGGCAGAGGTCACTCTATTTTCCCAACAGGAAGAAGAATTAACCACAGGCTCAGCCTGCCGCCTGGGACCAGAATAGGGCCTGAAGCAATCCTGCGCTTTTGCGGCCAGCGCCCAAGAAAGCGAGTTGAAAAATGGCGCTCAGGGGCACTGCAATTCACAAACCTGCAGACTTATAAATGATGACTCTCGTCCACAAATATATTGAGGGAAGGCAACGAAGAGGATTTGAAAGCAAGGCAGAATTGCAGGAAACAGATTTCAGGAGGGAGATTCGAATCGCCTTTAAAGCACAGGAAAAGCGGCAAAACCTCGACAATGATGCCCTTGGCCAAAAAGGGCGTATGCGTTTTTTCCTGAATATATTCAGGAAAAAACGCATACGCCCTTTGTGGCCAACCAAGCAACCTGGAAAGGCAAATCAGCGCTACAAAGAAGTCTCGCTTCCCATCGGTCAAAAGGGCCATGCTGAATAAAGTGTCAAAACCAGAAATGCAGGACAGGCCATGGAGAAACGGGAGCCTGGCTACGCTGATGGGCGGGATGTAAATTGCCAACAGCCACTCTGGAGAAGTGCACGGTGTGTCCTGAAACATCTAAAAAACTCAGCTTAGGGAGCATAGGGCACATCCACTCATGGGCGTATAAATTGAGAAAACTAAAAATCAGCAAGACACAGGCACCCCAAAGTTTAGGGCTGCTCTGTTGACAAGAATCTCCACTTCGTTACACCTTAAATATCCCAGGAAAGAGAAAAATGGATAAAGAAGTGGTGGTCCTTATGTACAATGGAATATCACTCAGCCATGAAATCAACGTCATAAGGCTAGTAGCAGCATGATGAGTGGATTTAGGTACGACGATTCTAAGTGAAATAAGTCACACAGAAAAAGACACTTATCATAAGATATGACTTATAGAGGGAATGTAAAAACCGCTACCCTTGAACTGAATTACAAAACAGAATAGAGTCACACGTTTAGAAAACACATTATGGCTGCTTAACGGGAAAGGTGAGGTGGGGTGATGCATACAACAAGGGTTTCAAATTAGCTCAGATACCGTTCCATAAACCCAATATGTAATAGACAAGCCCTACTCCTTGCTCAGTGAATTGGACTCAGCACCCCCTATTCACCGCCCAAGAATATATCTGACTAGTAAGAATCTTGAAACCTATGCATTGATATCTCTCTGAAAGTGAGTCAAGTGGGTGTAAAGCGGCAAAATCACAGCAGTGAAAAGCAGGTAAACCCCATTATAAAAATCAATTACTTTTAAAAACCCGTGAAACAAAGACAGTGAAAGAGAGAGAAATTCTTACAAAATTCTTTCAGCGGCTGTAATGCCACCTGGATTGACCATATCTAGACCCACAGCTGATTGAGACATAAGGGTGGACACTCTTGGGGCTGAGAGGTTTGGTGAGTTTGGGTGAGCAAACGCAGACCCTTTAAAGTAATACTGCGTGGTACCCATCCCATGGGTCCCAAATCTCCAGGTTCAAGGGCATCTTCCTACATCGAAAACATGCATGAGAAACCCAGAAGATGGTACACCGTGTGATCGGGAAAGGTTTCTAAAACGCACCTCATTTCTCATCTCCTTGTGCTCGGGTTCGCCATTCCAGCCGCTTTACTAGCAATCTCCCTCCTTGGAGAATCAGCACCTTTAACCTCCTGTTCCGTACAGCTTGCAATTTGTCCTGAGGATGAAAGGGAAGAGGGGGAACCAATGAGAGACTAGCTCTAGGTGTTGGGAGAGGCAGAGGTCACTCTATTTTCCCATCAGGAAGAAGAATTAACCACAGGCTCAGCCTGCCGCCTGGGACCAGAATAGGGCCTGAAGCAATCCTGCGCTTTTGCGGCCAGCGCCCAAGAAAGCGAGTTGAAAAATGGCGCTCAGGGGCACTGCAATTCACAAACCTGCAGACTTATAAATGATGACTCTCGTCCACAAATATATTGAGGGAAGGCAACGAAGAGGATTTGAAAGCAAGGCAGAATTGCAGGAAACAGATTTCAGGAGGGAGATTCGAATCGCCTTTAAAGCACAGGAAAAGCGGCAAAACCTCGACAATGATGCCCTTGGCCAAAAAGGGCGTATGCGTTTTTTCCTGAATATATTCAGGAAAAAACGCATACGCCCTTTTTGGCCAACCAAGCAACCTGGAAAGGCAAATCAGCGCTACAAAGAAGTCTCGCTTCCCATCGGTCAAAAGGGCCATGCTGAATAAAGTGTCAAAACCAGAAATGCAGGACAGGCCATGGAGAAACGGGAGCCTGGCTACGCTGATGGGCGGGATGTAAATTGCCAACAGCCACTCTGGAGAAGTGCACGGTGTGTCCTGAAACATCTAAAAAACTCAGCTTAGGGAGCATAGGGCACATCCACTCATGGGCGTATAAATTGAGAAAACTAAAAATCAGCAAGACACAGGCACCCCAAAGTTTAGGGCTGCTCTGTTGACAAGAATCTCCACTTCGTTACACCTTAAATATCCCAGGAAAGAGAAAAATGGATAAAGAAGTGTTGGTCCTTATGTACAATGGAATATCACTCAGCCATGAAATCAACGTCATAAGGCTAGTAGCAGCATGATGAGTGGATTTAGGTACGACGATTCTAAGTGAAATAAGTCACACAGAAAAAGACACTTATCATAAGATATGACTTATAGAGGGAATGTAAAAACCGCTACCCTTGAACTGAATTACAAAACAGAATAGAGTCACACGTTTAGAAAACACATTATGGCTGCTTAACGGGAAAGGTGAGGTGGGGTGATGCATACAACAAGGGTTTCAAATTAGCTCAGATACCGTTCCATAAACCCAATATGTAATAGACAAGCCCTACTCCTTGCTCAAGGAATTGGACTCAGCACCCCCTATTCACCGCCCAAGAATATATCTGACTAGTAAGAATCTTGAAACCTATGCATTGATATCTCTCTGAAAGTGAGTCAAGTGGGTGTAAAGCGGCAAAATCACAGCAGTGAAAAGCAGGTAAACCCCATTATAAAAATCAATTACTTTTAAAAACCCGTGAAACAAAGACAGTGAAAGAGAGAGAAATTCTTACAAAATTCTTTCAGCGGCTGTAATGCCACCTGGATTGACCATATCTAGACCCACAGCTGATTGAGACATAAGGGTGGACACTCTTGGGGCTGAGAGGTTTGGTGAGGTTGGGTGAGCAAACGCAGACCCTTTAAAGTAATACTGCGTGGTACCCATCCCATGGGTCCCAAATCTCCAGGTTCAAGGGCATCTTCCTACATCGAAAACATGCATGAGAAACCCAGAAGATGGTACACCGTGTGATCGGGAAAGGTTTCTAAAACGCACCTCATTTCTCATCTCCTTGTGCTCGGGTTCGCCATTCCAGCCGCTTTACTAGCAATCTCCCTCCTTGGAGAATCAGCACCTTTAACCTCCTGTTCCGTACAGCTTGCAATTTGTCCTGAGGATGAAAGGGAAGAGGGGGAACCAATGAGAGACTAGCTCTAGGTGTTGGGAGAGGCAGAGGTCACTCTATTTTCCCATCAGGAAGAAGAATTAACCACAGGCTCAGCATGCCGCCTGGGACCAGAATAGGGCCTGAAGCAATCCTGCGCTTTTGCGGCCAGCGCCCAAGAAAGCGAGTTGAAAAATGGCGCTCAGGGGCACTGCAATTCACAAACCTTCAGACTTATAAATGATGACTCTCGTCCACAAATATATTGAGGGAAGGCAACGAAGAGGATTTGAAAGCAAGGCAGAATTGCAGGAAACAGATTTCAGGAGGGAGATTCGAATCGCCTTTAAAGCACAGGAAAAGCGGCAAAACCTCGACAATGATGCCCTTGGCCAAAAAGGGCGTATGCGTTTTTTCCTGAATATATTCAGGAAAAAACGCATACGCCCTTTTTGGCCAACCAAGCAACCTGGAAAGGCAAATCAGCGCTACAAAGAAGTCTCGCTTCCCATCGGTCAAAAGGGCCATGCTGAATAAAGTGTCAAAACCAGAAATGCAGGACAGGCCATGGAGAAACGGGAGCCTGGCTACGCTGATGGGCGGGATGTAAATTGCCAACAGCCACTCTGGAGAAGTGCACGGTGTGTCCTGAAACATCTACAAAACTCAGCTTAGGGAGCATAGGGCACATCCACTCATGGGCGTATAAATTGAGAAAACTAAAAATCAGCAAGACACAGGCACCCCAAAGTTTAGGGCTGCTCTGTTGACAAGAATCTCCACTTCGTTACACCTTAAATATCCCAGGAAAGAGAAAAATGGATAAAGAAGTGGTGGTCCTTATGTACAATGGAATATCACTCAGCCATGAAATCAACGTCATAAGGCTAGTAGCAGCATGATGAGTGGATTTAGGTACGACGATTCTAAGTGAAATAAGTCACACAGAAAAAGACACTTATCATAAGATATGACTTATAGAGGGAATGTAAAAACCACTACCCTTGAACTGAATTACAAAACAGAATAGAATCACACGTTTAGAAAACACACTATGGCTGCTTAACGGGAAAGGTGAGGTGGGGTGATGCATACAACAAGGGTTTCAAATTAGCTGAGATACCGTTCCATAAAACCAATATGTAATAGACAATCCCTACTCCTTGCTCAAGGAATTGGACTCAGCACCCCCTATTCTCCGCCCAAGAAGATATCTGACTAGTAAGAATCTTGAAACCTATGCATTGATATCTCTCTGAAAGTGAGTCAAGTGGGTGTAAAGCGGCAAAATCACAGCAGTGAAAAGCAGGTAAACCCCATTATAAAAATCAATTACTTTTAAAAACCCGTGAAACAAAGACAGTGAAAGAGAGAAAAATTCTTACAAAATTCTTTCAGCGGCTGTAATGCCACCTGGATTGACCATATCTAGACCCACAGCTGATTGAGACATAAGGGTGGACACTCTTGGGGCTGAGAGGTTTGGTGAGGTTGGGTGAGCAAACGCAGACCCTTTAAAGTAATACTGCGTGGTACCCATCCCATGGGTCCCAAATCTCCAGGTTCAAGGGCATCTTCCTACATCGAAAACATGCATGAGAAACCCAGAAGATGGTACACCGTGTGATCGGGAAAGGTTTCTAAAACGCACCTCATTTCTCAGCTCCTTGTGCTCGGGTTCGCCATTCCAGCCGCTTTACTAGCAATCTCCCTCCTTGGAGAATCAGCACCTTTAACCTCCTGTTCCGTACAGCTTGCAATTTGTCCTGAGGATGAAAGGGAAGAGGGGGAAGCAATGAGGGACTATCTCTAGGTGTTGGGATAGGCAGAGGTCACTCTATTTTCCCAACAGGAAGAAGAATTAACCACAGGCTCAGCCTGCCGCCTGGGACCAGAATAGGGCCTGAAGCAATCCTGCGCTTTTGCGGCCAGCGCCCAAGAAAGCGAGTTGAAAAATGGCGCTCAGGGGCACTGCAATTCACAAACCTGCAGACTTATAAATGATGACTCTCGTCCACAAATATATTGAGGGAAGGCAACGAAGAGGATTTGAAAGCAAGGCAGAATTGCAGGAAACAGATTTCAGGAGGGAGATTCGAATCGCCTTTAAAGCACAGGAAAAGCGGCAAAACCTCGACAATGATGCCCTTGGCCAAAAAGGGCGTATGCGTTTTTTCCTGAATATATTCAGGAAAAAACGCATACGCCCTTTTTGGCCAACCAAGCAACCTGGAAAGGCAAATCAGCGCTACAAAGAAGTCTCGCTTCCCATCGGTCAAAAGGGCCATGCTGAATAAAGTGTCAAAACCAGAAATGCAGGACAGGCCATGGAGAAACGGGAGCCTGGCTACGCTGATGGGCGGGATGTAAATTGCCAACAGCCACTCTGGAGAAGTGCACGGTGTGTCCTGAAACATCTACAAAACTCAGCTTAGGGAGCATAGGGCACATCCACTCATGGGCGTATAAATAGGGAAAACTAAAAATCAGCAAGACACAGGCACCCCAAAATTTAGGTCTACTCTGTTGACAAGAACCTCCACTTGGTTACACCTTAAATATCCCAGGAAAGAGAAAAATGGATAAAGAAGTTGTGGTCCTTATGTACAATGGAATATCACTCAGCCATGAAATCAACGTCATAAGGCTAGTAGCAGCATGATGAGTGGATTTAGGTACGACGATTCTAAGTGAAATAAGTCACACAGAAAAAGACACTTATCATAAGATATGACTTATAGAGGGAATGTAAAAACCGCTACCCTTGAACTGAATTACAAAACAGAATAATGTCACACGTTTAGAAAACACACTATGGCTGCTTAACGGGAAAGGTGAGGTGGGGTGATTCATAAAACAAGGGTTTCAAATTATCTGAGATACAGTTCCATAAACCCAATATGTAATAGACAAGACCTACTCCTTGCTCAATGAATTGGACTCAACACCCCCTATTCACCGCCCACGAATATATCTGAATAGTAAGAATCTTAAAACCTATGCATTGATATCTCTCTGTAAGTGAGTCAAGTGGGTGTAAAGCGGCAAAAACACAGGAGTGAAAAGCAGGTAAACCCCATTATAAATATCAATTACTTTTAAAAACCCGTGAAACAAAGACAGTGAAAGAGAGAGAAATTCTTAAAAAGTCGTTCAGGGGCTGTGATGCCACCTGGATTGACCACATCTAGACCCACAGCTGATTGAGACATAAGGGTGGACACTCTTGGGGCTGAGAGGTTTGGTGAGGTTGGGTGAGCAAACGCAGACCCTATAAAGTAATACTGCGTGGTACCCATCCCATGGGTCCCAAATCTCCAGGTTCAAGGGCATCTTCCTACATCGAAAACATTCATGAGAAACCCAGAAGATGGTACACCGTGTGATCGGGAAAGGTTTCTAAAACGCACCTCATTTCTCATCTCCTTGTGCTTGGGTTCGCCATTCCAGCCGCTTTACTAGCAATCTCCCTCCTTGGAGAATCAGCACCTTTAACCTCCTGTTCCGTACAGGTTGCAATTTGTCCTGAGGATGAACGGGAAGAGGGGGAACCAATGAGAGACTAGCTCTAGGTGTTGGGACAGGCACAGGTCACTCTATTTTCCCCTCAAGAAGAAGAATTAACCACAGGCTCAGCATGCCGCCTGGGACCTGAATAGGGCCTGAAGCAATCCTGCGCTTTTGCGGCCAGCGCCCAAGAAAGCGAGTTGAAAAATGGCGCTCAGGGGCACTGCAATTCACAAACCTGCAGACTTATAAATGATGACTCTCGTCCACAAATATATTGATGGAAGGAAACGAAGAGGATTTGAAAGCAAGGCAGAATTGCAGGAAACAGATTTCAGGAGGGAGATTCGAATCGCCTTTAAAGCACAGGAAAGGCGGCAAAACCTCGACAATGATGCCCTTGGCCAAAAAGGGCATATGCGTTTTTTCCTGAATATATTCAGGAAAAAACGCATACGCCCTTTTTGGCCAACCAAGCAACCTGGAAAGGCAAATCAGCGCTACAAAGAAGTCTCGCTTCCCATCGGTCAAAAGGGCCATGCTGAATAAAGTGTCAAAACCAGAAATGCAGGACAGGCCATGGAGAAACGGGAGCCTGGCTACGCTGATGGGCGGGATGTAAATTGCCAACAGCCACTCTGGAGAAGTGCACGGTGTGTCCTGAAACATCTACAAAACTCAGCTTAGGGAGCATAGGGCACATCCACTCATGGGCGTATAAATTGGGAAAACTAAAAATCAGCAAGACACAGGCACCCCAAAATTTAGGGCTGCTCTGTTGACAAGAACCTCCACTTGGTTACACCTTAAATATCCCAGGAAAGAGAAAAATGGATAAAGAAGTTGTGGTCCTTATGTACAATGGAATATCACTCAGCCATGAAATCAACGTCATAAGGCTAGTAGCAGCATGATGAGTGGATTTAGGTACGACGATTCTAAGTGAAATAAGTCACACAGAAAAAGACACTTATCATAAGATATGACTTATAGAGGGAATGTAAAAACCGCTACCCTTGAACTGAATTACAAAACAGAATAGAGTCACACGTTTAGAAAACACACTATGGCTGCTTAACGGGAAAGGTGAGGTGGGGTGATTCATAAAACAAGGGTTTCAAATTACCTGAGATACCGTTCCATAAACCCAATATGTAATAGACAAGACCTACTCCTTGCTCAATGAATTGGACTCAACACCCCCTATTCACCGCCCACGAATATATCTGAATAGTAAGAATCTTAAAACCTATGCATTGATATCTCTCTGTAAGTGAGTCAAGTGGGTGTAAAGCGGCAAAAACACAGGAGTGAAAAGCAGGTAAACCCCATTATAAATATCAATTACTTTTAAAAACCCGTGAAACAAAGACAGTGAAAGAGAGAGAAATTCTTAAAAAGTCGTTCAGGGGCTGTGATGCCACCTGGATTGACCACATCTAGACTCACAGCTGATTGAGACATAAGGGTGGACACTCTTGGGGCTGAGAGGTTTGGTGAGGTTGGGTGAGCAAACGCAGACCCTATAAAGTAATACTGCGTGGTACCCATCCCATGGGTCCCAAATCTCCAGGTTCAAGGGCATCTTCCTACATCGAAAACATTCATGAGAAACCCAGAAGATGGTACACCGTGTGATCGGGAAAGGTTTCTAAAACGCACCTCATTTCTCATCTCCTTGTGCTTGGGTTCGCCATTCCAGCCGCTTTACTAGCAATCTCCCTCCTTGGAGAATCAGCACCTTTAACCTCCTGTTCCGTACAGGTTGCAATTTGTCCTGAGGATGAACGGGAAGAGGGGGAACCAATGAGAGACTAGCTCTAGGTGTTGGGACAGGCACAGGTCACTCTATTTTCCCAACAGGAAGAAGAATTAACCACAGGCTCAGCCTGCCGCCTGGGACCAGAATAGGGCCTGAAGCAATCCTGCGCTTTTGCGGCCAGCGCCCAAGAAAGCGAGTTGAAAAATGGCGCTCAGGGGCACTGCAATTCACAAACCTGCAGACTTATAAATGATGACTCTCGTCCACAAATATATTGATGGAAGGAAACGAAGAGGATTTGAAAGCAAGGCAGAATTGCAGGAAACAGATTTCAGGAGGGAGATTCGAATCGCCTTTAAAGCACAGGAAAGGCGGCAAAACCTCGACAATGATGCCCTTGGCCAAAAAGGGTGTATGCGTTTTTTCCTGAATATATTCAGGAAAAAACGCATACGCCCTTTTTGGCCAACCAAGCAACCTGGAAAGGCAAATCAGCGCTACAAAGAAGTCTCGCTTCCCATCGGTCAAAAGGGCCATGCTGAATAAAGTGTCAAAAGCAGAAATGCAGGACAGGCCATGGAGAAACGGGAGCCTGGCTACGCTGATGGGCGGGATGTAAATTGCCAACAGCCACTCTGGAGAAGTGCACGGTGTGTCCTGAAACATCTACAAAACTCAGCTTAGGGAGCATAGGGCACATCCACTCATGGGCGTATAAATTGGGAAAACTAAAAATCAGCAAGACACAGGCACCCCAAAATTTAGGTCTGCTCTGTTGACAAGAACCTCCACTTGGTTACACCTTAAATATCCCAGGAAAGAGAAAAATGGATAAAGAAGTTGTGGTCCTTATGTACAATGGAATATCACTCAGCCATGAAATCAACGTCATAAGGCTAGTAGCAGCATGATGAGTGGATTTAGGTACGACGATTCTAAGTGAAATAAGTCACACAGAAAAAGACACTTATCATAAGATATGACTTATAGAGGGAATGTAAAAACCGCTACCCTTGAACTGAATTACAAAACAGAATAGAGTCACACGTTTAGAAAACACACTATGGCTGCTTAACGGGAAAGGTGAGGTGGGGTGATGCATACAACAAGGGTTTCAAATTAGCTCAGATACCGTTCCATAAACCCAATATGTAATAGACAAGCCCTACTCCTTGCTCAAGGAATTGGACTCAGCACCCCCTATTCACCGCCCAAGAATATATCTGACTAGTAAGAATCTTGAAACCTATGCATTGATATCTCTCTGAAAGTGAGTCAAGTGGGTGTAAAGCGGCAAAATCACAGCAGTGAAAAGCAGGTAAACCCCATTATAAAAATCAATTACTTTTAAAAACCCGTGAAACAAAGACAGTGAAAGAGAGAGAAATTCTTAAAAAGTCGTTCAGGGGCTGTGATGCCACCTGGATTGACCATATCTAGACCCACAGCTGATTGAGACATAAGGGTCGACACTCTTGGGGCTGAGAGGTTTGGTGAGGTTGGGTGAGCAAACGCAGACCCTTTAAAGTAATACTGCGTGGTACCCATCCCATGGGTCCCAAATCTCCAGGTTCAAGGGCATCTTCCTACATCGAAAACATTCATGAGAAACCCAGAAGATGGTACACCGTGTGATCGGGAAAGGTTTCTAAAACGCACCTCATTTCTCATCTCCTTGTGCTTGGGTTCGCCATTCCAGCCGCTTTACTAGCAATCTCCCTCCTTGGAGAATCAGCACCTTTAACCTCCTGTTCCGTACAGGTTGCAATTTGTCCTGAGGATGAACGGGAAGAGGGGGAACCAATGAGAGACTAGCTCTAGGTGTTGGGACAGGCACAGGTCACTCTATTTTCCCCTCAAGAAGAAGAATTAACCACAGGCTCAGCATGCCGCCTGGGACCAGAATAGGGCCTGAAGCAATCCTGCGCTTTTGCGGCCAGCGCCCAAGAAAGCGAGTTGAAAAATGGCGCTCAGGGGCACTGCAATTCACAAACCTGCAGACTTATAAATGATGACTCTCGTCCACAAATATATTGATGGAAGGAAACGAAGAGGATTTGAAAGCAAGGCAGAATTGCAGGAAACAGATTTCAGGAGGGAGATTCGAATCGCCTTTAAAGCACAGGAAAGGCGGCAAAACCTCGACAATGATGCCCTTGGCCAAAAAGGGCGTATGCGTTTTTTCCTGAATATATTCAGGAAAAAACGCATACGCCCTTTTTGGCCAACCAAGCAACCTGGAAAGGCAAATCAGCGCTACAAAGAAGTCTCGCTTCCCATCGGTCAAAAGGGCCATGCTGAATAAAGTGTCAAAAGCAGAAATGCAGGGCAGGCCATGGAGAAACGGGAGCCTGGCTACGCTGATGGGCGGGATGTAAATTGCCAACAGCCACTCTGGAGAAGTGCACGGTGTGTCCTGAAACATCTACAAAACTCAGCTTAGGGAGCATAGGGCACATCCACTCATGGGCGTATAAATTGGGAAAACTAAAAATCAGCAAGACACAGGCACCCCAAAATTTAGGTCTGCTCTGTTGACAAGAACCTCCACTTGGTTACACCTTAAATATCCCAGGAAAGAGAAAAATGGATAAAGAAGTTGTGGTCCTTATGTACAATGGAATATCACTCAGCCATGAAATCAACGTCATAAGGCTAGTAGCAGCATGATGAGTGGATTTAGGTACGACGATTCTAAGTGAAATAAGTCACACAGAAAAAGACACTTATCATAAGATATGACTTATAGAGGGAATGTAAAAACCGCTACCCTTGAACTGAATTACAAAACAGAATAGAGTCACACGTTTAGAAAACACACTATGGCTGCTTAACGGGAAAGGTGAGGTGGGGTGATGCATACAACAAGGGTTTCAAATTAGCTCAGATACCGTTCCATAAACCCAATATGTAATAGACAAGCCCTACTCCTTGCTCAAGGAATTGGACTCAGCACCCCCTATTCACCGCCCAAGAATATATCTGACTAGTAAGAATCTTGAAACCTATGCATTGATATCTCTCTGAAAGTGAGTCAAGTGGGTGTAAAGCGGCAAAATCACAGCAGTGAAAAGCAGGTAAACCCCATTATAAAAATCAATTACTTTTAAAAACCCGTGAAACAAAGACAGTGAAAGAGAGAGAAATTCTTAAAAAGTCGTTCAGGGGCTGTGATGCCACCTGGATTGACCATATCTAGACCCACAGCTGATTGAGACATAAGGGTGGACACTCTTGGGGCTGAGAGGTTTGGTGAGGTTGGGTGAGCAAACGCAGACCCTTTAAAGTAATACTGCGTGGTACCCATCCCATGGGTCCCAAATCTCCAGGTTCAAGGGCATCTTCCTACATCGAAAACATGCATGAGAAACCCAGAAGATGGTACACCGTGTGATCGGGAAAGGTTTCTAAAACGCACCTCATTTCTCATCTCCTTGTGCTCGGGTTCGCCATTCCAGCCGCTTTACTAGCAATCTCCCTCCTTGGAGAATCAGCACCTTTAACCTCCTGTTCCGTACAGCTTGCAATTTGTCCTGAGGATGAAAGGGAAGAGGGGGAACCAATGAGAGACTAGCTCTAGGTGTTGGGAGAGGCAGAGGTCACTCTATTTTCCCATCAGGAAGAAGAATTAACCACAGGCTCAGCATGCCGCCTGGGACCAGAATAGGGCCTGAAGCAATCCTGCGCTTTTGCGGCCAGCGCCCAAGAAAGCGAGTTGAAAAATGGCGCTCAGGGGCACTGCAATTCACAAACCTTCAGACTTATAAATGATGACTCTCGTCCACAAATATATTGAGGGAAGGCAACGAAGAGGATTTGAAAGCAAGGCAGAATTGCAGGAAACAGATTTCAGGAGGGAGATTCGAATCGCCTTTAAAGCACAGGAAAAGCGGCAAAACCTCGACAATGATGCCCTTGGCCAAAAAGGGCGTATGCGTTTTTTCCTGAATATATTCAGGAAAAAACGCATACGCCCTTTTTGGCCAACCAAGCAACCTGGAAAGGCAAATCAGCGCTACAAAGAAGTCTCGCTTCCCATCGGTCAAAAGGGCCATGCTGAATAAAGTGTCAAAACCAGAAATGCAGGACAGGCCATGGAGAAACGGGAGCCTGGCTACGCTGATGGGCGGGATGTAAATTGCCAACAGCCACTCTGGAGAAGTGCACGGTGTGTCCTGAAACATCTACAAAACTCAGCTTAGGGAGCATAGGGCACATCCACTCATGGGCGTATAAATTGAGAAAACTAAAAATCAGCAAGACACAGGCACCCCAAAGTTTAGGGCTGCTCTGTTGACAAGAATCTCCACTTCGTTACACCTTAAATATCCCAGGAAAGAGAAAAATGGATAAAGAAGTGGTGGTCCTTATGTACAATGGAATATCACTCAGCCATGAAATCAACGTCATAAGGCTAGTAGCAGCATGATGAGTGGATTTAGGTACGACGATTCTAAGTGAAATAAGTCACACAGAAAAAGACACTTATCATAAGATATGACTTATAGAGGGAATGTAAAAACCACTACCCTTGAACTGAATTACAAAACAGAATAGAATCACACGTTTAGAAAACACACTATGGCTGCTTAACGGGAAAGGTGAGGTGGGGTGATGCATACAACAAGGGTTTCAAATTAGCTGAGATACCGTTCCATAAAACCAATATGTAATAGACAATCCCTACTCCTTGCTCAAGGAATTGGACTCAGCACCCCCTATTCTCCGCCCAAGAAGATATCTGACTAGTAAGAATCTTGAAACCTATGCATTGATATCTCTCTGAAAGTGAGTCATGTGGGTGTAAAGCGGCAAAATCACAGCAGTGAAAAGCAGGTAAACCCCATTATAAAAATCAATTACTTTTAAAAACCCGTGAAACAAAGACAGTGAAAGAGAGAAAAATTCTTACAAAATTCTTTCAGCGGCTGTAATGCCACCTGGATTGACCATATCTAGACCCACAGCTGATTGAGACATAAGGGTGGACACTCTTGGGGCTGAGAGGTTTGGTGAGGTTGGGTGAGCAAACGCAGACCCTTTAAAGTAATACTGCGTGGTACCCATCCCATGGGTCCCAAATCTCCAGGTTCAAGGGCATCTTCCTACATCGAAAACATGCATGAGAAACCCAGAAGATGGTACACCGTGTGATCGGGAAAGGTTTCTAAAACGCACCTCATTTCTCAGCTCCTTGTGCTCGGGTTCGCCATTCCAGCCGCTTTACTAGCAATCTCCCTCCTTGGAGAATCAGCACCTTTAACCTCCTGTTCCGTACAGCTTGCAATTTGTCCTGAGGATGAAAGGGAAGAGGGGGAACCAATGAGAGACTATCTCTAGGTGTTGGGATAGGCAGAGGTCACTCTATTTTCCCAACAGGAAGAAGAATTAACCACAGGCTCAGCCTGCCGCCTGGGACCAGAATAGGGCCTGAAGCAATCCTGCGCTTTTGCGGCCAGCGCCCAAGAAAGCGAGTTGAAAAATGGCGCTCAGGGGCACTGCAATTCACAAACCTGCAGACTTATAAATGATGACTCTCGTCCACAAATATATTGAGGGAAGGCAACGAAGAGGATTTGAAAGCAAGGCAGAATTGCAGGAAACAGATTTCAGGAGGGAGATTCGAATTGCCTTTAAAGCACAGGAAAAGCGGCAAAACCTCGACAATGATGCCCTTGGCCAAAAAGGGCGTATGCGTTTTTTCCTGAATATATTCAGGAAAAAACGCATACGCCCTTTTTGGCCAACCAAGCAACCTGGAAAGGCAAATCAGCGCTACAAAGAAGTCTCGCTTCCCATCGGTCAAAAGGGCCATGCTGAATAAAGTGTCAAAACCAGAAATGCAGGACAGGCCATGGAGAAACGGGAGCCTGGCTACGCTGATGGGCGGGATGTAAATTGCCAACAGCCACTCTGGAGAAGTGCACGGTGTGTCCTGAAACATCTACAAAACTCAGCTTAGGGAGCATAGGGCACATCCACTCATGGGCGTATAAATAGGGAAAACTAAAAATCAGCAAGACACAGGCACCCCAAAATTTAGGTCTGCTCTGTTGACAAGAACCTCCACTTGGTTACACCTTAAATATCCCAGGAAAGAGAAAAATGGATAAAGAAGTTGTGGTCCTTATGTACAATGGAATATCACTCAGCCATGAAATCAACGTCATAAGGCTAGTAGCAGCATGATGAGTGGATTTAGGTACGACGATTCTAAGTGAAATAAGTCACACAGAAAAAGACACTTATCATAAGATATGACTTATAGAGGGAATGTAAAAACCGCTACCCTTGAACTGAATTACAAAACAGAATAGAGTCACACGTTTAGAAAACACACTATGGCTGCTTAACGGGAAAGGTGAGGTGGGGTGATTCATAAAACAAGGGTTTCAAATTATCTGAGATACCGTTCCATAAACCCAATATGTAATAGACAAGACCTACTCCTTGCTCAATGAATTGGACTCAACACCCCCTATTCACCGCCCACGAATATATCTGAATAGTAAGAATCTTAAAACCTATGCATTGATATCTCTCTGTAAGTGAGTCAAGTGGGTGTAAAGCGGCAAAAACACAGGAGTGAAAAGCAGGTAAACCCCATTATAAATATCAATTACTTTTAAAAACCCGTGAAACAAAGACAGTGAAAGAGAGAGAAATTCTTAAAAAGTCGTTCAGGGGCTGTGATGCCACCTGGATTGACCACATCTAGACCCACAGCTGATTGAGACATAAGGGTGGACACTCTTGGGGCTGAGAGGTTTGGTGAGGTTGGGTGAGCAAACGCAGACCCTATAAAGTAATACTGCGTGGTACCCATCCCATGGGTCCCAAATCTCCAGGTTCAAGGGCATCTTCCTACATCGAAAACATTCATGAGAAACCCAGAAGATGGTACACCGTGTGATCGGGAAAGGTTTCTAAAACGCACCTCATTTCTCATCTCCTTGTGCTTGGGTTCGCCATTCCAGCCGCTTTACTAGCAATCTCCCTCCTTGGAGAATCAGCACCTTTAACCTCCTGTTCCGTACAGGTTGCAATTTGTCCTGAGGATGAACGGGAAGAGGGGGAACCAATGAGAGACTAGCTCTAGGTGTTGGGACAGGCACAGGTCACTCTATTTTCCCCTCAAGAAGAAGAATTAACCACAGGCTCAGCATGCCGCCTGGGACCTGAATAGGGCCTGAAGCAATCCTGCGCTTTTGCGGCCAGCGCCCAAGAAAGCGAGTTGAAAAATGGCGCTCAGGGGCACTGCAATTCACAAACCTGCAGACTTATAAATGATGACTCTCGTCCACAAATATATTGATGGAAGGAAACGAAGAGGATTTGAAAGCAAGGCAGAATTGCAGGAAACAGATTTCAGGAGGGAGATTCGAATCGCCTTTAAAGCACAGGAAAGGCGGCAAAACCTCGACAATGATGCCCTTGGCCAAAAAGGGCATATGCGTTTTTTCCTGAATATATTCAGGAAAAAACGCATACGCCCTTTTTGGCCAACCAAGCAACCTGGAAAGGCAAATCAGCGCTACAAAGAAGTCTCGCTTCCCATCGGTCAAAAGGGCCATGCTGAATAAAGTGTCAAAACCAGAAATGCAGGACAGGCCATGGAGAAACGGGAGCCTGGCTACGCTGATGGGCGGGATGTAAATTGCCAACAGCCACTCTGGAGAAGTGCACGGTGTGTCCTGAAACATCTACAAAACTCAGCTTAGGGAGCATAGGGCACATCCACTCATGGGCGTATAAATTGGGAAAACTAAAAATCAGCAAGACACAGGCACCCCAAAGTTTAGGGCTGCTCTGTTGACAAGAACCTCCACTTGGTTACACCTTAAATATCCCAGGAAAGAGAAAAATGGATAAAGAAGTTGTGGTCCTTATGTACAATGGAATATCACTCAGCCATGAAATCAACGTCATAAGGCTAGTAGCAGCATGATGAGTGGATTTAGGTACGACGATTCTAAGTGAAATAAGTCACACAGAAAAAGACACTTATCATAAGATATGACTTATAGAGGGAATGTAAAAACCGCTACCCTTGAACTGAATTACAAAACAGAATAGAGTCACACGTTTAGAAAACACACTATGGCTGCTTAACGGGAAAGGTGAGGTGGGGTGATGCATACAACAAGGGTTTCAAATTAGCTCAGATACCGTTCCATAAACCCAATATGTAATAGACAAGCCCTACTCCTTGCTCAAGGAATTGGACTCAGCACCCCCTATTCACCGCCCAAGAATATATCTGACTAGTAAGAATCTTGAAACCTATGCATTGATATCTCTCTGAAAGTGAGTCAAGTGGGTGTAAAGCGGCAAAATCACAGCAGTGAAAAGCAGGTAAACCCCATTATAAAAATCAATTACTTTTAAAAACCCGTGAAACAAAGACAGTGAAAGAGAGAGAAATTCTTAAAAAGTCGTTCAGGGGCTGTGATGCCACCTGGATTGACCATATCTAGACCCACAGCTGATTGAGACATAAGGGTGGACACTCTTGGGGCTGAGAGGTTTGGTGAGGTTGGGTGAGCAAACGCAGACCCTTTAAAGTAATAGTGCGTGGTACCCATCCCATGGGTCCCAAATCTCCAGGTTCAAGGGCATCTTCCTACATCGAAAACATTCATGAGAAACCCAGAAGATGGTACACCGTGTGATCGGGAAAGGTTTCTAAAACGCACCTCATTTCTCATCTCCTTGTGCTTGGGTTCGCCATTCCAGCCGCTTTACTAGCAATCTCCCTCCTTGGAGAATCAGCACCTTTAACCTCCTGTTCCGTACAGGTTGCAATTTGTCCTGAGGATGAACGGGAAGAGGGGGAACCAATGAGAGACTAGCTCTAGGTGTTGGGACAGGCACAGGTCACTCTATTTTCCCCTCAAGAAGAAGAATTAACCACAGGCTCAGCATGCCGCCTGGGACCAGAATAGGGCCTGAAGCAATCCTGCGCTTTTGCGGCCAGCGCCCAAGAAAGCGAGTTGAAAAATGGCGCTCAGGGGCACTGCAATTCACAAACCTGCAGACTTATAAATGATGACTCTCGTCCACAAATATATTGATGGAAGGAAACGAAGAGGATTTGAAAGCAAGGCAGAATTGCAGGAAACAGATTTCAGGAGGGAGATTCGAATCGCCTTTAAAGCACAGGAAAGGCGGCAAAACCTCGACAATGATGCCCTTGGCCAAAAAGGGCGTATGCGTTTTTTCCTGAATATATTCAGGAAAAAACGCATACGCCCTTTTTGGCCAACCAAGCAACCTGGAAAGGCAAATCAGCGCTACAAAGAAGTCTCGCTTCCCATTGGTCAAAAGGGCCATGCTGAATAAAGTGTCAAAACCAGAAATGCAGGACAGGCCATGGAGAAACGGGAGCCTGGCTACGCTGATGGGCGGGATGTAAATTGCCAACAGCCACTCTGGAGAAGTGCACGGTGTGTCCTGAAACATCTACAAAACTCAGCTTAGGGAGCATAGGGCACATCCACTCATGGGCGTATAAATTGGGAAAACTAAAAATCAGCAAGACACAGGCACCCCAAAATTTAGGTCTGCTCTGTTGACAAGAACCTCCACTTGGTTACACCTTAAATATCCCAGGAAAGAGAAAAATGGATAAAGAAGTTGTGGTCCTTATGTACAATGGAATATCACTCAGCCATGAAATCAACGTCATAAGGCTAGTAGCAGCATGATGAGTGGATTTAGGTACGAAGATTCTAAGTGAAATAAGTCACACAGAAAAAGACACTTATCATAAGATATGACTTATAGAGGGAATGTAAAAACCGCTACCCTTGAACTGAATTACAAAACAGAATAGAGTCACACGTTTAGAAAACACACTATGGCTGCTTAACGGGAAAGGTGAGGTGGGGTGATGCATACAACAAGGGTTTCAAATTATCTGAGATACCGTTCCATAAACCCAATATGTAATAGACAAGACCTACTCCTTGCTCAATGAATTGGACTCAACACCGCCTATTCACCGCCCACGAATATATCTGACTAGTAAGAATCTTAAAACCTATGCATTGATATCTCTCTGTAAGTGAGTCAAGTGGGTGTAAAGCGGCAAAAACACAGGAGTGAAAAGCAGGTAAACCCCATTATAAATATCAATTACTTTTAAAAACCCGTGAAACAAAGACAGTGAAAGAGAGAGAAATTCTTAAAAAGTCGCTCAGGGGCTGTGATGCCACCTGGATTGACCATATCTAGACCCACAGCTGATTGAGACATAAGGGTGGACACTCTTGGGGCTGAGAGGTTTGGTGAGGTTGGGTGACCAAACGCAGACCCTATAAAGTAATACTGCGTGGTACCCATCCCATGGGTCCCAAATCTCCAGGTTCAAGGGCATCTTCCTACATCGAAAACATTCATGAGAAACCCAGAAGATGGTACACCGTGTGATCGGGAAAGGTTTCTAAAACGCACCTCATTTCTCATCTCCTTGTGCTTGGGTTCGCCATTCCAGCCGCTTTACTAGCAATCTCCCTCCTTGGAGAATCAGCACCTTTAACCTCCTGTTCCGTACAGGTTTCAATTTGTCCTGAGGATGAACGGGAAGAGGGGGAACCAATGAGAGACTAGCTCTAGGTGTTGGGACAGGCACAGGTCACTCTATTTTCCCCTCAAGAAGAAGAATTAACCACAGGCTCAGCATGCCGCCTGGGACCTGAATAGGGCCTGAAGCAATCCTGCGCTTTTGCGGCCAGCGCCCAAGAAAGCGAGTTGAAAAATGGCGCTCAGGGGCACTGCAATTCACAAACCTGCAGACTTATAAATGATGACTCTCGTCCACAAATATATTGATGGAAGGAAACGAAGAGGATTTGAAAGCAAGGCAGAATTGCAGGAAACAGATTTCAGGAGGGAGATTCGAATCGCCTTTAAAGCACAGGAAAGGCGGCAAAACCTCGACAATGATGCCCTTGGCCAAAAAGGGCGTATGCGTTTTTTCCTGAATATATTCAGGAAAAAACGCATACGCCCTTTTTGGCCAACCAAGCAACCTGGAAAGGCAAATCAGCGCTACAAAGAAGTCTCGCTTCCCATCGGTCAAAAGGGCCATGCTGAATAAAGTGTCAAAACCAGAAATGCAGGACAGGCCATGGAGAAACGGGAGCCTGGCTACGCTGATGGGCGGGATGTAAATTGCCAACAGCCACTCTGGAGAAGTGCACGGTGTGTCCTGAAACATCTACAAAACTCAGCTTAGGGAGCATAGGGCACATCCACTCATGGGCGTATAAATTGGGAAAACTAAAAATCAGCAAGACACAGGCACCCCAAAATTTAGGGCTGCTCTGTTGACAAGAACCTCCACTTGGTTACACCTTAAATATCCCAGGAAAGAGAAAAATGGATAAAGAAGTTGTGGTCCTTATGTACAATGGAATATCACTCAGCCATGAAATCAACGTCATAAGGCTAGTAGCAGCATGATGAGTGGATTTAGGTACGACGATTCTAAGTGAAATAAGTCACACAGAAAAAGACACTTATCATAAGATATGACTTATAGAGGGAATGTGAAAACCGCTACCCTTGAACTGAATTACAAAACAGAATAGAGTCACACGTTTAGAAAACACACTATGGCTGCTTAACGGGAAAGGTGAGGTGGGGTGATTCATAAAACAAGGGTTTCAAATTACCTGAGATACCGTTCCATAAACCCAATATGTAATAGACAAGACCTACTCCTTGCTCAATGAATTGGACTCAACACCCCCTATTCACCGCCCACGAATATATCTGAATAGTAAGAATCTTAAAACCTATGCATTGATATCTCTCTGTAAGTGAGTCAAGTGGGTGTAAAGCGGCAAAAACACAGGAGTGAAAAGCAGGTAAACCCCATTATAAATATCAATTACTTTTAAAAACCCGTGAAACAAAGACAGTGAAAGAGAGAGAAATTCTTAAAAAGTCGTTCAGGGGCTGTGATGCCACCTGGATTGACCACATCTAGACCCACAGCTGATTGAGACATAAGGGTGGACACTCTTGGGGCTGAGAGGTTTGGTGAGGTTGGGTTAGCAAACGCAGACCCTATAAAGTAATACTGCGTGGTACCCATCCCATGGGTCCCAAATCTCCAGGTTCAAGGGCATCTTCCTACATCGAAAACATTCATGAGAAACCCAGAAGATGGTACACCGTGTGATCGGGAAAGGTTTCTAAAACGCACCTCATTTCTCATCTCCTTGTGCTTGGGTTCGCCATTCCAGCCGCTTTACTAGCAATCTCCCTCCTTGGAGAATCAGCACCTTTAACCTCCTGTTCCGTACAGGTTGCAATTTGTCCTGAGGATGAACGGGAAGAGGGGGAACCAATGAGAGACTAGCTCTAGGTGTTGGGACAGGCACAGGTCACTCTATTTTCCCAACAGGAAGAAGAATTAACCACAGGCTCAGCCTGCCGCCTGGGACCAGAATAGGGCCTGAAGCAATCCTGCGCTTTTGCGGCCAGCGCCCAAGAAAGCGAGTTGAAAAATGGCGCTCAGGGGCACTGCAATTCACAAACCTGCAGACTTATAAATGATGACTCTCGTCCACAAATATATTGATGGAAGGAAACGAAGAGGATTTGAAAGCAAGGCAGAATTGCAGGAAACAGATTTCAGGAGGGAGATTCGAATCGCCTTTAAAGCACAGGAAAGGCGGCAAAACCTCGACAATGATGCCCTTGGCCAAAAAGGGCGTATGCGTTTTTTCCTGAATATATTCAGGAAAAAACGCATACGCCCTTTTTGGCCAACCAAGCAACCTGGAAAGGCAAATCAGCGCTACAAAGAAGTCTCGCTTCCCATCGGTCAAAAGGGCCATGCTGAATAAAGTGTCAAAAGCAGAAATGCAGGACAGGCCATGGAGAAACGGGAGCCTGGCTACGCTGATGGGCGGGATGTAAATTGCCAACAGCCACTCTGGAGAAGTGCACGGTGTGTCCTGAAACATCTACAAAACTCAGCTTAGGGAGCATAGGGCACATCCACTCATGGGCGTATAAATTGGGAAAACTAAAAATCAGCAAGACACAGGCACCCCAAAATTTAGGTCTGCTCTGTTGACAAGAACCTCCACTTGGTTACACCTTAAATATCCCAGGAAAGAGAAAAATGGATAAAGAAGTTGTGGTCCTTATGTACAATGGAATATCACTCAGCCATGAAATCAACGTCATAAGGCTAGTAGCAGCATGATGAGTGATTTAGGTACGACGATTCTAAGTGAAATAAGTCACACAGAAAAAGACACTTATCATAAGATATGACTTATAGAGGGAAAGTAAAAACCGCTACCCTTGAACTGAATTACAAAACAGAATAGAGTCACACGTTTAGAAAACACACTATGGCTGCTTAACGGGAAAGGTGAGGTGGGGTGATGCATACAACAAGGGTTTCAAATTAGCTCAGATACCGTTCCATACACCCAATATGTAATAGACAAGCCCTACTCCTTGCTCAAGGAATTGGACTCAGCACCCCCTATTCACCGCCCAAGAATATATCTGACTAGTAAGAATCTTGAAACCTATGCATTGATATCTCTCTGAAAGTGAGTCAAGTGGGTGTAAAGCGGCAAAATCACAGCAGTGAAAAGCAGGTAAACCCCATTATAAAAATCAATTACTTTTAAAAACCCGTGAAACAAAGACAGTGAAAGAGAGAGAAATTCTTAAAAAGTCGTTCAGGGGCTGTGATGCCACCTGGATTGACCATATCTAGACCCACAGCTGATTGAGACATAAGGGTGGACACTCTTGGGGCTGAGAGGTTTGGTGAGGTTGGGTGAGCAAACGCAGACCCTTTAAAGTAATACTGCGTGGTACCCATCCCATGGGTCCCAAATCTCCAGGTTCAAGGGCATCTTCCTACATCGAAAACATTCATGAGAAACCCAGAAGATGGTACACCGTGTGATCGGGAAAGGTTTCTAAAACGCACCTCATTTCTCATCTCCTTGTGCTTGGGTTCGCCATTCCAGCCGCTTTACTAGCAATCTCCCTCCTTGGAGAATCAGCACCTTTAACCTCCTGTTCCGTACAGGTTGCAATTTGTCCTGAGGATGAACGGGAAGAGGGGGAACCAATGAGAGACTAGCTCTAGGTGTTGGGACAGGCACAGGTCACTCTATTTTCCCCTCAAGAAGAAGAATTAACCACAGGCTCAGCATGCCGCCTGGGACCAGAATAGGGCCTGAAGCAATCCTGCGCTTTTGCGGCCAGCGCCCAAGAAAGCGAGTTGAAAAATGGCGCTCAGGGGCACTGCAATTCACAAACCTGCAGACTTATAAATGATGACTCTCGTCCACAAATATATTGATGGAAGGAAACGAAGAGGATTTGAAAGCAAGGCAGAATTGCAGGAAACAGATTTCAGGAGGGAGATTCGAATCGCCTTTAAAGCACAGGAAAGGCGGCAAAACCTCGACAATGATGCCCTTGGCCAAAAAGGGCGTATGCGTTTTTTCCTGAATATATTCAGGAAAAAACGCATACGCCCTTTTTGGCCAACCAAGCAACCTGGAAAGGCAAATCAGCGTTACAAAGAAGTCTCGCTTCCCATCGGTCAAAAGGGCCATGCTGAATAAAGTGTCAAAAGCAGAAATGCAGGACAGGCCATGGAGAAACGGGAGCCTGGCTACGCTGATGGGCGGGATGTAAATTGCCAACAGCCACTCTGGAGAAGTGCACGGTGTGTCCTGAAACATCTACAAAACTCAGCTTAGGGAGCATAGGGCACATCCACTCATGGGCGTATAAATTGGGAAAACTAAAAATCAGCAAGACACAGGCACCCCAAAATTTAGGTCTGCTCTGTTGACAAGAACCTCCACTTGGTTACACCTTAAATATCCCAGGAAAGAGAAAAATGGATAAAGAAGTTGTGGTCCTTATGTACAATGGAATATCACTCAGCCATGAAATCAACGTCATAAGGCTAGTAGCAGCATGATGAGTGGATTTAGGTACGACGATTCTAAGTGAAATAAGTCACACAGAAAAAGACACTTATCATAAGATATGACTTATAGAGGGAATGTAAAAACCGCTACCCTTGAACTGAATTACAAAACAGAATAGAGTCACACGTTTAGAAAACACACTATGGCTGCTTAACGGGAAAGGTGAGGTGGGGTGATGCATACAACAAGGGTTTCAAATTAGCTCAGATACCGTTCCATAAACCCAATATGTAATAGACAAGCCCTACTCCTTGCTCAAGGAATTGGACTCAGCACCCCCTATTCACCGCCCAAGAATATATCTGACTAGTAAGAATCTTGAAACCTATGCATTGATATCTCTCTGAAAGTGAGTCAAGTGGGTGTAAAGCGGCAAAATCACAGCAGTGAAAAGCAGGTAAACCCCATTATAAAAATCAATTACTTTTAAAAACCCGTGAAACAAAGACAGTGAAAGAGAGAGAAATTCTTAAAAAGTCGTTCAGGGGCTGTGATGCCACCTGGATTGACCATATCTAGACCCACAGCTGATTGAGACATAAGGGTGGACACTCTTGGGGCTGAGAGGTTTGGTGAGGTTGGGTGAGCAAACGCAGACACTTTAAAGTAATACTGCGTGGTACCCATCCCATGGGTCCCAAATCTCCAGGTTCAAGGGCATCTTCCTACATCGAAAACATTCATGAGAAACCCAGAAGATGGTACACCGTGTGATCGGGAAAGGTTTCTAAAACGCACCTCATTTCTCATCTCCTTGTGCTTGGGTTCGCCATTCCAGCCGCTTTACTAGCAATCTCCCTCCTTGGAGAATCAGCACCTTTAACCTCCTGTTCCGTACAGGTTGCAATTTGTCCTGAGGATGAACGGGAAGAGGGGGAACCAATGAGAGACTAGCTCTAGGTGTTGGGACAGGCACAGGTCACTCTATTTTCCCCTCAAGAAGAAGAATTAACCACAGGCTCAGCATGCCGCCTGGGACCAGAATAGGGCCTGAAGCAATCCTGCGCTTTTGCGGCCAGCGCCCAAGAAAGCGAGTTGAAAAATGGCGCTCAGGGGCACTGCAATTCACAAACCTGCAGACTTATAAATGATGACTCTCGTCCACAAATATATTGATGGAAGGAAACGAAGAGGATTTGAAAGCAAGGCAGAATTGCAGGAAACAGATTTCAGGAGGGAGATTCGAATCGCCTTTAAAGCACAGGAAAGGCGGCAAAACCTCGACAATGATGCCCTTGGCCAAAAAGGGCGTATGCGTTTTTTCCTGAATATATTCAGGAAAAAACGCATACGCCCTTTTTGGCCAACCAAGCAACCTGGAAAGGCAAATCAGCGCTACAAAGAAGTCTCGCTTTCCATCGGTCAAAAGGGCCATGCTGAATAAAGTGTCAAAAGCAGAAATGCAGGACAGGCCATGGAGAAACGGGAGCCTGGCTACGCTGATGGGCGGGATGTAAATTGCCAACAGCCACTCTGGAGAAGTGCACGGTGTGTCCTGAAACATCTACAAAACTCAGCTTAGGGAGCATAGGGCACATCCACTCATGGGCGTATAAATTGGGAAAACTAAAAATCAGCAAGACACAGGCACCCCAAAATTTAGGTCTGCTCTGTTGACAAGAACCTCCACTTGGTTACACCTTAAATATCCCAGGAAAGAGAAAAATGGATAAAGAAGTTGTGGTCCTTATGTACAATGGAATATCACTCAGCCATGAAATCAACGTCATAAGGCTAGTAGCAGCATGATGAGTGGATTTAGGTACGACGATTCTAAGTGAAATAAGTCACACAGAAAAAGACACTTATCATAAGATATGACTTATAGAGGGAATGTAAAAACCGCTACCCTTGAACTGAATTACAAAACAGAATAGAGTCACACGTTTAGAAAACACACTATGGCTGCTTAACGGGAAAGGTGAGGTGAGGTGATGCATACAACAAGGGTTTCAAATTAGCTCAGATACCGTTCCATAAACCCAATATGTAATAGACAAGCCCTACTCCTTGCTCAAGGAATTGGACTCAGCACCCCCTATTCACCGCCCAAGAATATATCTGACTAGTAAGAATCTTGAAACCTATGCATTGATATCTCTCTGAAAGTGAGTCAAGTGGGTGTAAAGCGGCAAAATCACAGCAGTGAAAAGCAGGTAAACCCCATTATAAAAATCAATTACTTTTAAAAACCCGTGAAACAAAGACAGTGAAAGAGAGAGAAATTCTTAAAAAGTCGTTCAGGGGCTGTGATGCCACCTGGATTGACCATATCTAGACCCACAGCTGATTGAGACATAAGGGTGGACACTCTTGGGGCTGAGAGGTTTGGTGAGGTTGGGTGAGCAAACGCAGACCCTTTAAAGTAATACTGCGTGGTACCCATCCCATGGGTCCCAAATCTCCAGGTTCAAGGGCATCTTCCTACATCGAAAACATTCATGAGAAACCCAGAAGATGGTACACCGTGTGATCGGGAAAGGTTTCTAAAACGCACCTCATTTCTCATCTCCTTGTGCTTGGGTTCGCCATTCCAGCCGCTTTACTAGCAATCTCCCTCCTTGGAGAATCAGCACCTTTAACCTCCTGTTCCGTACAGGTTGCAATTTGTCCTGAGGATGAACGGGAAGAGGGGGAACCAATGAGAGACTAGCTCTAGGTGTTGGGACAGGCACAGGTCACTCTATTTTCCCCTCAAGAAGAAGAATTAACCACAGGCTCAGCATGCCGCCTGGGACCAGAATAGGGCCTGAAGCAATCCTGCGCTTTTGCGGCCAGCGCCCAAGAAAGCGAGTTGAAAAATGGCGCTCAGGGGCACTGCAATTCACAAACCTGCAGACTTATAAATGATGACTCTCGTCCACAAATATATTGATGGAAGGAAACGAAGAGGATTTGAAAGCAAGGCAGAATTGCAGGAAACAGATTTCAGGAGGGAGATTCGAATCGCCTTTAAAGCACAGGAAAGGCGGCAAAACCTCGACAATGATGCCCTTGGCCAAAAAGGGCGTATGCGTTTTTTCCTGAATATATTCAGGAAAAAACGCATACGCCCTTTTTGGCCAACCAAGCAACCTGGAAAGGCAAATCAGCGCTACAAAGAAGTCTCGCTTCCCATCGGTCAAAAGGGCCATGCTGAATAAAGTGTCAAAAGCAGAAATGCAGGACAGGCCATGGAGAAACGGGAGCCTGGCTACGCTGATGGGCGGGATGTAAATTGCCAACAGCCACTCTGGAGAAGTGCACGGTGTGTCCTGAAACATCTACAAAACTCAGCTTAGGGAGCATAGGGCACATCCACTCATGGGCGTATAAATTGGGAAAACTAAAAATCAGCAAGACACAGGCACCCCAAAATTTAGGTCTGCTCTGTTGACAAGAACCTCCACTTGGTTACACCTTAAATATCCCAGGAAAGAGAAAAATGGATAAAGAAGTTGTGGTCCTTATGTACAATGGAATATCACTCAGCCATGAAATCAACGTCATAAGGCTAGTAGCAGCATGATGAGTGGATTTAGGTACGACGATTCTAAGTGAAATAAGTCACACAGAAAAAGACACTTATCATAAGATATGACTTATAGAGGGAATGTAAAAACCGCTACCCTTGAACTGAATTACAAAACAGAATAGAGTCACACGTTTAGAAAACACACTATGGCTGCTTAACGGGAAAGGTGAGGTGGGGTGATGCATAAAACAAGGGTTTCAAATTATCTGAGATACCGTTCCATAAACCCAATATGTAATAGACAAGACCTACTCCTTGCTCAATGAATTGGACTCAACACCGCCTATTCACCGCCCACGAATATATCTGACTAGTAAGAATCTTAAAACCTATGCATTGATATCTCTCTGTAAGTGAGTCAAGTGGGTGTAAAGCGGCAAAAACACAGGAGTGAAAAGCAGGTAAACCCCATTATAAATATCAATTACTTTTAAAAACCCGTGAAACAAAGACAGTGAAAGAGAGAGAAATTCTTAAAAAGTCGTTCAGGGGCTGTGATGCCACCTGGATTGACCATATCTAGACCCACAGCTGATTGAGACATAAGGGTGGACACTCTTGGGGCTGAGAGGTTTGGTGAGGTTGGGTGACCAAACGCAGACCCTATAAAGTAATACTGCGTGGTACCCATCCCATGGGTCCCAAATCTCCAGGTTCAAGGGCATCTTCCTACATCGAAAACATTCATGAGAAACCCAGAAGATGGTACACCGTGTGATCGGGAAAGGTTTCTAAAACGCACCTCATTTCTCATCTCCTTGTGCTTGGGTTCGCCATTCTTCCGCTTTACTAGCAATCTCCCTCCTTGGAGAATCAGCACCTTTAACCTCCTGTTCCGTACAGGTTGCAATTTGTCCTGAGGATGAACGGGAAGAGGGGGAACCAATGAGAGACTAGCTCTAGGTGTTGGGACAGGCACAGGTCACTCTATTTTCCCCTCAAGAAGAAGAATTAACCACAGGCTCAGCATGCCGCCGGGGACCAGAATAGCGCCTGAAGCAATCCTGCGCTTTTGCGGCCAGCGCCCAAGAAAGCGAGTTGAAAAATGGCGCTCAGGGGCACTGCAATTCACAAACCTGCAGACTTATAAATGATGACTCTCGTCCACAAATATATTGATGGAAGGAAACGAAGAGGATTTGAAAGCAAGGCAGAATTGCAGGAAACAGATTTCAGGAGGGAGATTCGAATCGCCTTTAAAGCACAGGAAAGGCGGCAAAACCTCGACAATGATGCCCTTGGCCAAAAAGGGCGTATGCGTTTTTTCCTGAATATATTCAGGAAAAAACGCATACGCCCTTTTTGGCCAACCAAGCAACCTGGAAAGGCAAATCAGCGCTACAAAGAAGTCTCGCTTCCCATCGGTCAAAAGGGCCATGCTGAATAAAGTGTCAAAACCAGAAATGCAGGACAGGCCATGGAGAAACGGGAGCCTGGCTATGCTGATGGGCGGGATGTAAATTGCCAACAGCCACTCTGGAGAAGTGCACGGTGTGTCCTGAAACATCTACAAAACTCAGCTTAGGGAGCATAGGGCACATCCACTCATGGGCGTATAAATTGGGAAAACTAAAAATCAGCAAGACACAGGCACCCCAAAATTTAGGGCTGCTCTGTTGACAAGAACCTCCACTTGGTTACACCTTAAATATCCCAGGAAAGAGAAAAATGGATAAAGAAGTTGTGGTCCTTATGTACAATGGAATATCACTCAGCCATGAAATCAACGTCATAAGGCTAGTAGCAGCATGATGAGTGGATTTAGGTACGACGATTCTAAGTGAAATAAGTCACACAGAAAAAGACACTTATCATAAGATATGACTTATAGAGGGAATGTAAAAACCGCTACCCTTGAACTGAATTACAAAACAGAATAGAGTCACACGTTTAGAAAACACACTATGGCTGCTTAACGGGAAAGGTAAGGTGGGGTGATGCATAAAACAAGGGTTTCAAATTATCTGAGATACCGTTCCATAAACCCAATATGTAATAGACAAGACCTACTCCTTGCTCAATGAATTGGACTCAACACCGCCTATTCACCGCCCACGAATATATCTGACTAGTAAGAATCTTAAAACCTATGCATTGATATCTCTCTGTAAGTGAGTCAAGTGGGTGTAAAGCGGCAAAAACACAGGAGTGAAAAGCAGGTAAACCTCATTATAAATATCAATTACTTTTAAAAACCCGTGAAACAAAGACAGTGAAAGAGAGAGAAATTCTTAAAAAGTCGTTCAGGGGCTGTGATGCCACCTGGATTGACCATATCTAGACCCACAGCTGATTGAGACATAAGGGTGGACCCTCTTGGGGCTGAGAGGTTTGGTGAGGTTGGGTGAGCAAACGCAGACCCTATAAAGTAATACTGCGTGGTACCCATCCCATGGGTCCCAAATCTCCAGGTACAAGGGCATCTTCCTACATCGAAAACATTCATGAGAAACCCAGAAGATGGTACACCGTGTGATCGGGAAAGGTTTCTAAAACGCACCTCATTTCTCATCTCCTTGTGCTTGGGTTCGCCATTCCAGCCGCTTTACTAGCAATCTCCCTCCTTGGAGAATCAGCACCTTTAACCTCCTGTTCCGTACAGGTTGCAATTTGTCCTGAGGATGAACGGGAAGAGGGGGAACCAATGAGAGACTAGCTCTAGGTGTTGGGACAGGCACAGGTCACTCTATTTTCCCCTCAAGAAGAAGAATTAACCACAGGCTCAGCATGCCGCCTGGGACCAGAATAGGGCCTGAAGCAATCCTGCGCTTTTGCGGCCAGCGCCCAAGAAAGCGAGTTGAAAAATGGCGCTCAGGGGCACTGCAATTCACAAACCTGCAGACTTATAAATGATGACTCTCGTCCACAAATATATTGATGGAAGGAAACGAAGAGGATTTGAAAGCAAGGCAGAATTGCAGGAAACAGATTTCAGGAGGGAGATTCGAATCGCCTTTAAAGCACAGGAAAGGCGGCAAAACCTCGACAATGATGCCCTTGGCCAAAAAGGGCGTATGCGTTTTTTCCTGAATATATTCAGGAAAAAACGCATACGCCCTTTTTGGCCAACCAAGCAACCTGGAAAGGCAAATCAGCGCTACAAAGAAGTCTCGCTTCCCATCGGTCAAAAGGGCCATGCTGAATAAAGTGTCAAAAGCAGAAATGCAGGACAGGCCATGGAGAAACGGGAGCCTGGCTACGCTGATGGGCGGGATGTAAATTGCCAACAGCCACTCTGGAGAAGTGCACGGTGTGTCCTGAAACATCTACAAAACTCAGCTTAGGGAGCATAGGGCACATCCACTCATGGGCGTATAAATTGGGAAAACTAAAAATCAGCAAGACACAGGCACCCCAAAATTTAGGTCTGCTCTGTTGACAAGAACCTCCACTTGGTTACACCTTAAATATCCCAGGAAAGAGAAAAATGGATAAAGAAGTTGTGGTCCTTATGTACAATGGAATATCACTCAGCCATGAAATCAACGTCATAAGGCTAGTAGCAGCATGATGAGTGGATTTAGGTACGACGATTCTAAGTGAAATAAGTCACACAGAAAAAGACACTTATCATAAGATATGACTTATAGAGGGAATGTAAAAACCGCTACCCTTGAACTGAATTACAAAACAGAATAGAGTCACACGTTTAGAAAACACACTATGGCTGCTTAACGGGAAAGGTGAGGTGGGGTGATGCATAAAACAAGGGTTTCAAATTATCTGAGATACCGTTCCATAAACCCAATATGTAATAGACAAGACCTACTCCTTGCTCAATGAATTGGACTCAACACCGCCTATTCACCGCCCACGAATATATCTGACTAGTAAGAATCTTAAAACCTATGCATTGATATCTCTCTGTAAGTGAGTCAAGTGGGTGTAAAGCGGCAAAAACACAGGAGTGAAAAGCAGGTAAACCCCATTATAAATATCAATTACTTTTAAAAACCCGTGAAACAAAGACAGTGAAAGAGAGAGAAATTCTTAAAAAGTCGTTCAGGGGCTGTGATGCCACCTGGATTGACCATATCTAGACCCACAGCTGATTGAGACATAAGGGTGGACACTCTTGGGGCTGAGAGGTTTGGTGAGGTTGGGTGACCAAACGCAGACCCTATAAAGTAATACTGCGTGGTACCCATCCCATGGGTCCCAAATCTCCAGGTTCAAGGGCATCTTCCTACATCGAAAACATTCATGAGAAACCCAGAAGATGGTACACCGTGTGATCGGGAAAGGTTTCTAAAACGCACCTCATTTCTCATCTCCTTGTGCTTGGGTTCGCCATTCTTCCGCTTTACTAGCAATCTCCCTCCTTGGAGAATCAGCACCTTTAACCTCCTGTTCCGTACAGGTTGCAATTTGTCCTGAGGATGAACGGGAAGAGGGGGAACCAATGAGAGACTAGCTCTAGGTGTTGGGACAGGCACAGGTCACTCTATTTTCCCCTCAAGAAGAAGAATTAACCACAGGCTCAGCATGCCGCCGGGGACCAGAATAGCGCCTGAAGCAATCCTGCGCTTTTGCGGCCAGCGCCCAAGAAAGCGAGTTGAAAAATGGCGCTCAGGGGCACTGCAATTCACAAACCTGCAGACTTATAAATGATGACTCTCGTCCACAAATATATTGATGGAAGGAAACGAAGAGGATTTGAAAGCAAGGCAGAATTGCAGGAAACAGATTTCAGGAGGGAGATTCGAATCGCCTTTAAAGCACAGGAAAGGCGGCAAAACCTCGACAATGATGCCCTTGGCCAAAAAGGGCGTATGCGTTTTTTCCTGAATATATTCAGGAAAAAACGCATACGCCCTTTTTGGCCAACCAAGCAACCTGGAAAGGCAAATCAGCGCTACAAAGAAGTCTCGCTTCCCATCGGTCAAAAGGGCCATGCTGAATAAAGTGTCAAAACCAGAAATGCAGGACAGGCCATGGAGAAACGGGAGCCTGGCTATGCTGATGGGCGGGATGTAAATTGCCAACAGCCACTCTGGAGAAGTGCACGGTGTGTCCTGAAACATCTACAAAACTCAGCTTAGGGAGCATAGGGCACATCCACTCATGGGCGTATAAATTGGGAAAACTAAAAATCAGCAAGACACAGGCACCCCAAAATTTAGGGCTGCTCTGTTGACAAGAACCTCCACTTGGTTACACCTTAAATATCCCAGGAAAGAGAAAAATGGATAAAGAAGTTGTGGTCCTTATGTACAATGGAATATCACTCAGCCATGAAATCAACGTCATAAGGCTAGTAGCAGCATGATGAGTGGATTTAGGTACGACGATTCTAAGTGAAATAAGTCACACAGAAAAAGACACTTATCATAAGATATGACTTATAGAGGGAATGTAAAAACCGCTACCCTTGAACTGAATTACAAAACAGAATAGAGTCACACGTTTAGAAAACACACTATGGCTGCTTAACGGGAAAGGTGAGGTGGGGTGATGCATAAAACAAGGGTTTCAAATTATCTGAGATACCGTTCCATAAACCCAATATGTAATAGACAAGACCTACTCCTTGCTCAATGAATTGGACTCAACACCGCCTATTCACCGCCCACGAATATATCTGACTAGTAAGAATCTTAAAACCTATGCATTGATATCTCTCTGTAAGTGAGTCAAGTGGGTGTAAAGCGGCAAAAACACAGGAGTGAAAAGCAGGTAAACCTCATTATAAATATCAATTACTTTTAAAAACCCGTGAAACAAAGACAGTGAAAGAGAGAGAAATTCTTAAAAAGTCGTTCAGGGGCTGTGATGCCACCTGGATTGACCATATCTAGACCCACAGCTGATTGAGACATAAGGGTGGACCCTCTTGGGGCTGAGAGGTTTGGTGAGGTTGGGTGAGCAAACGCAGACCCTATAAAGTAATACTGCGTGGTACCCATCCCATGGGTCCCAAATCTCCAGGTTCAAGGGCATCTTCCTACATCGAAAACATTCATGAGAAACCCAGAAGATGGTACACCGTGTGATCGGGAAAGGTTTCTAAAACGCACCTCATTTCTCATCTCCTTGTGCTTGGGTTCGCCATTCCAGCCGCTTTACTAGCAATCTCCCTCCTTGGAGAATCAGCACCTTTAACCTCCTGTTCCGTACAGGTTGCAATTTGTCCTGAGGATGAACGGGAAGAGGGGGAACCAATGAGAGACTAGCTCTAGGTGTTGGGACAGGCACAGGTCACTCTATTTTCCCCTCAAGAAGAAGAATTAACCACAGGCTCAGCATGCCGCCTGGGACCAGAATAGGGCCTGAAGCAATCCTGCGCTTTTGCGGCCAGCGCCCAAGAAAGCGAGTTGAAAAATGGCGCTCAGGGGCACTGCAATTCACAAACCTGCAGACTTATAAATGATGACTCTCGTCCACAAATATATTGATGGAAGGAAACGAAGAGGATTTGAAAGCAAGGCAGAATTGCAGGAAACAGATTTCAGGAGGGAGATTCGAATCGCCTTTAAAGCACAGGAAAGGCGGCAAAACCTCGACAATGATGCCCTTGGCCAAAAAGGGCGTATGCGTTTTTTCCTGAATATATGCAGGAAAAAACGCATACGCCCTTTTTGGCCAACCAAGCAACCTGGAAAGGCAAATCAGCGCTACAAAGAAGTCTCGCTTCCCATCGGTCAAAAGGGCCATGCTGAATAAAGTGTCAAAAGCAGAAATGCAGGACAGGCCATGGAGAAACGGGAGCCTGGCTACGCTGATGGGCGGGATGTAAATTGCCAACAGCCACTCTGGAGAAGTGCACGGTGTGTCCTGAAACATCTACAAAACTCAGCTTAGGGAGCATAGGGCACATCCACTCATGGGCGTATAAATTGGGAAAACTAAAAATCAGCAAGACACAGGCACCCCAAAATTTAGGTCTGCTCTGTTGACAAGAACCTCCACTTGGTTACACCTTAAATATCCCAGGAAAGAGAAAAATGGATAAAGAAGTTGTGGTCCTTATGTACAATGGAATATCACTCAGCCATGAAATCAACGTCATAAGGCTAGTAGCAGCATGATGAGTGGATTTAGGTACGACGATTCTAAGTGAAATAAGTCACACAGAAAAAGACACTTATCATAAGATATGACTTATAGAGGGAATGTAAAAACCGCTACCCTTGAACTGAATTACAAAACAGAATAGAGTCACACGTTTAGAAAACACACTATGGCTGCTTAACGGGAAAGGTGAGGTGGGGTGATGCATACAACAAGGGTTTCAAATTAGCTCAGATACCGTTCCATAAACCCAATATGTAATAGACAAGCCCTACTCCTTGCTCAAGGAATTGGACTCAGCACCCCCTATTCACCGCCCAAGAATATATCTGAATAGTAAGAATCTTGAAACCTATGCATTGATATCTCTCTGAAAGTGAGTCAAGTGGGTGTAAAGCGGCAAAATCACAGCAGTGAAAAGCAGGTAAACCCCATTATAAAAATCAATTACTTTTAAAAACCCGTGAAACAAAGACAGTGAAAGAGAGAGAAATTCTTAAAAAGTCGTTCAGGGGCTGTGATGCCACCTGGATTGACCATATCTAGACCCACAGCTGATTGAGACATAAGGGTGGACCCTCTTGGGGCTGAGAGGTTTGGTGAGGTTGGGTGAGCAAACGCAGACCCTATAAAGTAATACTGCGTGGTACCCATCCCATGGGTCCCAAATCTCCAGGTACAAGGGCATCTTCCTACATCGAAAACATTCATGAGAAACCCAGAAGATGGTACACCGTGTGATCGGGAAAGGTTTCTAAAACGCACCTCATTTCTCATCTCCTTGTGCTTGGGTTCGCCATTCCAGCCGCTTTACTAGCAATCTCCCTCCTTGGAGAATCAGCACCTTTAACCTCCTGTTCCGTACAGGTTGCAATTTGTCCTGAGGATGAACGGGAAGAGGGGGAACCAATGAGAGACTAGCTCTAGGTGTTGGGACAGGCACAGGTCACTCTATTTTCCCCTCAAGAAGAAGAATTAACCACAGGCTCAGCATGCCGCCTGGGACCAGAATAGGGCCTGAAGCAATCCTGCGCTTTTGCGGCCAGCGCCCAAGAAAGCGAGTTGAAAAATGGCGCTCAGGGGCACTGCAATTCACAAACCTGCAGACTTATAAATGATGACTCTCGTCCACAAATATATTGATGGAAGGAAACGAAGAGGATTTGAAAGCAAGGCAGAATTGCAGGAAACAGATTTCAGGAGGGAGATTCGAATCGCCTTTAAAGCACAGGAAAGGCGGCAAAACCTCGACAATGATGCCCTTGGCCAAAAAGGGCGTATGCGTTTTTTCCTGAATATATTCAGGAAAAAACGCATACGCCCTTTTTGGCCAACCAAGCAACCTGGAAAGGCAAATCAGCGCTACAAAGAAGTCTCGCTTCCCATCGGTCAAAAGGGCCATGCTGAATAAAGTGTCAAAAGCAGAAATGCAGGACAGGCCATGGAGAAACGGGAGCCTGGCTACGCTGATGGGCGGGATGTAAATTGCCAACAGCCACTCTGGAGAAGTGCACGGTGTGTCCTGAAACATCTACAAAACTCAGCTTAGGGAGCATAGGGCACATCCACTCATGGGCGTATAAATTGGGAAAACTAAAAATCAGCAAGACACAGGCACCCCAAAATTTAGGTCTGCTCTGTTGACAAGAACCTCCACTTGGTTACACCTTAAATATCCCAGGAAAGAGAAAAATGGATAAAGAAGTTGTGGTCCTTATGTACAATGGAATATCACTCAGCCATGAAATCAACGTCATAAGGCTAGTAGCAGCATGATGAGTGGATTTAGGTACGACGATTCTAAGTGAAATAAGTCACACAGAAAAAGACACTTATCATAAGATATGACTTATAGAGGGAATGTAAAAACCGCTACCCTTGAACTGAATTACAAAACAGAATAGAGTCACACGTTTAGAAAACACACTATGGCTGCTTAACGGGAAAGGTGAGGTGGGGTGATGCATACAACAAGGGTTTCAAATTAGCTCAGATACCGTTCCATAAACCCAATATGTAATAGACAAGCCCTACTCCTTGCTCAAGGAATTGGACTCAGCACCCCCTATTCACCGCCCAAGAATATATCTGAATAGTAAGAATCTTGAAACCTATGCATTGATATCTCTCTGAAAGTGAGTCAAGTGGGTGTAAAGCGGCAAAATCACAGCAGTGAAAAGCAGGTAAACCCCATTATAAAAATCAATTACTTTTAAAAACCCGTGAAACAAAGACAGTGAAAGAGAGAGAAATTCTTAAAAAGTCGTTCAGGGGCTGTGATGCCACCTGGATTGACCATATCTAGACCCACAGCTGATTGAGACATAAGGGTGGACCCTCTTGGGGCTGAGAGGTTTGGTGATGTTGGGTGAGCAAACGCAGACCCTATAAAGTAATACTGCGTGGTACCCATCCCATGGGTCCCAAATCTCCAGGTACAAGGGCATCTTCCTACATCGAAAACATTCATGAGAAACCCAGAAGATGGTACACCGTGTGATCGGGAAAGGTTTCTAAAACGCACCTCATTTCTCATCTCCTTGTGCTTGGGTTCGCCATTCCAGCCGCTTTACTAGCAATCTCCCTCCTTGGAGAATCAGCACCTTTAACCTCCTGTTCCGTACAGGTTGCAATTTGTCCTGAGGATGAACGGGAAGAGGGGGAACCAATGAGAGACTAGCTCTAGGTGTTGGGACAGGCACAGGTCACTCTATTTTCCCCTCAAGAAGAAGAATTAACCACAGGCTCAGCATGCCGCCTGGGACCAGAATAGGGCCTGAAGCAATCCTGCGCTTTTGCGGCCAGCGCCCAAGAAAGCGAGTTGAAAAATGGCGCTCAGGGGCACTGCAATTCACAAACCTGCAGACTTATAAATGATGACTCTCGTCCACAAATATATTGATGGAAGGAAACGAAGAGGATTTGAAAGCAAGGCAGAATTGCAGGAAACAGATTTCAGGAGGGAGATTCGAATCGCCTTTAAAGCACAGGAAAGGCGGCAAAACCTCGACAATGATGCCCTTGGCCAAAAAGGGCGTATGCGTTTTTTCCTGAATATATTCAGGAAAAAACGCATACGCCCTTTTTGGCCAACCAAGCAACCTGGAAAGGCAAATCAGCGCTACAAAGAAGTCTCGCTTCCCATCGGTCAAAAGGGCCATGCTGAATAAAGTGTCAAAAGCAGAAATGCAGGACAGGCCATGGAGAAACGGGAGCCTGGCTACGCTGATGGGCGGGATGTAAATTGCCAACAGCCACTCTGGAGAAGTGCACGGTGTGTCCTGAAACATCTACAAAACTCAGCTTAGGGAGCATAGGGCACATCCACTCATGGGCGTATAAATTGGGAAAACTAAAAATCAGCAAGACACAGGCACCCCAAAATTTAGGTCTGCTCTGTTGACAAGAACCTCCACTTGGTTACACCTTAAATATCCCAGGAAAGAGAAAAATGGATAAAGAAGTTGTGGTCCTTATGTACAATGGAATATCACTCAGCCATGAAATCAACGTCATAAGGCTAGTAGCAGCATGATGAGTGGATTTAGGTACGACGATTCTAAGTGAAATAAGTCACACAGAAAAAGACACTTATCATAAGATATGACTTATAGAGGGAATGTAAAAACCGCTACCCTTGAACTGAATTACAAAACAGAATAGAGTCACACGTTTAGAAAACACACTATGGCTGCTTAACGGGAAAGGTGAGGTGGGGTGATGCATACAACAAGGGTTTCAAATTAGCTCAGATACCGTTCCATAAACCCAATATGTAATAGACAAGCCCTACTCCTTGCTCAAGGAATTGGACTCAGCACCCCCTATTCACCGCCCAAGAATATATCTGACTAGTAAGAATCTTGAAACCTATGCATTGATATCTCTCTGAAAGTGAGTCAAGTGGGTGTAAAGCGGCAAAATCACAGCAGTGAAAAGCAGGTAAACCCCATTATAAAAATCAATTACTTTTAAAAACCCGTGAAACAAAGACAGTGAAAGAGAGAGAAATTCTTAAAAAGTCGTTCAGGGGCTGTGATGCCACCTGGATTGACCATATCTAGACCCACAGCTGATTGAGACATAAGGGTGGACACTCTTGGGGCTGAGAGGTTTGGTGAGGTTGGGTGAGCAAACGCAGACCCTTTAAAGTAATACTGCGTGGTACCCATCCCATGGGTCCCAAATCTCCAGGTACAAGGGCATCTTCCTACATCGAAAACATTCATGAGAAACCCAGAAGATGGTACACCGTGTGATCGGGAAAGGTTTCTAAAACGCACCTCATTTCTCATCTCCTTGTGCTTGGGTTCGCCATTCCAGCCGCTTTACTAGCAATCTCCCTCCTTGGAGAATCAGCACCTTTAACCTCCTGTTCCGTACAGGTTGCAATTTGTCCTGAGGATGAACGGGAAGAGGGGGAACCAATGAGAGACTAGCTCTAGGTGTTGGGACAGGCACAGGTCACTCTATTTTCCCCTCAAGAAGAAGAATTAACCACAGGCTCAGCATGCCGCCTGGGACCAGAATAGGGCCTGAAGCAATCCTGCGCTTTTGCGGCCAGCGCCCAAGAAAGCGAGTTGAAAAATGGCGCTCAGGGGCACTGCAATTCACAAACCTGCAGACTTATAAATGATGACTCTCGTCCACAAATATATTGATGGAAGGAAACGAAGAGGATTTGAAAGCAAGGCAGAATTGCAGGAAACAGATTTCAGGAGGGAGATTCGAATCGCCTTTAAAGCACAGGAAAGGCGGCAAAACCTCGACAATGATGCCCTTGGCCAAAAAGGGCGTATGCGTTTTTTCCTGAATATATTCAGGAAAAAACGCATACGCCCTTTTTGGCCAACCAAGCAACCTGGAAAGGCAAATCAGCGCTACAAAGAAGTCTCGCTTCCCATCGGTCAAAAGGGCCATGCTGAATAAAGTGTCAAAAGCAGAAATGCAGGACAGGCCATGGAGAAACGGGAGCCTGGCTACGCTGATGGGCGGGATGTAAATTGCCAACAGCCACTCTGGAGAAGTGCACGGTGTGTCCTGAAACATCTACAAAACTCAGCTTAGGGAGCATAGGGCACATCCACTCATGGGCGTATAAATTGGGAAAACTAAAAATCAGCAAGACACAGGCACCCCAAAATTTAGGTCTGCTCTGTTGACAAGAACCTCCACTTGGTTACACCTTAAATATCCCAGGAAAGAGAAAAGTGGATAAAGAAGTTGTGGTCCTTATGTACAATGGAATATCACTCAGCCATGAAATCAACGTCATAAGGCTAGTAGCAGCATGATGAGTGGATTTAGGTACGACGATTCTAAGTGAAATAAGTCACACAGAAAAAGACACTTATCATAAGATATGACTTATAGAGGGAATGTAAAAACCGCTACCCTTGAACTGAATTACAAAACAGAATAGAGTCACACGTTTAGAAAACACACTATGGCTGCTTAACGGGAAAGGTGAGGTGGGGTGATGCATACAACAAGGGTTTCAAATTAGCTCAGATACCGTTCCATAAACCCAATATGTAATAGACAAGCCCTACTCCTTGCTCAAGGAATTGGACTCAGCACCCCCTATTCACCGCCCAAGAATATATCTGACTAGTAAGAATCTTGAAACCTATGCATTGATATCTCTCTGAAAGTGAGTCAAGTGGGTGTAAAGCGGCAAAATCACAGCAGTGAAAAGCAGGTAAACCCCATTATAAAAATCAATTACTTTTAAAAACCCGTGAAACAAAGACAGTGAAAGAGAGAGAAATTCTTAAAAAGTCGTTCAGGGGCTGTGATGCCACCTGGATTGACCATATCTAGACCCACAGCTGATTGAGACATAAGGGTGGACACTCTTGGGGCTGAGAGGTTTGGTGAGGTTGGGTGAGCAAACGCAGACCCTTTAAAGTAATACTGCGTGGTACCCATCCCATGGGTCCCAAATCTCCAGGTTCAAGGGCATCTTCCTACATCGAAAACATTCATGAGAAACCCAGAAGATGGTACACCGTGTGATCGGGAAAGGTTTCTAAAACGCACCTCATTTCTCATCTCCTTGTGCTTGGGTTCGCCATTCCAGCCGCTTTACTAGCAATCTCCCTCCTTGGAGAATCAGCACCTTTAACCTCCTGTTCCGTACAGGTTGCAATTTGTCCTGAGGATGAACGGGAAGAGGGGGAACCAATGAGAGACTAGCTCTAGGTGTTGGGACAGGCACAGGTCACTCTATTTTCCCCTCAAGAAGAAGAATTAACCACAGGCTCAGCATGCCGCCTGGGACCAGAATAGGGACTGAAGCAATCTTGCGCTTTTGCGGCCAGCGCCCAAGAAAGCGAGTTGAAAAATGGCGCTCAGGGGCACTGCAATTCACAAACCTGCAGACTTATAAATGATGACTCTCGTCCACAAATATATTGATGGAAGGAAACGAAGAGGATTTGAAAGCAAGGCAGAATTGCAGGAAACAGATTTCAGGAGGGAGATTCGAATCGCCTTTAAAGCACAGGAAAGGCGGCAAAACCTCGACAATGATGCCCTTGGCCAAAAAGGGCGTATGCGTTTTTTCCTGAATATATTCAGGAAAAAACGCATACGCCCTTTTTGGCCAACCAAGCAACCTGGAAAGGCAAATCAGCGCTACAAAGAAGTCTCGCTTCCCATCGGTCAAAAGGGCCATGCTGAATAAAGTGTCAAAACCAGAAATGCAGGACAGGCCATGGAGAAACGGGAGCCTGGCTACGCTGATGGGCGGGATGTAAATTGCCAACAGCCACTCTGGAGAAGTGCACGGTGTGTCCTGAAACATCTACAAAACTCAGCTTAGGGAGCATAGGGCAAATCCACTCATGGGCGTATAAATTGGGAAAACTAAAAATCAGCAAGACACAGGCACCCCAAAATTTAGGGCTGCTCTGTTGACAAGAACCTCCACTTGGTTACACCTTAAATATCCCAGGAAAGAGAAAAATGGATAAAGAAGTTGTGGTCCTTATGTACAATGGAATATCACTCAGCCATGAAATCAACGTCATAAGGCTAGTAGCAGCATGATGAGTGGATTTAGGTACGACGATTCTAAGTGAAATAAGTCACACAGAAAAAGACACTTATCATAAGATATGACTTATAGAGGGAATGTAAAAACCGCTACCCTTGAACTGAATTACAAAACAGAATAGAGTCACACGTTTAGAAAACACACTATGGCTGCTTAACGGGAAAGGTGAGGTGGGGTGATGCATAAAACAAGGGTTTCAAATTATCTGAGATACCGTTCCATAAACCCAATATGTAATAGACAAGACCTACTCCTTGCTCAATGAATTGGACTCAACACCGCCTATTCACCGCCCACGAATATATCTGACTAGTAAGAATCTTAAAACCTATGCATTGATATCTCTCTGTAAGTGAGTCAAGTGGGTGTAAAGTGGCAAAAACACAGGAGTGAAAAGCAGGTAAACCCCATTATAAATATCAATTACTTTTAAAAACCCGTGAAACAAAGACAGTGAAAGAGAGAGAAATTCTTAAAAAGTCGTTCAGGGGCTGTGATGCCACCTGGATTGACCATATCTAGACCCACAGCTCATTGAGACATAAGGGTGGACACTCTTGGGGCTGAGAGGTTTGGTGAGGTTGGGTGAGCAAACGCAGACCCTATAAAGTAATACTGCGTGGTACCCATCCCATGGGTCCCAAATCTCCAGGTTCAAGGGCATCTTCCTACATCGAAAACATGCATGAGAAACCCAGAAGATGGTACACCGTGTGATCGGGAAAGGTTTCTAAAACGCACCTCATTTCTCATCTCCTTGTGCTTGGGTTCGCCATTCCAGCCGCTTTACTAGCAATCTCCCTCCTTGGAGAATCAGCACCTTTAACCTCCTGTTCCGTACAGGTTGCAATTTGTCCTGAGGATGAACGGGAAGAGGGGGAACCAATGAGAGACTAGCTCTAGGTGTTGGGACAGGCACAGGTCACTCTATTTTCCCCTCAAGAAGAAGAATTAACCACAGGCTCAGCATGCCGCCTGGGACCTGAATAGGGCCTGAAGCAATCCTGCGCTTTTGCGGCCAGCGCCCAAGAAAGCGAGTTGAAAAATGGCGCTCAGGGGCACTGCAATTCACAAACCTGCAGACTTATAAATGATGACTCTCGTCCACAAATATATTGATGGAAGGAAACGAAGAGGATTTGAAAGCAAGGCAGAATTGCAGGAAACAGATTTCAGGAGGGAGATTCGAATCGCCTTTAAAGCACAGGAAAGGCGGCAAAACCTCGACAATGATGCCCTTGGCCAAAAAGGGCGTATGCGTTTTTTCCTGAATATATTCAGGAAAAAACGCATACGCCCTTTTTGGCCAACCAAGCAACCTGGAAAGGCAAATCAGCGCTACAAAGAAGTCTCGCTTCCCATCGGTCAAAAGGGCCATGCTGAATAAAGTGTCAAAACCAGAAATGCAGGACAGGCCATGGAGAAACGGGAGCCTGGCTACGCTGATGGGCGGGATGTAAATTGCCAACAGCCACTCTGGAGAAGTGCACGGTGTGTCCTGAAACATCTAAAAAACTGAGCTTAGGGAGCATAGGGCACATCCACTCATGGGCGTATAAATCGGGAAAACTAAAAATCAGCAAGACACAGGCACCCCAAAATTTAGGTCTGCTCTGTTGACAAGAACCTCCACTTGGTTACACCTTAAATATCCCAGGAAAGAGAAAAATGGATAAAGAAGTTGTGGTCCTTATGTACAATGGAATATCACTCAGCCATGAAATCAACGTCATAAGGTTAGTAGCAGCATGATAAGTGGATTTAGGTACGACGATTCTAAGTGAAATAAGTCACACAGAAAAAGACAGTTATCATAAGATATGACTTATAGAGGGAATGTAAAAACCGCTACCCTTGAACTGAATTACAAAACAGAATAGAGTCACACGTTTAGAAAACACACTATGGCTGCTTAACGGGAAAGGTGAGGTGGGGTGATTCATAAAACAAGGGTTTCAAATTATCTGAGATACCGTTCCATAAACCCAATATGTAATAGACAAGACCTACTCCTTGCTCAATGAATTGGACTCAACACCCCCTATTCACCGCCCACGAATATATCTGAATAGTAAGAATCTTAAAACCTATGCATTGATATCTCTCTGTAAGTGAGTCAAGTGGGTGTAAAGCGCAAAAACACAGGAGTGAAAAGCAGGTAAACCCCATTATAAATATCAATTACTTTTAAAAACCCGTGAAACAAAGACAGTGAAAGAGAGAGAAATTCTTAAAAAGTCGTTCAGGGGCTGTGATGCCACCTGGATTGACCACATCTAGACCCACAGCTGATTGAGACATAAGGGTGGACACTCTTGGGGCTGAGAGGTTTGGTGAGGTTGGGTGAGCAAACGCAGACCCTATAAAGTAATACTGCGTGGTACCCATCCCATGGGTCCCAAATCTCCAGGTTCAAGGGCATCTTCCTACATCGAAAACATTCATGAGAAACCCAGAAGATGGTACACCGTGTGATCGGGAAAGGTTTCTAAAACGCACCTCATTTCTCATCTCCTTGTGCTTGGGTTCGCCATTCCAGCCGCTTTACTAGCAATCTCCCTCCTTGGAGAATCAGCACCTTTAACCTCCTGTTCCGTACAGGTTGCAATTTGTCCTGAGGATGAACGGGAAGAGGGGGAACCAATGAGAGACTAGCTCTAGGTGTTGGGACAGGCACAGGTCACTCTATTTTCCCCTCAAGAAGAAGAATTAACCACAGGCTCAGCATGCCGCCTGGGACCTGAATAGGGCCTGAAGCAATCCTGCGCTTTTGCGGCCAGCGCCCAAGAAAGCGAGTTGAAAAATGGCGCTCAGGGGCACTGCAATTCACAAACCTGCAGACTTATAAATGATGACTCTCGTCCACAAATATATTGATAGAAGGAAACGAAGAGGATTTGAAAGCAAGGCAGAATTGCAGGAAACAGATTTCAGGAGGGAGATTCGAATCGCCTTTAAAGCACAGGAAAGGCGGCAAAACCTCGACAATGATGCCCTTGGCCAAAAAGGGCGTATGCGTTTTTTCCTGAATATATTCAGGAAAAAACGCATACGCCCTTTTTGGCCAACCAAGCAACCTGGAAAGGCAAATCAGCGCTACAAAGAAGTCTCGCTTCCCATCGGTCAAAAGGGCCATGCTGAATAAAGTGTCAAAACCAGAAATGCAGGACAGGCCATGGAGAAACGGGAGCCTGGCTACGCTGATGGGCGGGATGTAAATTGCCAACAGCCACTCTGGAGAAGTGCACGGTGTGTCCTGAAACATCTAAAAAACTCAGCTTAGGGAGCATAGGGCACTTCCACTCATGGGCGTATAAATTGGGAAAACTAAAAATCAGCAAGACACAGGCACCCCAAAGTTTAGGGCTGCTCTGTTGACAAGAACCTCCACTTGGTTACACCTTAAATATCCCAGGAAAGAGAAAAATGGATAAAGAAGTTGTGGTCCTTATGTACAATGGAATATCACTCAGCCATGAAATCAACGTCATAAGGCTAGTAGCAGCATGATGATTGGATTTAGGTACGACGATTCTAAGTGAAATAAGTCACACAGAAAAAGACACTTATCATAAGATATCACTTATAGAGGGAATGTAAAAACCGCTACCCTTGAACTGAATTACACAACAGAATAGAGTCACACGTTTAGAAAACACACTATGGCTGCTTAACGGGAAAGGTGAGGTGGGGTGATGCATAAAACAAGGGTTTCAAATTATCTGAGATACCATTCCATAAACCCAATATGTAATAGACAAGACCTACTCCTTGCTCAATGAATTGGACTCAACACCACCTATTCACCGCCCACGAATATATCTGACTAGTAAGAATCTTAAAACCTATGCATTGATATCTCTCTGTAAGTGAGTCAAGTGGGTGTAAAGTGGCAAAAACACAGGAGTGAAAAGCAGGTAAACCCCATTATAAATATCAATTACTTTTAAAAACCCGTGAAACAAAGACAGTGAAAGAGAGAGAAATTCTTAAAAAGTCGTTCAGGGGCTGTGATGCCACCTGGATTGACCACATCTAGACCCACAGCTGATTGAGACATAAGGGTGGACACTCTTGGGGCTGAGAGGTTTGGTGAGGTTGGGTGAGCAAACGCAGACCCTATAAAGTAATACTGCGTGGTACCCATCCCATGGGTCCCAAATCTCCAGGTTCAAGGGCATCTTCCTACATCGAAAACATTCATGAGAAACCCAGAAGATGGTACACCGTGTGATCGGGAAAGGTTTCTAAAACGCACCTCATTTCTCATCTCCTTGTGCTTGGGTTCGCCATTCCAGCCGCTTTACTAGCAATCTCCCTCCTTGGAGAATCAGCACCTTTAACCTCCTGTTCCGTACAGGTTGCAATTTGTCCTGAGGATGAACGGGAAGAGGGGGAACCAATGAGAGACTAGCTCTAAGTGTTGGGACAGGCAAAGGTCACTCTATTTTCCCCTCAAGAAGAATAATTAACCACAGGCTCAGCATGCCGCCTGGGACCAGAATAGGGCCTGAAGCAATCCTGCGCTTTTGCGGCCAGCGCCCAAGAAAGCGAGTTGAAAAATGGCGCTCAGGGGCACTGCAATTCACAAACCTGCAGACTTATAAATGATGACTCTCGTCCACAAATATATTGATGGAAGGAAACGAAGAGGATTTGAAAGCAAGGCAGAATTGCAGGAAACAGATTTCAGGAGGGAGATTCGAATCGCCTTTAAAGCACAGGAAAGGCGGCAAAACCTCGACAATGATGCCCTTGGCCAAAAAGGGCGTATGCGTTTTTTCCTGAATATATTCAGGAAAAAACGCATACGCCCTTTTTGGCCAACCAAGCAACCTGGAAAGGCAAATCAGCGCTACAAAGAAGTCTCGCTTCCCATCGGTCAAAAGGGCCATGCTGAATAAAGTGTCAAAAGCAGAAATGCAGGACAGGCCATGGAGAAACGGGAGCCTGGCTACGCTGATGGGCGGGATGTAAATTGCCAACAGCCACTCTGGAGAAGTGCACGGTGTGTCCTGAAACATCTACAAAACTCAGCTTAGGGAGCATAGGGCACATCCACTCATGGGCGTATAAATTGGGAAAACTAAAAATCAGCAAGACACAGGCACCCCAAAATTTAGGTCTGCTCTGTTGACAAGAACCTCCACTTGGTTACACCTTAAATATCCCAGGAAAGAGAAAAGTGGATAAAGAAGTTGTGGTCCTTATGTACAATGGAATATCACTCAGCCATGAAATCAACGTCATAAGGCTAGTAGCAGCATGATGAGTGGATTTAGGTACGACGATTCTAAGTGAAATAAGTCACACAGAAAAAGACACTTATCATAAGATATGACTTATAGAGGGAATGTAAAAACCGCTACCCTTGAACTGAATTACAAAACAGAATAGAGTCACACGTTTAGAAAACACACTATGGCTGCTTAACGGGAAAGGTGAGGTGGGGTGATGCATACAACAAGGGTTTCAAATTAGCTCAGATACCGTTCCATAAACCCAATATGTAATAGACAAGCCCTACTCCTTGCTCAAGGAATTGGACTCAGCACCCCCTATTCACCGCCCAAGAATATATCTGACTAGTAAGAATCTTGAAACCTATGCATTGATATCTCTCTGAAAGTGAGTCAAGTGGGTGTAAAGCGGCAAAATCACAGCAGTGAAAAGCAGGTAAACCCCATTATAAAAATCAATTACTTTTAAAAACCCGTGAAACAAAGACAGTGAAAGAGAGAGAAATTCTTAAAAAGTCGTTCAGGGGCTGTGATGCCACCTGGATTGACCATATCTAGACCCACAGCTGATTGAGACATAAGGGTGGACACTCTTGGGGCTGAGAGGTTTGGTGAGGTTGGGTGAGCAAACGCAGACCCTTTAAAGTAATACTGCGTGGTACCCATCCCATGGGTCCCAAATCTCCAGGTTCAAGGGCATCTTCCTACATCGAAAACATTCATGAGAAACCCAGAAGATGGTACACCGTGTGATCGGGAAAGGTTTCTAAAACGCACCTCATTTCTCATCTCCTTGTGCTTGGGTTCGCCATTCCAGCCGCTTTACTAGCAATCTCCCTCCTTGGAGAATCAGCACCTTTAACCTCCTGTTCCGTACAGGTTGCAATTTGTCCTGAGGATGAACGGGAAGAGGGGGAACCAATGAGAGACTAGCTCTAGGTGTTGGGACAGGCACAGGTCACTCTATTTTCCCCTCAAGAAGAAGAATTAACCACAGGCTCAGCATGCCGCCTGGGACCAGAATAGGGACTGAAGCAATCTTGCGCTTTTGCGGCCAGCGCCCAAGAAAGCGAGTTGAAAAATGGCGCTCAGGGGCACTGCAATTCACAAACCTGCAGACTTATAAATGATGACTCTCGTCCACAAATATATTGATGGAAGGAAACGAAGAGGATTTGAAAGCAAGGCAGAATTGCAGGAAACAGATTTCAGGAGGGAGATTCGAATCGCCTTTAAAGCACAGGAAAGGCGGCAAAACCTCGACAATGATGCCCTTGGCCAAAAAGGGCGTATGCGTTTTTTCCTGAATATATTCAGGAAAAAACGCATACGCCCTTTTTGGCCAACCAAGCAACCTGGAAAGGCAAATCAGCGCTACAAAGAAGTCTCGCTTCCCATCGGTCAAAAGGGCCATGCTGAATAAAGTGTCAAAACCAGAAATGCAGGACAGGCCATGGAGAAACGGGAGCCTGGCTACGCTGATGGGCGGGATGTAAATTGCCAACAGCCACTCTGGAGAAGTGCACGGTGTGTCCTGAAACATCTACAAAACTCAGCTTAGGGAGCATAGGGCAAATCCACTCATGGGCGTATAAATTGGGAAAACTAAAAATCAGCAAGACACAGGCACCCCAAAATTTAGGGCTGCTCTGTTGACAAGAACCTCCACTTGGTTACACCTTAAATATCCCAGGAAAGAGAAAAATGGATAAAGAAGTTGTGGTCCTTATGTACAATGGAATATCACTCAGCCATGAAATCAACGTCATAAGGCTAGTAGCAGCATGATGAGTGGATTTAGGTACGACGATTCTAAGTGAAATAAGTCACACAGAAAAAGACACTTATCATAAGATATGACTTATAGAGGGAATGTAAAAACCGCTACCCTTGAACTGAATTACAAAACAGAATAGAGTCACACGTTTAGAAAACACACTATGGCTGCTTAACGGGAAAGGTGAGGTGGGGTGATGCATAAAACAAGGGTTTCAAATTATCTGAGATACCGTTCCATAAACCCAATATGTAATAGACAAGACCTACTCCTTGCTCAATGAATTGGACTCAACACCGCCTATTCACCGCCCACGAATATATCTGACTAGTAAGAATCTTAAAACCTATGCATTGATATCTCTCTGTAAGTGAGTCAAGTGGGTGTAAAGTGGCAAAAACACAGGAGTGAAAAGCAGGTAAACCCCATTATAAATATCAATTACTTTTAAAAACCCGTGAAACAAAGACAGTGAAAGAGAGAGAAATTCTTAAAAAGTCGTTCAGGGGCTGTGATGCCACCTGGATTGACCATATCTAGACCCACAGCTCATTGAGACATAAGGGTGGACACTCTTGGGGCTGAGAGGTTTGGTGAGGTTGGGTGAGCAAACGCAGACCCTATAAAGTAATACTGCGTGGTACCCATCCCATGGGTCCCAAATCTCCAGGTTCAAGGGCATCTTCCTACATCGAAAACATGCATGAGAAACCCAGAAGATGGTACACCGTGTGATCGGGAAAGGTTTCTAAAACGCACCTCATTTCTCATCTCCTTGTGCTTGGGTTCGCCATTCCAGCCGCTTTACTAGCAATCTCCCTCCTTGGAGAATCAGCACCTTTAACCTCCTGTTCCGTACAGGTTGCAATTTGTCCTGAGGATGAACGGGAAGAGGGGGAACCAATGAGAGACTAGCTCTAGGTGTTGGGACAGGCACAGGTCACTCTATTTTCCCCTCAAGAAGAAGAATTAACCACAGGCTCAGCATGCCGCCTGGGACCTGAATAGGGCCTGAAGCAATCCTGCGCTTTTGCGGCCAGCGCCCAAGAAAGCGAGTTGAAAAATGGCGCTCAGGGGCACTGCAATTCACAAACCTGCAGACTTATAAATGATGACTCTCGTCCACAAATATATTGATGGAAGGAAACGAAGAGGATTTGAAAGCAAGGCAGAATTGCAGGAAACAGATTTCAGGAGGGAGATTCGAATCGCCTTTAAAGCACAGGAAAGGCGGCAAAACCTCGACAATGATGCCCTTGGCCAAAAAGGGCGTATGCGTTTTTTCCTGAATATATTCAGGAAAAAACGCATACGCCCTTTTTGGCCAACCAAGCAACCTGGAAAGGCAAATCAGCGCTACAAAGAAGTCTCGCTTCCCATCGGTCAAAAGGGCCATGCTGAATAAAGTGTCAAAACCAGAAATGCAGGACAGGCCATGGAGAAACGGGAGCCTGGCTACGCTGATGGGCGGGATGTAAATTGCCAACAGCCACTCTGGAGAAGTGCACGGTGTGTCCTGAAACATCTAAAAAACTGAGCTTAGGGAGCATAGGGCACATCCACTCATGGGCGTATAAATCGGGAAAACTAAAAATCAGCAAGACACAGGCACCCCAAAATTTAGGTCTGCTCTGTTGACAAGAACCTCCACTTGGTTACACCTTAAATATCCCAGGAAAGAGAAAAATGGATAAAGAAGTTGTGGTCCTTATGTACAATGGAATATCACTCAGCCATGAAATCAACGTCATAAGGTTAGTAGCAGCATGATAAGTGGATTTAGGTACGACGATTCTAAGTGAAATAAGTCACACAGAAAAAGACAGTTATCATAAGATATGACTTATAGAGGGAATGTAAAAACCGCTACCCTTGAACTGAATTACAAAACAGAATAGAGTCACACGTTTAGAAAACACACTATGGCTGCTTAACGGGAAAGGTGAGGTGGGGTGATTCATAAAACAAGGGTTTCAAATTATCTGAGATACCGTTCCATAAACCCAATATGTAATAGACAAGACCTACTCCTTGCTCAATGAATTGGACTCAACACCCCCTATTCACCGCCCACGAATATATCTGAATAGTAAGAATCTTAAAACCTATGCATTGATATCTCTCTGTAAGTGAGTCAAGTGGGTGTAAAGCGCAAAAACACAGGAGTGAAAAGCAGGTAAACCCCATTATAAATATCAATTACTTTTAAAAACCCGTGAAACAAAGACAGTGAAAGAGAGAGAAATTCTTAAAAAGTCGTTCAGGGGCTGTGATGCCACCTGGATTGACCACATCTAGACCCACAGCTGATTGAGACATAAGGGTGGACACTCTTGGGGCTGAGAGGTTTGGTGAGGTTGGGTGAGCAAACGCAGACCCTATAAAGTAATACTGCGTGGTACCCATCCCATGGGTCCCAAATCTCCAGGTTCAAGGGCATCTTCCTACATCGAAAACATTCATGAGAAACCCAGAAGATGGTACACCGTGTGATCGGGAAAGGTTTCTAAAACGCACCTCATTTCTCATCTCCTTGTGCTTGGGTTCGCCATTCCAGCCGCTTTACTAGCAATCTCCCTCCTTGGAGAATCAGCACCTTTAACCTCCTGTTCCGTACAGGTTGCAATTTGTCCTGAGGATGAACGGGAAGAGGGGGAACCAATGAGAGACTAGCTCTAGGTGTTGGGACAGGCACAGGTCACTCTATTTTCCCCTCAAGAAGAAGAATTAACCACAGGCTCAGCATGCCGCCTGGGACCTGAATAGGGCCTGAAGCAATCCTGCGCTTTTGCGGCCAGCGCCCAAGAAAGCGAGTTGAAAAATGGCGCTCAGGGGCACTGCAATTCACAAACCTGCAGACTTATAAATGATGACTCTCGTCCACAAATATATTGATAGAAGGAAACGAAGAGGATTTGAAAGCAAGGCAGAATTGCAGGAAACAGATTTCAGGAGGGAGATTCGAATCGCCTTTAAAGCACAGGAAAGGCGGCAAAACCTCGACAATGATGCCCTTGGCCAAAAAGGGCGTATGCGTTTTTTCCTGAATATATTCAGGAAAAAACGCATACGCCCTTTTTGGCCAACCAAGCAACCTGGAAAGGCAAATCAGCGCTACAAAGAAGTCTCGCTTCCCATCGGTCAAAAGGGCCATGCTGAATAAAGTGTCAAAACCAGAAATGCAGGACAGGCCATGGAGAAACGGGAGCCTGGCTACGCTGATGGGCGGGATGTAAATTGCCAACAGCCACTCTGGAGAAGTGCACGGTGTGTCCTGAAACATCTAAAAAACTCAGCTTAGGGAGCATAGGGCACTTCCACTCATGGGCGTATAAATTGGGAAAACTAAAAATCAGCAAGACACAGGCACCCCAAAGTTTAGGGCTGCTCTGTTGACAAGAACCTCCACTTGGTTACACCTTAAATATCCCAGGAAAGAGAAAAATGGATAAAGAAGTTGTGGTCCTTATGTACAATGGAATATCACTCAGCCATGAAATCAACGTCATAAGGCTAGTAGCAGCATGATGATTGGATTTAGGTACGACGATTCTAAGTGAAATAAGTCACACAGAAAAAGACACTTATCATAAGATATCACTTATAGAGGGAATGTAAAAACCGCTACCCTTGAACTGAATTACACAACAGAATAGAGTCACACGTTTAGAAAACACACTATGGCTGCTTAACGGGAAAGGTGAGGTGGGGTGATGCATAAAACAAGGGTTTCAAATTATCTGAGATACCATTCCATAAACCCAATATGTAATAGACAAGACCTACTCCTTGCTCAATGAATTGGACTCAACACCACCTATTCACCGCCCACGAATATATCTGACTAGTAAGAATCTTAAAACCTATGCATTGATATCTCTCTGTAAGTGAGTCAAGTGGGTGTAAAGTGGCAAAAACACAGGAGTGAAAAGCAGGTAAACCCCATTATAAATATCAATTACTTTTAAAAACCCGTGAAACAAAGACAGTGAAAGAGAGAGAAATTCTTAAAAAGTCGTTCAGGGGCTGTGATGCCACCTGGATTGACCACATCTAGACCCACAGCTGATTGAGACATAAGGGTGGACACTCTTGGGGCTGAGAGGTTTGGTGAGGTTGGGTGAGCAAACGCAGACCCTATAAAGTAATACTGCGTGGTACCCATCCCATGGGTCCCAAATCTCCAGGTTCAAGGGCATCTTCCTACATCGAAAACATTCATGAGAAACCCAGAAGATGGTACACCGTGTGATCGGGAAAGGTTTCTAAAACGCACCTCATTTCTCATCTCCTTGTGCTTGGGTTCGCCATTCCAGCCGCTTTACTAGCAATCTCCCTCCTTGGAGAATCAGCACCTTTAACCTCCTGTTCCGTACAGGTTGCAATTTGTCCTGAGGATGAACGGGAAGAGGGGGAACCAATGAGAGACTAGCTCTAAGTGTTGGGACAGGCAAAGGTCACTCTATTTTCCCCTCAAGAAGAATAATTAACCACAGGCTCAGCATGCCGCCTGGGACCAGAATAGGGCCTGAAGCAATCCTGCGCTTTTGCGGCCAGCGCCCAAGAAAGCGAGTTGAAAAATGGCGCTCAGGGGCACTGCAATTCACAAACCTGCAGACTTATAAATGATGACTCTCGTCCACAAATATATTGATGGAAGGAAACGAAGAGGATTTGAAAGCAAGGCAGAATTGCAGGAAACAGATTTCAGGAGGGAGATTCGAATCGCCTTTAAAGCACAGGAAAGGCGGCAAAACCTCGACAATGATGCCCTTGGCCAAAAAGGGCGTATGCGTTTTTTCCTGAATATATTCAGGAAAAAACGCATACGCCCTTTTTGGCCAACCAAGCAACCTGGAAAGGCAAATCAGCGCTACAAAGAAGTCTCGCTTCCCATCGGTCAAAAGGGCCATGCTGAATAAAGTGTCAAAAGCAGAAATGCAGGACAGGCCATGGAGAAACGGGAGCCTGGCTACGCTGATGGGCGGGATGTAAATTGCCAACAGCCACTCTGGAGAAGTGCACGGTGTGTCCTGAAACATCTACAAAACTCAGCTTAGGGAGCATAGGGCACATCCACTCATGGGCGTATAAATTGGGAAAACTAAAAATCAGCAAGACACAGGCACCCCAAAATTTAGGTCTGCTCTGTTGACAAGAACCTCCACTTGGTTACACCTTAAATATCCCAGGAAAGAGAAAAATGGATAAAGAAGTTGTGGTCCTTATGTACAATGGAATATCACTCAGCCATGAAATCAACGTCATAAGGCTAGTAGCAGCATGATGAGTGGATTTAGGTACGACGATTCTAAGTGAAATAAGTCACACAGAAAAAGACACTTATCATAAGATATGACTTATAGAGGGAATGTAAAAACCGCTACCCTTGAACTGAATTACAAAACAGAATAGAGTCACACGTTTAGAAAACACACTATGGCTGCTTAACGGGAAAGGTGAGGTGGGGTGATGCATAAAACAAGGGTTTCAAATTATCTGAGATACCGTTCCATAAACCCAATATGTAATAGACAAGACCTACTCCTTGCTCAATGAATTGGACTCAACACCGCCTATTCACCGCCCACGAATATATCTGACTAGTAAGAATCTTAAAACCTATGCATTGATATCTCTCTGTAAGTGAGTCAAGTGGGTGTAAAGCGGCAAAAACACAGGAGTGAAAAGCAGGTAAACCCCATTATAAATATCAATTACTTTTAAAAACCCGTGAAACAAAGACAGTGAAAGAGAGAGAAATTCTTAAAAAGTCGTTCAGGGGCTGTGATGCCACCTGGATTGACCATATCTAGACCCACAGCTGATTGAGACATAAGGGTGGACACTCTTGGGGCTGAGAGGTTTGGTGAGGTTGGGTGACCAAACGCAGACCCTATAAAGTAATACTGCGTGGTACCCATCCCATGGGTCCCAAATCTCCAGGTTCAAGGGCATCTTCCTACATCGAAAACATTCATGAGAAACCCAGAAGATGGTACACCGTGTGATCGGGAAAGGTTTCTAAAACGCACCTCATTTCTCATCTCCTTGTGCTTGGGTTCGCCATTCTTCCGCTTTACTAGCAATCTCCCTCCTTGGAGAATCAGCACCTTTAACCTCCTGTTCCGTACAGGTTGCAATTTGTCCTGAGGATGAACGGGAAGAGGGGGAACCAATGAGAGACTAGCTCTAGGTGTTGGGACAGGCACAGGTCACTCTATTTTCCCCTCAAGAAGAAGAATTAACCACAGGCTCAGCATGCCGCCGGGGACCAGAATAGCGCCTGAAGCAATCCTGCGCTTTTGCGGCCAGCGCCCAAGAAAGCGAGTTGAAAAATGGCGCTCAGGGGCACTGCAATTCACAAACCTGCAGACTTATAAATGATGACTCTCGTCCACAAATATATTGATGGAAGGAAACGAAGAGGATTTGAAAGCAAGGCAGAATTGCAGGAAACAGATTTCAGGAGGGAGATTCGAATCGCCTTTAAAGCACAGGAAAGGCGGCAAAACCTCGACAATGATGCCCTTGGCCAAAAAGGGCGTATGCGTTTTTTCCTGAATATATTCAGGAAAAAACGCATACGCCCTTTTTGGCCAACCAAGCAACCTGGAAAGGCAAATCAGCGCTACAAAGAAGTCTCGCTTCCCATCGGTCAAAAGGGCCATGCTGAATAAAGTGTCAAAACCAGAAATGCAGGACAGGCCATGGAGAAACGGGAGCCTGGCTATGCTGATGGGCGGGATGTAAATTGCCAACAGCCACTCTGGAGAAGTGCACGGTGTGTCCTGAAACATCTACAAAACTCAGCTTAGGGAGCATAGGGCACATCCACTCATGGGCGTATAAATTGGGAAAACTAAAAATCAGCAAGACACAGGCACCCCAAAATTTAGGGCTGCTCTGTTGACAAGAACCTCCACTTGGTTACACCTTAAATATCCCAGGAAAGAGAAAAATGGATAAAGAAGTTGTGGTCCTTATGTACAATGGAATATCACTCAGCCATGAAATCAACGTCATAAGGCTAGTAGCAGCATGATGAGTGGATTTAGGTACGACGATTCTAAGTGAAATAAGTCACACAGAAAAAGACACTTATCATAAGATATGACTTATAGAGGGAATGTAAAAACCGCTACCCTTGAACTGAATTACAAAACAGAATAGAGTCACACGTTTAGAAAACACACTATGGCTGCTTAACGGGAAAGGTGAGGTGGGGTGATGCATAAAACAAGGGTTTCAAATTATCTGAGATACCGTTCCATAAACCCAATATGTAATAGACAAGACCTACTCCTTGCTCAATGAATTGGACTCAACACCGCCTATTCACCGCCCACGAATATATCTGAATAGTAAGAATCTTGAAACCTATGCATTGATATCTCTCTGAAAGTGAGTCAAGTGGGTGTAAAGCGGCAAAATCACAGCAGTGAAAAGCAGGTAAACCCCATTATAAAAATCAATTACTTTTAAAAACCCGTGAAACAAAGACAGTGAAAGAGAGAGAAATTCTTAAAAAGTCGTTCAGGGGCTGTGATGCCACCTGGATTGACCATATCTAGACCCACAGCTGATTGAGACATAAGGGTGGACCCTCTTGGGGCTGAGAGGTTTGGTGAGGTTGGGTGAGCAAACGCAGACCCTATAAAGTAATACTGCGTGGTACCCATCCCATGGGTCCCAAATCTCCAGGTACAAGGGCATCTTCCTACATCGAAAACATTCATGAGAAACCCAGAAGATGGTACACCGTGTGATCGGGAAAGGTTTCTAAAACGCACCTCATTTCTCATCTCCTTGTGCTTGGGTTCGCCATTCCAGCCGCTTTACTAGCAATCTCCCTCCTTGGAGAATCAGCACCTTTAACCTCCTGTTCCGTACAGGTTGCAATTTGTCCTGAGGATGAACGGGAAGAGGGGGAACCAATGAGAGACTAGCTCTAGGTGTTGGGACAGGCACAGGTCACTCTATTTTCCCCTCAAGAAGAAGAATTAACCACAGGCTCAGCATGCCGCCTGGGACCAGAATAGGGCCTGAAGCAATCCTGCGCTTTTGCGGCCAGCGCCCAAGAAAGCGAGTTGAAAAATGGCGCTCAGGGGCACTGCAATTCACAAACCTGCAGACTTATAAATGATGACTCTCGTCCACAAATATATTGATGGAAGGAAACGAAGAGGATTTGAAAGCAAGGCAGAATTGCAGGAAACAGATTTCAGGAGGGAGATTCGAATCGCCTTTAAAGCACAGGAAAGGCGGCAAAACCTCGACAATGATGCCCTTGGCCAAAAAGGGCGTATGCGTTTTTTCCTGAATATATTCAGGAAAAAACGCATACGCCCTTTTTGGCCAACCAAGCAACCTGGAAAGGCAAATCAGCGCTACAAAGAAGTCTCGCTTCCCATCGGTCAAAAGGGCCATGCTGAATAAAGTGTCAAAAGCAGAAATGCAGGACAGGCCATGGAGAAACGGGAGCCTGGCTACGCTGATGGGCGGGATGTAAATTGCCAACAGCCACTCTGGAGAAGTGCACGGTGTGTCCTGAAACATCTACAAAACTCAGCTTAGGGAGCATAGGGCACATCCACTCATGGGCGTATAAATTGGGAAAACTAAAAATCAGCAAGACACAGGCACCCCAAAATTTAGGTCTGCTCTGTTGACAAGAACCTCCACTTGGTTACACCTTAAATATCCCAGGAAAGAGAAAAATGGATAAAGAAGTTGTGGTCCTTATGTACAATGGAATATCACTCAGCCATGAAATCAACGTCATAAGGCTAGTAGCAGCATGATGAGTGGATTTAGGTACGACGATTCTAAGTGAAATAAGTCACACAGAAAAAGACACTTATCATAAGATATGACTTATAGAGGGAATGTAAAAACCGCTACCCTTGAACTGAATTACAAAACAGAATAGAGTCACACGTTTAGAAAACACACTATGGCTGCTTAACGGGAAAGGTGAGGTGGGGTGATGCATACAACAAGGGTTTCAAATTAGCTCAGATACCGTTCCATAAACCCAATATGTAATAGACAAGCCCTACTCCTTGCTCAAGGAATTGGACTCAGCACCCCCTATTCACCGCCCAAGAATATATCTGAATAGTAAGAATCTTGAAACCTATGCATTGATATCTCTCTGAAAGTGAGTCAAGTGGGTGTAAAGCGGCAAAATCACAGCAGTGAAAAGCAGGTAAACCCCATTATAAAAATCAATTACTTTTAAAAACCCGTGAAACAAAGACAGTGAAAGAGAGAGAAATTCTTAAAAAGTCGTTCAGGGGCTGTGATGCCACCTGGATTGACCATATCTAGACCCACAGCTGATTGAGACATAAGGGTGGACCCTCTTGGGGCTGAGAGGTTTGGTGAGGTTGGGTGAGCAAACGCAGACCCTATAAAGTAATACTGCGTGGTACCCATCCCATGGGTCCCAAATCTCCAGGTACAAGGGCATCTTCCTACATCGAAAACATTCATGAGAAACCCAGAAGATGGTACACCGTGTGATCGGGAAAGGTTTCTAAAACGCACCTCATTTCTCATCTCCTTGTGCTTGGGTTCGCCATTCCAGCCGCTTTACTAGCAATCTCCCTCCTTGGAGAATCAGCACCTTTAACCTCCTGTTCCGTACAGGTTGCAATTTGTCCTGAGGATGAACGGGAAGAGGGGGAACCAATGAGAGACTAGCTCTAGGTGTTGGGACAGGCACAGGTCACTCTATTTTCCCCTCAAGAAGAAGAATTAACCACAGGCTCAGCATGCCGCCTGGGACCAGAATAGGGCCTGAAGCAATCCTGCGCTTTTGCGGCCAGCGCCCAAGAAAGCGAGTTGAAAAATGGCGCTCAGGGGCACTGCAATTCACAAACCTGCAGACTTATAAATGATGACTCTCGTCCACAAATATATTGATGGAAGGAAACGAAGAGGATTTGAAAGCAAGGCAGAATTGCAGGAAACAGATTTCAGGAGGGAGATTCGAATCGCCTTTAAAGCACAGGAAAGGCGGCAAAACCTCGACAATGATGCCCTTGGCCAAAAAGGGCGTATGCGTTTTTTCCTGAATATATTCAGGAAAAAACGCATACGCCCTTTTTGGCCAACCAAGCAACCTGGAAAGGCAAATCAGCGCTACAAAGAAGTCTCGCTTCCCATCGGTCAAAAGGGCCATGCTGAATAAAGTGTCAAAAGCAGAAATGCAGGACAGGCCATGGAGAAACGGGAGCCTGGCTACGCTGATGGGCGGGATGTAAATTGCCAACAGCCACTCTGGAGAAGTGCACGGTGTGTCCTGAAACATCTACAAAACTCAGCTTAGGGAGCATAGGGCACATCCACTCATGGGCGTATAAATTGGGAAAACTAAAAATCAGCAAGACACAGGCACCCCAAAATTTAGGTCTGCTCTGTTGACAAGAACCTCCACTTGGTTACACCTTAAATATCCCAGGAAAGAGAAAAATGGATAAAGAAGTTGTGGTCCTTATGTACAATGGAATATCACTCAGCCATGAAATCAACGTCATAAGGCTAGTAGCAGCATGATGAGTGGATTTAGGTACGACGATTCTAAGTGAAATAAGTCACACAGAAAAAGACACTTATCATAAGATATGACTTATAGAGGGAATGTAAAAACCGCTACCCTTGAACTGAATTACAAAACAGAATAGAGTCACACGTTTAGAAAACACACTATGGCTGCTTAACGGGAAAGGTGAGGTGGGGTGATGCATACAACAAGGGTTTCAAATTAGCTCAGATACCGTTCCATAAACCCAATATGTAATAGACAAGCCCTACTCCTTGCTCAAGGAATTGGACTCAGCACCCCCTATTCACCGCCCAAGAATATATCTGACTAGTAAGAATCTTGAAACCTATGCATTGATATCTCTCTGAAAGTGAGTCAAGTGGGTGTAAAGCGGCAAAATCACAGCAGTGAAAAGCAGGTAAACCCCATTATAAAAATCAATTACTTTTAAAAACCCGTGAAACAAAGACAGTGAAAGAGAGAGAAATTCTTAAAAAGTCGTTCAGGGGCTGTGATGCCACCTGGATTGACCATATCTAGACCCACAGCTGATTGAGACATAAGGGTGGACACTCTTGGGGCTGAGAGGTTTGGTGAGGTTGGGTGAGCAAACGCAGACCCTTTAAAGTAATACTGCGTGGTACCCATCCCATGGGTCCCAAATCTCCAGGTACAAGGGCATCTTCCTACATCGAAAACATTCATGAGAAACCCAGAAGATGGTACACCGTGTGATCGGGAAAGGTTTCTAAAACGCACCTCATTTCTCATCTCCTTGTGCTTGGGTTCGCCATTCCAGCCGCTTTACTAGCAATCTCCCTCCTTGGAGAATCAGCACCTTTAACCTCCTGTTCCGTACAGGTTGCAATTTGTCCTGAGGATGAACGGGAAGAGGGGGAACCAATGAGAGACTAGCTCTAGGTGTTGGGACAGGCACAGGTCACTCTATTTTCCCCTCAAGAAGAAGAATTAACCACAGGCTCAGCATGCCGCCTGGGACCAGAATAGGGCCTGAAGCAATCCTGCGCTTTTGCGGCCAGCGCCCAAGAAAGCGAGTTGAAAAATGGCGCTCAGGGGCACTGCAATTCACAAACCTGCAGACTTATAAATGATGACTCTCGTCCACAAATATATTGATGGAAGGAAACGAAGAGGATTTGAAAGCAAGGCAGAATTGCAGGAAACAGATTTCAGGAGGGAGATTCGAATCGCCTTTAAAGCACAGGAAAGGCGGCAAAACCTCGACAATGATGCCCTTGGCCAAAAAGGGCGTATGCGTTTTTTCCTGAATATATTCAGGAAAAAACGCATACGCCCTTTTTGGCCAACCAAGCAACCTGGAAAGGCAAATCAGCGCTACAAAGAAGTCTCGCTTCCCATCGGTCAAAAGGGCCATGCTGAATAAAGTGTCAAAAGCAGAAATGCAGGACAGGCCATGGAGAAACGGGAGCCTGGCTACGCTGATGGGCGGGATGTAAATTGCCAACAGCCACTCTGGAGAAGTGCACGGTGTGTCCTGAAACATCTACAAAACTCAGCTTAGGGAGCATAGGGCACATCCACTCATGGGCGTATAAATTGGGAAAACTAAAAATCAGCAAGACACAGGCACCCCAAAATTTAGGTCTGCTCTGTTGACAAGAACCTCCACTTGGTTACACCTTAAATATCCCAGGAAAGAGAAAAGTGGATAAAGAAGTTGTGGTCCTTATGTACAATGGAATATCACTCAGCCATGAAATCAACGTCATAAGGCTAGTAGCAGCATGATGAGTGGATTTAGGTACGACGATTCTAAGTGAAATAAGTCACACAGAAAAAGACACTTATCATAAGATATGACTTATAGAGGGAATGTAAAAACCGCTACCCTTGAACTGAATTACAAAACAGAATAGAGTCACACGTTTAGAAAACACACTATGGCTGCTTAACGGGAAAGGTGAGGTGGGGTGATGCATACAACAAGGGTTTCAAATTAGCTCAGATACCGTTCCATAAACCCAATATGTAATAGACAAGCCCTACTCCTTGCTCAAGGAATTGGACTCAGCACCCCCTATTCACCGCCCAAGAATATATCTGACTAGTAAGAATCTTGAAACCTATGCATTGATATCTCTCTGAAAGTGAGTCAAGTGGGTGTAAAGCGGCAAAATCACAGCAGTGAAAAGCAGGTAAACCCCATTATAAAAATCAATTACTTTTAAAAACCCGTGAAACAAAGACAGTGAAAGAGAGAGAAATTCTTAAAAAGTCGTTCAGGGGCTGTGATGCCACCTGGATTGACCATATCTAGACCCACAGCTGATTGAGACATAAGGGTGGACACTCTTGGGGCTGAGAGGTTTGGTGAGGTTGGGTGAGCAAACGCAGACCCTTTAAAGTAATACTGCGTGGTACCCATCCCATGGGTCCCAAATCTCCAGGTTCAAGGGCATCTTCCTACATCGAAAACATTCATGAGAAACCCAGAAGATGGTACACCGTGTGATCGGGAAAGGTTTCTAAAACGCACCTCATTTCTCATCTCCTTGTGCTTGGGTTCGCCATTCCAGCCGCTTTACTAGCAATCTCCCTCCTTGGAGAATCAGCACCTTTAACCTCCTGTTCCGTACAGGTTGCAATTTGTCCTGAGGATGAACGGGAAGAGGGGGAACCAATGAGAGACTAGCTCTAGGTGTTGGGACAGGCACAGGTCACTCTATTTTCCCCTCAAGAAGAAGAATTAACCACAGGCTCAGCATGCCGCCTGGGACCAGAATAGGGACTGAAGCAATCTTGCGCTTTTGCGGCCAGCGCCCAAGAAAGCGAGTTGAAAAATGGCGCTCAGGGGCACTGCAATTCACAAACCTGCAGACTTATAAATGATGACTCTCGTCCACAAATATATTGATGGAAGGAAACGAAGAGGATTTGAAAGCAAGGCAGAATTGCAGGAAACAGATTTCAGGAGGGAGATTCGAATCGCCTTTAAAGCACAGGAAAGGCGGCAAAACCTCGACAATGATGCCCTTGGCCAAAAAGGGCGTATGCGTTTTTTCCTGAATATATTCAGGAAAAAACGCATACGCCCTTTTTGGCCAACCAAGCAACCTGGAAAGGCAAATCAGCGCTACAAAGAAGTCTCGCTTCCCATCGGTCAAAAGGGCCATGCTGAATAAAGTGTCAAAACCAGAAATGCAGGACAGGCCATGGAGAAACGGGAGCCTGGCTACGCTGATGGGCGGGATGTAAATTGCCAACAGCCACTCTGGAGAAGTGCACGGTGTGTCCTGAAACATCTACAAAACTCAGCTTAGGGAGCATAGGGCAAATCCACTCATGGGCGTATAAATTGGGAAAACTAAAAATCAGCAAGACACAGGCACCCCAAAATTTAGGGCTGCTCTGTTGACAAGAACCTCCACTTGGTTACACCTTAAATATCCCAGGAAAGAGAAAAATGGATAAAGAAGTTGTGGTCCTTATGTACAATGGAATATCACTCAGCCATGAAATCAACGTCATAAGGCTAGTAGCAGCATGATGAGTGGATTTAGGTACGACGATTCTAAGTGAAATAAGTCACACAGAAAAAGACACTTATCATAAGATATGACTTATAGAGGGAATGTAAAAACCGCTACCCTTGAACTGAATTACAAAACAGAATAGAGTCACACGTTTAGAAAACACACTATGGCTGCTTAACGGGAAAGGTGAGGTGGGGTGATGCATAAAACAAGGGTTTCAAATTATCTGAGATACCGTTCCATAAACCCAATATGTAATAGACAAGACCTACTCCTTGCTCAATGAATTGGACTCAACACCGCCTATTCACCGCCCACGAATATATCTGACTAGTAAGAATCTTAAAACCTATGCATTGATATCTCTCTGTAAGTGAGTCAAGTGGGTGTAAAGTGGCAAAAACACAGGAGTGAAAAGCAGGTAAACCCCATTATAAATATCAATTACTTTTAAAAACCCGTGAAACAAAGACAGTGAAAGAGAGAGAAATTCTTAAAAAGTCGTTCAGGGGCTGTGATGCCACCTGGATTGACCATATCTAGACCCACAGCTCATTGAGACATAAGGGTGGACACTCTTGGGGCTGAGAGGTTTGGTGAGGTTGGGTGAGCAAACGCAGACCCTATAAAGTAATACTGCGTGGTACCCATCCCATGGGTCCCAAATCTCCAGGTTCAAGGGCATCTTCCTACATCGAAAACATGCATGAGAAACCCAGAAGATGGTACACCGTGTGATCGGGAAAGGTTTCTAAAACGCACCTCATTTCTCATCTCCTTGTGCTTGGGTTCGCCATTCCAGCCGCTTTACTAGCAATCTCCCTCCTTGGAGAATCAGCACCTTTAACCTCCTGTTCCGTACAGGTTGCAATTTGTCCTGAGGATGAACGGGAAGAGGGGGAACCAATGAGAGACTAGCTCTAGGTGTTGGGACAGGCACAGGTCACTCTATTTTCCCCTCAAGAAGAAGAATTAACCACAGGCTCAGCATGCCGCCTGGGACCTGAATAGGGCCTGAAGCAATCCTGCGCTTTTGCGGCCAGCGCCCAAGAAAGCGAGTTGAAAAATGGCGCTCAGGGGCACTGCAATTCACAAACCTGCAGACTTATAAATGATGACTCTCGTCCACAAATATATTGATGGAAGGAAACGAAGAGGATTTGAAAGCAAGGCAGAATTGCAGGAAACAGATTTCAGGAGGGAGATTCGAATCGCCTTTAAAGCACAGGAAAGGCGGCAAAACCTCGACAATGATGCCCTTGGCCAAAAAGGGCGTATGCGTTTTTTCCTGAATATATTCAGGAAAAAACGCATACGCCCTTTTTGGCCAACCAAGCAACCTGGAAAGGCAAATCAGCGCTACAAAGAAGTCTCGCTTCCCATCGGTCAAAAGGGCCATGCTGAATAAAGTGTCAAAACCAGAAATGCAGGACAGGCCATGGAGAAACGGGAGCCTGGCTACGCTGATGGGCGGGATGTAAATTGCCAACAGCCACTCTGGAGAAGTGCACGGTGTGTCCTGAAACATCTAAAAAACTGAGCTTAGGGAGCATAGGGCACATCCACTCATGGGCGTATAAATCGGGAAAACTAAAAATCAGCAAGACACAGGCACCCCAAAATTTAGGTCTGCTCTGTTGACAAGAACCTCCACTTGGTTACACCTTAAATATCCCAGGAAAGAGAAAAATGGATAAAGAAGTTGTGGTCCTTATGTACAATGGAATATCACTCAGCCATGAAATCAACGTCATAAGGTTAGTAGCAGCATGATGAGTGGATTTAGGTACGACGATTCTAAGTGAAATAAGTCACACAGAAAAAGACAGTTATCATAAGATATGACTTATAGAGGGAATGTAAAAACCGCTACCCTTGAACTGAATTACAAAACAGAATAGAGTCACACGTTTAGAAAACACACTATGGCTGCTTAACGGGAAAGGTGAGGTGGGGTGATTCATAAAACAAGGGTTTCAAATTATCTGAGATACCGTTCCATAAACCCAATATGTAATAGACAAGACCTACTCCTTGCTCAATGAATTGGACTCAACACCCCCTATTCACCGCCCACGAATATATCTGAATAGTAAGAATCTTAAAACCTATGCATTGATATCTCTCTGTAAGTGAGTCAAGTGGGTGTAAAGCGCAAAAACACAGGAGTGAAAAGCAGGTAAACCCCATTATAAATATCAATTACTTTTAAAAACCCGTGAAACAAAGACAGTGAAAGAGAGAGAAATTCTTAAAAAGTCGTTCAGGGGCTGTGATGCCACCTGGATTGACCACATCTAGACCCACAGCTGATTGAGACATAAGGGTGGACACTCTTGGGGCTGAGAGGTTTGGTGAGGTTGGGTGAGCAAACGCAGACCCTATAAAGTAATACTGCGTGGTACCCATCCTATGGGTCCCAAATCTCCAGGTTCAAGGGCATCTTCCTACATCGAAAACATTCATGAGAAACCCAGAAGATGGTACACCGTGTGATCGGGAAAGGTTTCTAAAACGCACCTCATTTCTCATCTCCTTGTGCTTGGGTTCGCCATTCCAGCCGCTTTACTAGCAATCTCCCTCCTTGGAGAATCAGCACCTTTAACCTCCTGTTCCGTACAGGTTGCAATTTGTCCTGAGGATGAACGGGAAGAGGGGGAACCAATGAGAGACTAGCTCTAGGTGTTGGGACAGGCACAGGTCACTCTATTTTCCCCTCAAGAAGAAGAATTAACCACAGGCTCAGCATGCCGCCTGGGACCTGAATAGGGCCTGAAGCAATCCTGCGCTTTTGCGGCCAGCGCCCAAGAAAGCGAGTTGAAAAATGGCGCTCAGGGGCACTGCAATTCACAAACCTGCAGACTTATAAATGATGACTCTCGTCCACAAATATATTGATAGAAGGAAACGAAGAGGATTTGAAAGCAAGGCAGAATTGCAGGAAACAGATTTCAGGAGGGAGATTCGAATCGCCTTTAAAGCACAGGAAAGGCGGCAAAACCTCGACAATGATGCCCTTGGCCAAAAAGGGCGTATGCGTTTTTTCCTGAATATATTCAGGAAAAAACGCATACGCCCTTTTTGGCCAACCAAGCAACCTGGAAAGGCAAATCAGCGCTACAAAGAAGTCTCGCTTCCCATCGGTCAAAAGGGCCATGCTGAATAAAGTGTCAAAACCAGAAATGCAGGACAGGCCATGGAGAAACGGGAGCCTGGCTACGCTGATGGGCGGGATGTAAATTGCCAACAGCCACTCTGGAGAAGTGCACGGTGTGTCCTGAAACATCTAAAAAACTCAGCTTAGGGAGCATAGGGCACATCCACTCATGGGCGTATAAATTGGGAAAACTAAAAATCAGCAAGACACAGGCACCCCAAAGTTTAGGGCTGCTCTGTTGACAAGAACCTCCACTTGGTTACACCTTAAATATCCCAGGAAAGAGAAAAATGGATAAAGAAGTTGTGGTCCTTATGTACAATGGAATATCACTCAGCCATGAAATCAACGTCATAAGGCTAGTAGCAGCATGATGATTGGATTTAGGTACGACGATTCTAAGTGAAATAAGTCACACAGAAAAAGACACTTATCATAAGATATCACTTATAGAGGGAATGTAAAAACCGCTACCCTTGAACTGAATTACACAACAGAATAGAGTCACACGTTTAGAAAACACACTATGGCTGCTTAACGGGAAAGGTGAGGTGGGGTGATGCATAAAACAAGGGTTTCAAATTATCTGAGATACCATTCCATAAACCCAATATGTAATAGACAAGACCTACTCCTTGCTCAATGAATTGGACTCAACACCACCTATTCACCGCCCACGAATATATCTGACTAGTAAGAATCTTAAAACCTATGCATTGATATCTCTCTGTAAGTGAGTCAAGTGGGTGTAAAGTGGCAAAAACACAGGAGTGAAAAGCAGGTAAACCCCATTATAAATATCAATTACTTTTAAAAACCCGTGAAACAAAGACAGTGAAAGAGAGAGAAATTCTTAAAAAGTCGTTCAGGGGCTGTGATGCCACCTGGATTGACCACATCTAGACCCACAGCTGATTGAGACATAAGGGTGGACACTCTTGGGGCTGAGAGGTTTGGTGAGGTTGGGTGAGCAAACGCAGACCCTATAAAGTAATACTGCGTGGTACCCATCCCATGGGTCCCAAATCTCCAGGTTCAAGGGCATCTTCCTACATCGAAAACATTCATGAGAAACCCAGAAGATGGTACACCGTGTGATCGGGAAAGGTTTCTAAAACGCACCTCATTTCTCATCTCCTTGTGCTTGGGTTCGCCATTCCAGCCGCTTTACTAGCAATCTCCCTCCTTGGAGAATCAGCACCTTTAACCTCCTGTTCCGTACAGGTTGCAATTTGTCCTGAGGATGAACGGGAAGAGGGGGAACCAATGAGAGACTAGCTCTAAGTGTTGGGACAGGCAAAGGTCACTCTATTTTCCCCTCAAGAAGAATAATTAACCACAGGCTCAGCATGCCGCCTGGGACCAGAATAGGGCCTGAAGCAATCCTGCGCTTTTGCGGCCAGCGCCCAAGAAAGCGAGTTGAAAAATGGCGCTCAGGGGCACTGCAATTCACAAACCTGCAGACTTATAAATGATGACTCTCGTCCACAAATATATTGATGGAAGGAAACGAAGAGGATTTGAAAGCAAGGCAGAATTGCAGGAAACAGATTTCAGGAGGGAGATTCGAATCGCCTTTAAAGCACAGGAAAGGCGGCAAAACCTCGACAATGATGCCCTTGGCCAAAAAGGGCGTATGCGTTTTTTCCTGAATATATTCAGGAAAAAACGCATACGCCCTTTTTGGCCAACCAAGCAACCTGGAAAGGCAAATCAGCGCTACAAAGAAGTCTCGCTTCCCATCGGTCAAAAGGGCCATGCTGAATAAAGTGTCAAAACCAGAAATGCAGGACAGGCCATGGAGAAACGGGAGCCTGGCTACGCTGATGGGCGGGATGTAAATTGTCAACAGCCACTCTGGAGAAGTGCACGGTGTGTCCTGAAACATCTACAAAACTCAGCTTAGGGAGCATAGGGCACATCCACTCATGGGCGTATAAATTGGGAAAAGTAAAAATCAGCAAGACACAGGCACCCCAAAATTTAGGGCTGCTCTGTTGACAAGAACCTCCACTTGGTTACACCTTAAATATCCCAGGAAAGAGAAAAATGGATAAAGAAGTTGTGGTCCTTATGTACAATGGAATATCACTCAGCCATGAAATCAACGTCATAAGGCTAGTAGCAGCATGATGAGTGGATTTAGGTACGACGATTCTAAGTGAAATAAGTCACACAGAAAAAGACACTTATCATAAGATATGACTTATAGAGGGAATGTAAAAACCGCTACCCTTGAACTGAATTACAAAACAGAATAGAGTCACACGTTTAGAAAACACACTATGGCTGCTTAACGGGAAAGGTGAGGTGGGGTGATGCATACAACAAGGGTTTCACATTATCTGAGATACCGTTCCAAAAACCCAATATGTAATAGACAAGACCTACTCCTTGCTCAATGAATTGGACTCAACACCCCCTATTCACCGCCCACGAATATATCTGACTAGTAAGAATCTTAAAACCTATGCATTGATATCTCTCTGTAAGTGAGTCAAGTGGGTGTAAAGCGGCAAAAACACAGGAGTGAAAAGCAGGTAAACCCCATAATAAATATCAATTACTTTTAAAAACCCGTGAAACAAAGACAGTGAAAGAGAGAGAAATTCTTAAAAAGTCGTTCAGGGGCTGTGATGCCACCTGGATTGACCACATCTAGACCCACAGCTGATTGAGACATAAGGGTGGACACTCTTGGGGCTGAGAGGTTTGGTGAGGTTGGGTGAGCAAACGCAGACCCTATAAAGTAATACTGCGTGGTACCCATCCCATGGGTCCCAAATCTCCAGGTTCAAGGGCATCTTCCTACATCGAAAACATTCATGAGAAACCCAGAAGATGGTACACCGTGTGATCGGGAAAGGTTTCTAAAACGCACCTCATTTCTCATCTCCTTGTGCTTGGGTTCGCCATTCCAGCCGCTTTACTAGCAATCTCCCTCCTTGGAGAATCAGCACCTTTAACCTCCTGTTCCGTACAGCTTGCAATTTGTCCTGAGGATGAAAGGGAAGAGGGGGAACCAATGAGAGACTATCTCTAGGTGTTGGGATAGGCAGAGGTCACTCTATTTTCCCAACAGGAAGAAGAATTAACCACAGGCTCAGCCTGCCGCCTGGGACCAGAATAGGGCCTGAAGCAATCCTGCGCTTTTGCGGCCAGCGCCCAAGAAAGCGAGTTGAAAAATGGCGCTCAGGGGCACTGCAATTCACAAACCTGCAGACTTATAAATGATGACTCTCGTCCACAAATATATTGAGGGAAGGCAACGAAGAGGATTTGAAAGCAAGGCAGAATTGCAGGAAACAGATTTCAGGAGGGAGATTCGAATCGCCTTTAAAGCACAGGAAAAGCGGCAAAACCTCGACAATGATGCCCTTGGCCAAAAAGGGCGTATGCGTTTTTTCCTGAATATATTCAGGAAAAAACGCATACGCCCTTTTTGGCCAACCAAGCAACCTGGAAAGGCAAATCAGCGCTACAAAGAAGTCTCGCTTCCCATCGGTCAAAAGGGCCATGCTGAATAAAGTGTCAAAACCAGAAATGCAGGACAGGCCATGGAGAAACGGGAGCCTGGCTACGCTGATGGGCGGGATGTAAATTGCCAACAGCCACTCTGGAGAAGTGCACGGTGTGTCCTGAAACATCTAAAAAACTCAGCTTAGGGAGCATAGGGCACATCCACTCATGGGCGTATAAATTGAGAAAACTAAAAATCAGCAAGACACAGGCACCCCAAAGTTTAGGGCTGCTCTGTTGACAAGAATCTCCACTTCGTTACCCCTTAAATATCCCAGGAAAGAGAAAAATGGATAAAGAAGTGGTGGTCCTTATGTACAATGGAATATCACTCAGCCATGAAATCAACGTCATAAGGCTAGTAGCAGCATGATGAGTGGATTTAGGTACGACGATTCTAAGTGAAATAAGTCACACAGAAAAAGACACTTATCATAAGATATGACTTATAGAGGGAATGTAAAAACCGCTACCCTTGAACTGAATTACAAAACAGAATAGAGTCACACGTTTAGAAAACACATTATGGCTGCTTAACGGGAAAGGTGAGGTGGGGTGATGCATACAACAAGGGTTTCAAATTAGCTCAGATACCGTTCCATAAACCCAATATGTAATAGACAAGCCCTACTCCTTGCTCAAGGAATTGGACTCAGCACCCCCTATTCACCGCCCAAGAACATATCTGACTAGTAAGAATCTTGAAACCTATGCATTGATATCTCTCTGAAAGTGAGTCAAGTGGGTGTAAAGCGGCAAAATCACAGCAGTGAAAAGCAGGTAAACCCCATTATAAAAATCAATTACTTTTAAAAACCCGTGAAACAAAGACAGTGAAAGAGAGAGAAATTCTTACAAAATTCTTTCAGCGGCTGTAATGCCACCTGGATTGACCATATCTAGACCCACAGCTGATTGAGACATAAGGGTGGACACTCTTGGGGCTGAGAGGTTTGGTGAGGTTGGGTGAGCAAACGCAGACCCTATAAAGTAATACTGCGTGGTACCCATCCCATGGGTCCCAAATCTCCAGGTTCAAGGGCATCTTCCTACATCGAAAACATTCATGAGAAACCCAGAAGATGGTACACCGTGTGATCGGGAAAGGTTTCTAAAACGCACCTCATTTCTCATCTCCTTGTGCTCGGGTTCGCCATTCCAGCCGCTTTACAAGCAATCTCCCTCCTTGGAGAATCAGCACCTTTAACCTCCTGTTCCGTACAGCTTGCAATTTGTCCTGAGGATGAACGGGAAGAGGGGGAACCAATGAGAGACTAGCTCTAGGTGTTGGGACAGGCACAGGTCACTCTATTTTCCCCTCAAGAAGAAGAATTAACCACAGGCTCAGCATGCCGCCTGGGACCAGAATAGGGCCTGAAGCAATCCTGCGCTTTTGCGGCCAGCGCCCAAGAAAGCGAGTTGAAAAATGGCGCTCAGGGGCACTGCAATTCACAAACCTGCAGACTTATAAATGATGACTCTCGTCCACAAATATATTGATGGAAGGAAACGAAGAGGATTTGAAAGCAAGGCAGAATTGCAGGAAACAGATTTCAGGAGGGAGATTCGAATCGCCTTTAAAGCACAGGAAAGGCGGCAAAACCTCGACAATGATGCCCTTGGCCAAAAAGGGCGTATGCGTTTTTTCCTGAATATATTCAGGAAAAAACGCATACGGCCTTTTTGGCCAACCAAGCAACCTGGAAAGGCAAATCAGCGCTACAAAGAAGTCTCGCTTCCCATCGGTCAAAAGGGCCATGCTGAATAAAGTGTCAAAACCAGAAATGCAGGACAGGCCATGGAGAAACGGGAGCCTGGCTACGCTGATGGGCGGGATGTAAATTGCCAACAGCCACTCTGGAGAAGTGCACGGTGTGTCCTGAAACATCTACAAAACTCAGCTTAGGGAGCATAGGGCACATCCACTCATGGGCATATAAATTGGGAAAAGTAAAAATCAGCAAGACACAGGCACCCCAAAATTTAGGGCTGCTCTGTTGACAAGAACCTCCACTTGGTTACACCTTAAATATCCCAGGAAAGAGAAAAATGGATAAAGAAGTTGTGGTCCTTATGTACAATGGAATATCACTCAGCCATGAAATCAACGTCATAAGGCTAGTAGCAGCATGATGAGTGGATTTAGGTACGACGATTCTAAGTGAAATAAGTCACACAGAAAAAGACACTTATCATAAGATATGACTTATAGAGGGAATGTAAAAACCGCTACCCTTGAACTGAATTACAAAACAGAATAGAGTCACACGTTTAGAAAACACACTATGGCTGCTTAACTGGAAAGGTGAGGTGGGGTGATGCATAAAACAAGGGTTTCAAATTATCTGAGATACCGTTCCATAAACCCAATATGTAATAGACAAGACCTACTCCTTGCTCAATGAATTGGACTCAACACCCCCTATTCACCGCCCACGAATATATCTGAATAGTAAGAATCTTAAAACCTATGCATTGATATCTCTCTGTAAGTGAGTCAAGTGGGTGTAAAGCGGCAAAAACACAGGAGTGAAAAGCAGGTAAATCCCATAATAAATATCAATTACTTTTAAAAACCCGTGAAACAAAGACAGTGAAAGAGAGAGAAATTCTTAAAAAGTCGTTCAGGGGCTGTGATGCCACCTGGATTGACCATATCTAGACCCACAGCTGATTGAGACATAAGGGTGGACACTCTTGGGGCTGAGAGGTTTGGTGAGGTTGGGTGACCACACGCAGACCCTATAAAGTTATACTGCGTGGTACCCATCCCATGGGTCCCAAATCTCCAGGTTCAAGGGCATCTTCCTACATCGAAAACATTCATGAGAAACCCAGAAGATGGTACACCGTGTGATCGGGAAAGGTTTCTAAAACGCACCTCATTTCTCATCTCCTTGTGCTTGGGTTCGCCATTCCAGCCGCTTTACTAGCAATCTCCCACTTTGGAGAATCAGCACCTTTAACCTCCTGTTCCGTACAGGTTGCAATTTGTCCTGAGGATGAACGGGAAGAGGGGGAACCAATGAGAGACTAGCTCTAGGTGTTGGGACAGGCACAGGTCACTCTATTTTCCCCTCAAGAAGAAGAATTAACCACAGGCTCAGCATGCCGCCTGGGACCAGAATAGGGCCTGAAGCAATCCTGCGCTTTTGCGGCCAGCGCCCAAGAAAGCGAGTTGAAAAATGGCGCTCAGGGGCACTGCAATTCACAAACCTGCAGACTTATAAATGATGACTCTCGTCCACAAATATATTGATGGAAGGAAACGAAGAGGATTTGAAAGCAAGGCAGAATTGCAGGAAACAGATTTCAGGAGGGAGATTCGAATCGCCTTTAAAGCACAGGAAAGGCGGCAAAACCTCGACAATGATGCCCTTGGCCAAAAAGGGCGTATGCGTTTTTTCCTGAATATATTCAGGAAAAAACGCATACGCCCTTTTTGGCCAACCAAGCAACCTGGAAAGGCAAATCAGCGCTACAAAGAAGTCTCGCTTCCCATCGGTCAAAAGGGCCATGCTGAATAAAGTGTCAAAACCAGAAATGCAGGACAGGCCATGGAGAAACGGGAGCCTGGCTACGCTGATGGGCGGGATGTAAATTGCCAACAGCCACTCTGGAGAAGTGCACGGTGTGTCCTGAAACATCTACAAAACTCAGCTTAGGGAGCATAGGGCACATCCACTCATGGGCGTATAAATTGGGAAAACTAAAAATCAGCAAGACACAGGCACCCCAAAATTTAGGGCTGCTCTGTTGACAAGAACCTCCACTTGGTTACACCTTAAATATCCCAGGAAAGAGAAAAATGGATAAAGAAGTTGTGGTCCTTATGTACAATGGAATATCACTCAGCCATGAAATCAACGTCATAAGGCTAGTAGCAGCATGATGAGTGGATTTAGGTACGACGATTCTAAGTGAAATAAGTCACACAGAAAAAGACACTTATCATAAGATATGACTTATAGAGGGAATGTAAAAACCGCTACCCTTGAACTGAATTACAAAACAGAATAGAGTCACACGTTTAGAAAACACACTATGGCTGCTTAACGGGAAAGGTGAGGTGGGGTGATGCATACAACAAGGGTTTCACATTATCTGAGATACCGTTCCATAAACCCAATATGTAATAGACAAGACCTACTCCTTGCTCAATGAATTGGACTCAACACCCCCTATTCACCGCCCACGAATATATCTGACTAGTAAGAATCTTAAAACCTATGCATTGATATCTCTCTGTAAGTGAGTCAAGTGGGTGTAAAGCGGCAAAAACACAGGAGTGAAAAGCAGGTAAACCCCATAATAAATATCAATTACTTTTAAAAACCCGTGAAACAAAGACAGTGAAAGAGAGAGAAATTCTTAAAAAGTCGTTCAGGGGCTGTGATGCCACCTGGATTGACCACATCTAGACCCACAGCTGATTGAGACATAAGGGTGGACACTCTTGGGGCTGAGAGGTTTGGTGAGGTTGGGTGAGCAAACGCAGACCCTATAAAGTAATACTGCGTGGTACCCATCCCATGGGTCCCAAATCTCCAGGTTCAAGGGCATCTTCCTACATCGAAAACATTCATGAGAAACCCAGAAGATGGTACACCGTGTGATCGGGAAAGGTTTCTAAAACGCACCTCATTTCTCATCTCCTTGTGCTCGGGTTCGCCATTCCAGCCGCTTTACTAGCAATCTCCCTCCTTGGAGAATCAGCACCTTTAACCTCCTGTTCCGTACAGGTTGCAATTTGTCCTGAGGATGAACGGGAAGAGGGGGAACCTATGAGAGACTAGCTCTAGGTGTTGGGACAGGCACAGGTCACTCTATTTTCCCCTCAAGAAGAAGAATTAACCACAGGCTCAGCATGCCGCCTGGGACCAGAATAGGGCCTGAAGCAATCCTGCGCTTTTGCGGCCAGCGCCCAAGAAAGCGAGTTGAAAAATGGCGCTCAGGGGCACTGCAATTCACAAACCTGCAGACTTATAAATGATGACTCTCGTCCACAAATATATTGATGGAAGGAAACGAAGAGGATTTGAAAGCAAGGCAGAATTGCAGGAAACAGATTTCAGGAGGGAGATTCGAATCGCCTTTAAAGCACAGGAAAGGCGGCAAAACCTCGACAATGATGCCCTTGGCCAAAAAGGGCGTATGCGTTTTTTCCTGAATATATTCAGGAAAAAACGCATAGGCCCTTTTTGGCCAACCAAGCAACCTGGAAAGGCAAATCAGCGCTACAAAGAAGTCTCGCTTCCCATCGGTCAAAAGGGCCATGCTGAATAAAGTGTCAAAAGCAGAAATGCAGGACAGGCCATGGAGAAACGGGAGCCTGGCTACGCTGATGGGCGGGATGTAAATTGCCAACAGCCACTCTGGAGAAGTGCACGGTGTGTCCTGAAACATCTACAAAACTCAGCTTAGGGAGCATAGGGCACATCCACTCATGGGCGTATAAATTGGGAAAACTAAAAATCAGCAAGACACAGGCACCCCAAAATTTAGGGCTGCTCTGTTGACAAGAACCTCCACTTGGTTACACCTTAAATATCCCAGGAAAGAGAAAAATGGATAAAGAAGTTGTGGTCCTTATGTACAATGGAATATCACTCAGCCATGAAATCAACGTCATAAGGCTAGTAGCAGCATGATGAGTGGATTTAGGTACGACGATTCTAAGTGAAATAAGTCACACAGAAAAAGACACTTATCATAAGATATGACTTATAGAGGGAATGTAAAAACCGCTACCCTTGAACTGAATTACAAAACAGAATAGAGTCACACGTTTAGAAAACACACTATGGCTGCTTAACGGGAAAGGTGAGGTGGGGTGATTCATAAAACAAGGGTTTCAAATTATCTGAGATACCGTTCCATAAACCCAATATGTAATAGACAAGACCTACTCCTTGCTCAATGAATTGGACTCAACACCCCCTATTCACCGCCCACGAATATATCTGAATAGTAAGAATCTTAAAACCTATGCATTGATATCTCTCTGTAAGTGAGTCAAGTGGGTGTAAAGCGGCAAAAACACAGGAGTGAAAAGCAGGTAAACCCCATTATAAATATCAATTACTTTTAAAAACCCGTGAAACAAAGACAGTGAAAGAGAGAGAAATTCTTAAAAAGTCGTTCAGGGGCTGTGATGCCACCTGGATTGAGCACATCTAGACCCACAGCTGATTGAGACATAAGGGTGGACACTCTTGGGGCTGAGAGGTTTGGTGAGGTTGGGTGACCAAACGCAGACCCTATAAAGTAATACTGCGTGGTACCCATCCCATGGGTCCCAAATCTCCAGGTTCAAGGGCATCTTCCTACATCGAAAACATTCATGAGAAACCCAGAAGATGGTACACCGTGTGATCGGGAAAGGTTTCTAAAACGCACCTCATTTCTCATCTCCTTGTGCTTGGGTTCGCCATTCCAGCCGCTTTACTAGCAATCTCCCTCCTTGGAGAATCAGCACCTTTAACCTCCTGTTCCGTACAGGTTGCAATTTGTCCTGAGGATGAAAGGGAAGAGGGGCAACCAATGAGAGACTAGCTCTAGGTGTTGGGACAGGCAGAGGTCACTCTATTTTCCCATCAGGAAGAAGAATTAACCACAGGCTCAGCCTGCCGCCTGGGACCAGAATAGGGCCTGAAGCAATCCTGCGCTTTTGCGGCCAGCGCCCAAGAAAGCGAGTTGAAAAATGGCGCTCAGGGGCACTGCAATTCACACACCTGCAGACTTATAAATGATGACTCTCGTCCACAAATATATTGATGGAAGGAAACGAAGAGGATTTGAAAGCAAGGCAGAATTGCAGGAAACAGATTTCAGGAGGGAGATTCGAATCGCCTTTAAAGCACAGGAAAGGCGGCAAAACCTCCACAATGATGCCCTTGGCCAAAAAGGGCGTATGCGTTTTTTCCTGAATATATTCAGGAAAAAACGCATACGCCCTTTTTGGCCAACCAAGCAACCTGGAAAGGCAAATCAGCGCTACAAAGAAGTCTCGCTTCCCATCGGTCAAAAGGGCCATGCTGAATAAAGTGTCAAAAGCAGAAATGCAGGACAGGCCATGGAGAAACGGGAGCCTGGCTACGCTGATGGGCGGGATGTAAATTGCCAACAGCCACTCTGGAGAAGTGCACGGTGTGTCCTGAAACATCTACAAAACTCAGCTTAGGGAGCATAGGGCACATCCACTCATGGGCGTATAAATTGGGAAAACTAAAAATCAGCAAGACACAGGCACCCCAAAATTTAGGGCTGCTCTGTTGACAAGAACCTCCACTTGGTTACACCTTAAATATCCCAGGAAAGAGAAAAATGGATAAAGAAGTTGTGGTCCTTATGTACAATGGAATATCACTCAGCCATGAAATCAACGTCATAAGGCTAGTAGCAGCATGATGAGTGGATTTAGGTACGACGATTCTAAGTGAAATAAGTCACACAGAAAAAGACACTTATCATAAGATATGACTTATAGAGGGAATGTAAAAACCGCTACCCTTGAACTGAATTACAAAACAGAATAGAGTCACACGTTTAGAAAACACACTATGGCTGCTTAACGGGAAAGGTGAGGTGGGGTGATTCATAAAACAAGGGTTTCAAATTATCTGAGATACCGTTCCATAAACCCAATATGTAATAGACAAGACCTACTCCTTGCTCAATGAATTGGACTCAACACCCCCTATTCACCGCCCACGAATATATCTGACTAGTAAGAATCTTAAAACCTATGCATTGATATCTCTCTGTAAGTGAGTCAAGTGGGTGTAAAGCGGCAAAAACACAGGAGTGAAAAGCAGGTAAACCCCATAATAAATATCAATTACTTTTAAAAACCCGTGAAACAAAGACAGTGAAAGAGAGAGAAATTCTTAAAAAGTCGTTCAGGGGCTGTGATGCCACCTGGATTGACCATATCTAGACCCACAGCTGATTGAGACATAAGGGTGGACACTCTTGGGGCTGAGAGGTTTGGTGAGGTTGGGTGACCAAACGCAGACGCTATAAAGTAATACGGCGTGGTACCCATCCCATGGGTCCCAAATCTCCAGGTTCAAGGGCATCTTCCTACATCGAAAACATTCATGAGAAACCCAGAAGATGGTACACCGTGTGATCGTGAAAGGTTTCTAAAACGCACCTCATTTCTCATCTCCTTGTGCTCGGGTTCGCCATTCCAGCCGCTTTACTAGCAATCTCCCTCCTTGGAGAATCAGCACCTTTAACCTCCTGTTCCGTACAGGTTGCAATTTGTCCTGAGGATGAACGGGAAGAGGGGGAACCAATGAGAGACTAGCTCTAGGTGTTGGGACAGGCACAGGTCACTCTATTTTCCCCTCAAGAAGAAGAATTAACCACAGGCTCAGCATGCCGCCTGGGACCAGAATAGGGCCTGAAGCAATCCTGCGCTTTTGCGGCCAGCGCCCAAGAAAGCGAGTTGAAAAATGGCGCTCAGGGGCACTGCAATTCACAAACCTGCAGACTTATAAATGATGACTCTCGTCCACAAATATATTGATGGAAGGAAACGAAGAGGATTTGAAAGCAAGGCAGAATTGCAGGAAACAGATTTCAGGAGGGAGATTCGAATCGCCTTTAAAGCACAGGAAAAGCGGCAAAACCTCGACAATGATGCCCTTGGCCAAAAAGGGCCTATGCGTTTTTTCCTGAATATATTCAGGAAAAAACGCATAGGCCCTTTTTGGCCAACCAAGCAACCTGGAAAGGCAAATCAGCGCTACAAAGAAGTCTCGCTTCCCATCGGTCAAAAGGGCCATGCTGAATAAAGTGTCAAAACCAGAAATGCAGGACAGGCCATGGAGAAACGGGAGCCTGGCTACGCTGATGGGCGGGATGTAAATTGCCAACAGCCACTCTGGAGAAGTGCACGGTGTGTCCTGAAACATCTACAAAACTCAGCTTAGGGAGCATAGGGCACATCCACTCATGGGCGTATAAATTGGGAAAACTAAAAATCAGCAAGACACAGGCACCCCAAAATTTAGGGCTGCTCTGTTGACAAGAACCTCCACTTGGTTACACCTTAAATATCCCAGGAAAGAGAAAAATGGATAAAGAAGTTGTGGTCCTTATGTACAATGGAATATCACTCAGCCATGAAATCAACGTCATAAGGCTAGTAGCAGCATGATGAGTGGATTTAGGTACGACGATTCTAAGTGAAATAAGTCACACAGAAAAAGACACTTATCATAAGATATGACTTATAGAGGGAATGTAAAAACCGCTACCCTTGAACTGAATTACAAAACAGAATAGAGTCACACGTTTAGAAAACACACTATGGCTGCTTAACGGGAAAGGTGAGGTGGGGTGATGCATAAAAGAAGGGTTTCAAATTATCTGAGATACCGTTCCATAAACCCAATATGTAATAGACAAGACCTACTCCTTGCTCAATGAATTGGACTCAACACCGCCTATTCACCGCCCACGAATATATCTGACTAGTAAGAATCTTAAAACCTATGCATTGATATCTCTCTGTAAGTGAGTCAAGTGGGTGTAAAGCGGCAAAAACACAGGAGTGAAAAGCAGGTAAACCCCATAATAAATATCAATTACTTTTAAAAACCCGTGAAACAAAGACAGTGAAAGAGAGAGAAATTCTTAAAAAGTCGTTCAGGGGCTGTGATGCCACCTGGATTGACCATATCTAGACCCACAGCTGATTGAGACATAAGGGTGGACACTCTTGGGGCTGAGAGGTTTGGTGAGGTTGGGTGACCAAACGCAGACCCTATAAAGTAATACTGCGTGGTACCCATCCCATGGGTCCCAAACCTCCAGGTTCAAGGGCATCTTCCTACATCGAAAACATTCATGAGAAACCCAGAAGATGGTACACCGTGTGATCGGGAAAGGTTTCTAAAACGCACCTCATTTCTCATCTCCTTGTGCTTGGGTTCGCCATTCCAGCCGCTTTACTAGCAATCTCCCTCCTTGGAGAATCAGCACCTTTAACCTCCTGTTCCGTACAGGTTGCAATTTGTCCTGAGGATGAACGGGAAGAGGGGGAACCAATGAGAGACTAGCTCTAGGTGTTGGGACAGGCACAGGTCACTCTATTTTCCCCTCAAGAAGAAGAATTAACCACAGGCTCAGCATGCCGCCTGTGACCAGAATAAGGCCTGAAGCAATCCTGCGCTTTTGCGGCCAGCGCCCAAGAAAGCGAGTTGAAAAATGGCGCTCAGGGGCACTGCAATTCACAAACCTGCAGACTTATAAATGATGACTCTCGTCCACAAATATATTGATGGAAGGAAACGAAGAGGATTTGAAAGCAAGGCAGAATTGCAGGAAACAGATTTCAGGAGGGAGATTCGAATCGCCTTTAAAGCACAGGAAAGGCGGCAAAACCTCGACAATGATGCCCTTGGCCAAAAAGGGCCTATGCGTTTTTTCCTGAATATATTCAGGAAAAAACGCATAGGCCCTTTTTGGCGAACCAAGCAACCTGGAAAGGCAAATCAGCGCTACAAAGAAGTCTCGCTTCCCATCGGTCAAAAGGGCCATGCTGAATAAAGTGTCAAAAGCAGAAATGCAGGACAGGCCATGGAGAAACGGGAGCCTGGCTACGCTGATGGGCGGGATGTAAAGTGCCAACAGCCACTCTGGAGAAGTGCACGGTGTGTCCTGAAACATCTACAAAACTCAGCTTAGGGAGCATAGGGCACATCCACTCATGGGCGTATAAATTGGGAAAACTAAAAATCAGCAAGACACAGGAACCCCAAAATTTAGGGCTGCTCTGTTGACCAGAACCTGCACTTGATTACACCTTAAATATCACAGGAAAGAGAAAAATGGATAAAGAAGTTGTGGTCCTTATGTATAATGGAATATCACTCAGCCATGAAATCAACGTCATAAGGCTAGTAGCAGCATGATGAGTGGATTTAGGTACGACGATTCTAAGTGAAATAAGTCACACAGAAAAAGACACTTATCATAAGATATGACTTATAGAGGGAATGTAAAAACCGCTACCCTTGAACTGAATTACAAAACAGAATAGAGTCACACGTTTAGAAAACACACTATGGCTGCTTAACGGGAAAGGTGAGGTGGGGTGATGCATAAAACAAGGGTTTCAAATTATCTGAGATACCGTTCCATAAACCCAATATGTAATAGACAAGACCTACTCCTTGCTCAATGAATTGGACTCAACACCGCCTATTCACCGCCCACGAATATATCTGACTAGTAAGAATCTTAAAACCTATGCATTGATATCTCTCTGTAAGTGAGTCAAGTGGGTGTAAAGCGGCAAAAACACAGGAGTGAAAAGCAGGTAAACCCCATAATAAATATCAATTACTTTTAAAAACCCGTGAAACAAAGACAGTGAAAGAGAGAGAAATTCTTAAAAAGTCGTTCAGGGGCTGTGATGCCACCTGGATTGACCATATCTAGACCCACAGCTGATTGAGACATAAGGGTGGACACTCTTGGGGCTGAGAGGTTTGGTGAGGTTGGGTGACCAAACGCAGACCCTATAAAGTAATACTGCGTGGTACCCATCCCATGGGTCCCAAATCTCCAGGTTCAAGGGCATCTTCCTACATCGAAAACATTCATGAGAAACCCAGAAGATGGTACACCGTGTGATCGGGAAAGGTTTCTAAAACGCACCTCATTTCTCATCTCCTTGTGCTTGGGTTCGCCATTCCAGCCGCTTTACTAGCAATCTCCCTCCTTGGAGAATCAGCACCTTTAACCTCCTGTTCCGTACAGCTTGCAATTTGTCCTGAGGATGAACGGGAAGAGGGGGAACCAATGAGAGACTAGCTCTAGGTGTTGGGACAGGCACAGGTCACTCTATTTTCCCCTCAAGAAGAAGAATTAACCACAGGCTCAGCATGCCGCCTGGGACCAGAATAGGGCCTGAAGCAATCCTGCGCTTTTGCGGCCAGCGCCCAAGAAAGCGAGTTGAAAAATGGCGCTCAGGGGCACTGCAATTCACAAACCTGCAGACTTATAAATGATGACTCTCGTCCACAAATATATTGATGGAAGGAAACGAAGAGGATTTGAAAGCAAGGCAGAATTGCAGGAAACAGATTTCAGGAGGGAGATTCGAATCGCCTTTAAAGCACAGGAAAAGCGGCAAAACCTCGACAATGATGCCCTTGGCCAAAAAGGGCCTATGCGTTGTTTCCTGAATATATTCAGGAAAAAACGCATACGCCCTTTTTGGCCAACCAAGCAACCTGGAAAGGCAAATCAGCGCTACAAAGAAGTCTCGCTTCCCATCGGTCAAAAGGGCCATGCTGAATAAAGTGTCAAAACCAGAAATGCAGGACAGGCCATGGAGAAACGGGAGCCTGGCTACGCTGATGGGCGGGATGTAAATTGCCAACAGCCACTCTGGAGAAGTGCACGGTGTGTCCTGAAACATCTACAAAACTCAGCTTAGGGAGCATAGGGCACATCCACTCATGGGCGTATAAATTGGGAAAACTAAAAATCAGCAAGACACAGGCACCCCAAAATTTAGGGCTGCTCTGTTGACAAGAACCTCCACTTGGTTACACCTTAAATATCTCACGAAAGAGAAAAATGGATAAAGAAGTTGTGGTCCTTATGTACAATGGAATATCACTCAGCCATGAAATCAACGTCATAAGGCTAGTAGCAGCATGATGAGTGGATTTAGGTACGACGATTCTAAGTGAAATAAGTCACACAGAAAAAGACACTTATCATAAGATATGACTTATAGAGGGAATGTAAAAACCGCTACCCTTGAACTGAATTACAAAACAGAATAGAGTCACACGTTTAGAAAACACACTATGGCTGCTTAACGGGAAAGGTGAGGTGGGGTGATTCATAAAACAAGGGTTTCAAATTATCTGAGATACCGTTCCATAAACCCAATATGTAATAGACAAGACCTACTCCTTGCTCAATGAATTGGACTCAACACCCCCTATTCACCGCCCACGAATATATCTGAATAGTAAGAATCTTAAAACCTATGCATTGATATCTCTCTGTAAGTGAGTCAAGTGGGTGTAAAGCGGCAAAAACACAGGAGTGAAAAGCAGGTAAACCCCATTATAAATATCAATTACTTTTAAAAACCCGTGAAACAAAGACAGTGAAAGAGAGAGAAATTCTTAAAAAGTCGTTCAGGGGCTGTGATGCCACCTGGATTGAGCACATCTAGACCCACAGCTGATTGAGACATAAGGGTGGACACTCTTGGGGCTGAGAGGTTTGGTGAGGTTGGGTGACCAAACGCAGACCCTATAAAGTAATACTGCGTGGTACCCATCCCATGGGTCCCAAATCTCCAGGTTCAAGGGCATCTTTCTACATCGAAAACATTCATGAGAAACCCAGAAGATGGTACACCGTGTGATCGGGAAAGGTTTCTAAAACGCAGCTCATTTCTCATCTCCTTGTGCTTGGGTTCGCCATTCCAGCCGCTTTACTAGCAATCTCCCTCCTTGGAGAATCAGCACCTTTAACCTCCTGTTCCGTACAGCTTGCAATTTGTCCTGAGGATGAAAGGGAAGAGGGGGAACCAATGAGAGACTAGCTCTAGGTGTTGGGACAGGCAGAGGTCACTCTATTTTCCCATCAGGAAGAAGAATTAACCACAGGCTCAGCCTGCCGCCTGGGACCAGAATAGGGCCTGAAGCAATCCTGCGCTTTTGCGGCCAGCGCCCAAGAAAGCGAGTTGAAAAATGGCGCTCAGGGGCACTGCAATTCACAAACCTGCAGACTTATAAATGATGACTCTCGTCCACAAATATATTGATGGAAGGAAACGAAGAGGATTTGAAAGCAAGGCAGAATTGCAGGAAACAGATTTCAGGAGGGAGATTCGAATCGCCTTTAAAGCACAGGAAAGGCGGCAAAACCTCGACAATGATGCCCTTGGCCAAAAAGGGCCTATGCGTTTTTTCCTGAATATATTCAGGAAAAAACGCATAGGCCCTTTTTGGCGAACCAAGCAACCTGGAAAGGCAAATCAGCGCTACAAAGAAGTCTCGCTTCCCATCGGTCAAAAGGGCCATGCTGAATAAAGTGTCAAAAGCAGAAATGCAGGACAGGCCATGGAGAAACGGGAGCCTGGCTACGCTGATGGGCGGGATGTAAATTGCCAACAGCCACTCTGGAGAAGTGCACGGTGTGTCCTGAAACATCTACAAAACTCAGCTTAGGGAGCATAGGGCACATCCACTCATGGGCGTATAAATTGGGAAAACTAAAAATCAGCAAGACACAGGCACCCCAAAATTTAGGGCTGCTCTGTTGACCAGAACCTCCACTTGGTTACACCTTAAATATCCCAGGAAAGAGAAAAATGGATAAAGAAGTTGTGGTCCTTATGTACAATGGAATATCACTCAGCCATGAAATCAACGTCATAAGGCTAGTAGCAGCATGATGAGTGGATTTAGGTACGACGATTCTAAGTGAAATAAGTCACACAGAAAAAGACACTTATCATAAGATATGACTTATAGAGGGAATGTAAAAACCGCTACCTTTGAACTGAATTACAAAACAGAATAGAGTCACACGTTTAGAAAACACACTATGGCTGCTTAACGGGAAAGGTGAGGTGGGGTGATGCATAAAACAAGGGTTTCAAATTATCTGAGATACCGTTCCATAAACCCAATATGTAATAGACAAGACCTACTCCTTGCTCAATGAATTGGACTCAACACCGCCTATTCACCGCCCACGAATATATCTGACTAGTAAGAATCTTAAAACCTATGCATTGATATCTCTCTGTAAGTGAGTCAAGTGGGTGTAAAGCGGCAAAAACACAGGAGTGAAAAGCAGGTAAACCCCATAATAAATATCAATTACTTTTAAAAACCCGTGAAACAAAGACAGTGAAAGAGAGAGAAATTCTTAAAAAGTCGTTCAGGGGCTGTGATGCCACCTGGATTGACCATATCTAGACCCACAGCTGATTGAGACATAAGGGTGGACACTCTTGGGGCTGAGAGGTTTGGTGAGGTTGGGTGACCAAACGCAGACGCTATAAAGTAATACTGCGTGGTACCCATCCCATGGGTCCCAAATCTCCAGGTTCAAGGGCATCTTCCTACATCGAAAACATTCATGAGAAACCCAGAAGATGGTACACCGTGTGATCGTGAAAGGTTTCTAAAACGCACCTCATTTCTCATCTCCTTGTGCTCGGGTTCGCCATTCCAGCCGCTTTACTAGCAATCTCCCTCCTTGGAGAATCAGCACCTTTAACCTCCTGTTCCGTACAGGTTGCAATTTGTCCTGAGGATGAACGGGAAGAGGGGGAACCAATGAGAGACTAGCTCTAGGTGTTGGGACAGGCACAGGTCACTCTATTTTCCCCTCAAGAAGAAGAATTAACCACAGGCTCAGCATGCCGCCTGGGACCAGAATAGGGCCTGAAGCAATCCTGCGCTTTTGCGGCCAGCGCCCAAGAAAGCGAGTTGAAAAATGGCGCTCAGGGGCACTGCAATTCACAAACCTGCAGACTTATAAATGATGACTCTCGTCCACAAATATATTGATGGAAGGAAACGAAGAGGATTTGAAAGCAAGGCAGAATTGCAGGAAACAGATTTCAGGAGGGAGATTCGAATCGCCTTTAAAGCACAGGAAAAGCGGCAAAACCTCGACAATGATGCCCTTGGCCAAAAAGGGCCTATGCGTTGTTTCCTGAATATATTCAGGAAAAAACGCATACGCCCTTTTTGGCCAACCAAGCAACCTGGAAAGGCAAATCAGCGCTACAAAGAAGTCTCGCTTCCCATCGGTCAAAAGGGCCATGCTGAATAAAGTGTCAAAACCAGAAATGCAGGACAGGCCATGGAGAAACGGGAGCCTGGCTACGCTGATGGGCGGGATGTAAATTGCCAACAGCCACTCTGGAGAAGTGCACGGTGTGTCCTGAAACATCTACAAAACTCAGCTTAGGGAGCATAGGGCACATCCACTCATGGGCGTATAAATTGGGAAAACTAAAAATCAGCAAGACACAGGCACCCCAAAATTTAGGGCTGCTCTGTTGACAAGAACCTCCACTTGGTTACACCTTAAATATCTCACGAAAGAGAAAAATGGATAAAGAAGTTGTGGTCCTTATGTACAATGGAATATCACTCAGCCATGAAATCAACGTCATAAGGCTAGTAGCAGCATGATGAGTGGATTTAGGTACGACGATTCTAAGTGAAATAAGTCACACAGAAAAAGACACTTATCATAAGATATGACTTATAGAGGGAATGTAAAAACCGCTACCCTTGAACTGAATTACAAAACAGAATAGAGTCACACGTTTAGAAAACACACTATGGCTGCTTAACGGGAAAGGTGAGGTGGGGTGATTCATAAAACAAGGGTTTCAAATTATCTGAGATACCGTTCCATAAACCCAATATGTAATAGACAAGACCTACTCCTTGCTCAATGAATTGGACTCAACACCGCCTATTCACCGCCCACGAATATATCTGACTAGTAAGAATCTTAAAACCTATGCATTGATATCTCTCTGTAAGTGAGTCAAGTGGGTGTAAAGCGGCAAAAACACAGGAGTGAAAAGCAGGTAAACCCCATAATAAATATCAATTACTTTTAAAAACCCGTGAAACAAAGACAGTGAAAGAGAGAGAAATTCTTAAAAAGTCGTTCAGGGGCTGTGATGCCACCTGGATTGACCATATCTAGACCCACAGCTGATTGAGACATAAGGGTGGACACTCTTGGGGCTGAGAGGTTTGGTGAGGTTGGGTGACCAAACGCAGACCCTATAAAGTAATACTGCGTGGTACCCATCCCATGGGTCCCAAATCTCCAGGTTCAAGGGCATCTTCCTACATCGAAAACATTCATGAGAAACCCAGAAGATGGTACACCGTGTGATCGGGAAAGGTTTCTAAAACGCAGCTCATTTCTCATCTCCTTGTGCTTGGGTTCGCCATTCCAGCCGCTTTACTAGCAATCTCCCTCCTTGGAGAATCAGCACCTTTAACCTCCTGTTCCGTACAGCTTGCAATTTGTCCTGAGGATGAAAGGGAAGAGGGGGAACCAATGAGAGACTAGCTCTAGGTGTTGGGACAGGCAGAGGTCACTCTATTTTCCCATCAGGAAGAAGAATTAACCACAGGCTCAGCCTGCCGCCTGGGACCAGAATAGGGCCTGAAGCAATCCTGCGCTTTTGCGGCCAGCGCCCAAGAAAGCGAGTTGAAAAATGGCGCTCAGGGGCACTGCAATTCACAAACCTGCAGACTTATAAATGATGACTCTCGTCCACAAATATATTGATGGAAGGAAACGAAGAGGATTTGAAAGCAAGGCAGAATTGCAGGAAACAGATTTCAGGAGGGAGATTCGAATCGCCTTTAAAGCACAGGAAAGGCGGCAAAACCTCGACAATGATGCCCTTGGCCAAAAAGGGCCTATGCGTTTTTTCCTGAATATATTCAGGAAAAAACGCATAGGCCCTTTTTGGCCAACCAAGCAACCTGGAAAGGCAAATCAGCGCTACAAAGAAGTCTCGCTTCCCATCGGTCAAAAGGGCCATGCTGAATAAAGTGTCAAAAGCAGAAATGCAGGACAGGCCATGGAGAAACGGGAGCCTGGCTACGCTGATGGGCGGGATGTAAATTGCCAACAGCCACTCTGGAGAAGTGCACGGTGTGTCCTGAAACATCTACAAAACTCAGCTTAGGGAGCATAGGGCACATCCACTCATGGGCGTATAAATTGGGAAAACTAAAAATCAGCAAGACACAGGCACCCCAAAATTTAGGGCTGCTCTGTTGACCAGAACCTCCACTTGGTTACACCTTAAATATCCCAGGAAAGAGAAAAATGGATAAAGAAGTTGTGGTCCTTATGTACAATGGAATATCACTCAGCCATGAAATCAACGTCATAAGGCTAGTAGCAGCATGATGAGTGGATTTAGGTACGACGATTCTAAGTGAAATAAGTCACACAGAAAAAGACACTTATCATAAGATATGACTTATAGAGGGAATGTAAAAACCGCTACCTTTGAACTGAATTACAAAACAGAATAGAGTCACACGTTTAGAAAACACACTATGGCTGCTTAACGGGAAAGGTGAGGTGGGGTGATGCATAAAACAAGGGTTTCAAATTATCTGAGATACCGTTCCATAAACCCAATATGTAATAGACAAGACCTACTCCTTGCTCAATGAATTGGACTCAACACCGCCTATTCACCGCCCACGAATATATCTGACTAGTAAGAATCTTAAAACCTATGCATTGATATCTCTCTGTAAGTGAGTCAAGTGGGTGTAAAGCGGCAAAAACACAGGAGTGAAAAGCAGGTAAACCCCATAATAAATATCAATTACTTTTAAAAACCCGTGAAACAAAGACAGTGAAAGAGAGAGAAATTCTTAAAAAGTCGTTCAGGGGCTGTGATGCCACCTGGATTGACCATATCTAGACCCACAGCTGATTGAGACATAAGGGTGGACACTCTTGGGGCTGAGAGGTTTGGTGAGGTTGGGTGACCAAACGCAGACGCTATAAAGTAATACTGCGTGGTACCCATCCCATGGGTCCCAAATCTCCAGGTTCAAGGGCATCTTCCTACATCGAAAACATTCATGAGAAACCCAGAAGATGGTACACCGTGTGATCGTGAAAGGTTTCTAAAACGCACCTCATTTCTCATCTCCTTGTGCTCGGGTTCGCCATTCCAGCCGCTTTACTAGCAATCTCCCTCCTTGGAGAATCAGCACCTTTAACCTCCTGTTCCGTACAGGTTGCAATTTGTCCTGAGGATGAACGGGAAGAGGGGGAACCAATGAGAGACTAGCTCTAGGTGTTGGGACAGGCACAGGTCACTCTATTTTCCCCTAAAGAAGAAGAATTAACCACAGGCTCAGCATGCCGCCTGGGACCAGAATAGGGCCTGAAGCAATCCTGCGCTTTTGCGGCCAGCGCCCAAGAAAGCGAGTTGAAAAATGGCGCTCAGGGGCACTGCAATTCACAAACCTGCAGACTTATAAATGATGACTCTCGTCCACAAATATATTGATGGAAGGAAACGAAGAGGATTTGAAAGCAAGGCAGAATTGCAGGAAACAGATTTCAGGAGGGAGATTCGAATCGCCTTTAAAGCACAGGAAAAGCGGCAAAACCTCGACAATGATGCCCTTGGCCAAAAAGGGCCTATGCGTTTTTTCCTGAATATATTCAGGAAAAAACGCATAGGCCCTTTTTGGCCAACCAAGCAACCTGGAAAGGCAAATCAGCGCTACAAAGAAGTCTCGCTTCCCATCGGTCAAAAGGGCCATGCTGAATAAAGTGTCAAAACCAGAAATGCAGGACAGGCCATGGAGAAACGGGAGCCTGGCTACGCTGATGGGCGGGATGTAAATTGCCAACAGCCACTCTGGAGAAGTGCACGGTGTGTCCTGAAACATCTACAAAACTCAGCTTAGGGAGCATAGGGCACATCCACTCATGGGCGTATAAATTGGGAAAACTAAAAATCAGCAAGACACAGGCACCCCAAAATTTAGGGCTGCTCTGTTGACAAGAACCTCCACTTGGTTACACCTTAAATATCCCAGGAAAGAGAAAAATGGATAAAGAAGTTGTGGTCCTTATGTACAATGGAATATCACTCAGCCATGAAATCAACGTCATAAGGCTAGTAGCAGCATGATGAGTGGATTTAGGTACGACGATTCTAAGTGAAATAAGCCACACAGAAAAAGACACTTATCATAAGATATGACTTATAGAGGGAATGTAAAAACCGCTACCCTTGAACTGAATTACAAAACAGAATAGAGTCACACGTTTAGAAAACACACTATGGCTGCTTAACGGGAAAGGTGAGGTGGGGTGATGCATAAAACAAGGGTTTCAAATTTTCTGAGATACCGTTCCATAAACCCAATATGTAATAGACAAGACCTACTCCTTGCTCAATGAATTGGACTCAACACCGCCTATTCACCGCCCACGAATATATCTGACTAGTAAGAATCTTAAAACCTATGCATTGATATCTCTCTGTAAGTGAGTCAAGTGGGTGTAAAGCGGCAAAAACACAGGAGTGAAAAGCAGGTAAACCCCATAATAAATATCAATTACTTTTAAAAACCCGTGAAACAAAGACAGTGAAAGAGAGAGAAATTCTTAAAAAGTCGTTCAGGGGCTGTGATGCCACCTGGATTGACCATATCTAGACCCACAGCTGATTGAGACATAAGGGTGGACACTCTTGGGGCTGAGAGGTTTGGTGAGGTTGGGTGACCAAACGCAGACCCTATAAAGTAATACTGCGTGGTACCCATCCCATGGGTCCCAAATCTCCAGGTTCAAGGGCATCTTCCTACATCGAAAACATTCATGAGAAACCCAGAAGATGGTACACCGTGTGATCGGGAAAGGTTTCTAAAACGCACCTCATTTCTCATCTCCTTGTGCTTGGGTTCGCCATTCCAGCCGCTTTACTAGCAATCTCCCTCCTTGGAGAATCAGCACCTTTAACCTCCTGTTCCGTACAGGTTGCAATTTGTCCTGAGGATGAACGGGAAGAGGGGGAACCAATGAGAGACTAGCTCTAGGTGTTGGGACAGGCACAGGTCACTCTATTTTCCCCTCAAGAAGAAGAATTAACCACAGGCTCAGCATGCCGCCTGTGACCAGAATAAGGCCTGAAGCAATCCTGCGCTTTTGCGGCCAGCGCCCAAGAAAGCGAGTTGAAAAATGGCGCTCAGGGGCACTGCAATTCACAAACCTGCAGACTTATAAATGATGACTCTCGTCCACAAATATATTGATGGAAGGAAACGAAGAGGATTTGAAAGCAAGGCAGAATTGCAGGAAACAGATTTCAGGAGGGAGATTCGAATCGCCTTTAAAGCACAGGAAAGGCGGCAAAACCTCGACAATGATGCCCTTGGCCAAAAAGGGCCTATGCGTTTTTTCCTGAATATATTCAGGAAAAAACGCATAGGCCCTTTTTGGCCAACCAAGCAACCTGGAAAGGCAAATCAGCGCTACAAAGAAGTCTCGCTTCCCATCGGTCAAAAGGGCCATGCTGAATAAAGTGTCAAAAGCAGAAATGCAGGACAGGCCATGGAGAAACGGGAGCCTGGCTACGCTGATGGGCGGGATGTAAATTGCCAACAGCCACTCTGGAGAAGTGCACGGTGTGTCCTGAAACATCTACAAAACTCAGCTTAGGGAGCATAGGGCACATCCACTCATGGGCGTATAAATTGGGAAAATTAAAAATCAGCAAGACACAGGAACCCCAAAATTTAGGGCTGCTCTGTTGACCAGAACCTGCACTTGATTACACCTTAAATATCCCAGGAAAGAGAAAAATGGATAAAGAAGTTGTGGTCCTTATGTACAATGGTATATCACTCAGCCATGAAATCAACGTCATAAGGCTAGTAGCAGCATGATGAGTGGATTTAGGTACGACGATTCTAAGTGAAATAAGTCACACAGAAAAAGACACTTATCATAAGATATGACTTATAGAGGGAATGTAAAAACCGCTACCCTTGAACTGAATTACAAAACAGAATAGAGTCACACGTTTAGAAAACACACTATGGCTGCTTAACGGGAAAGGTGAGGTGGGGTGATGCATAAAACAAGGGTTTCAAATTATCTGAGATACCGTTCCATAAACCCAATATGTAATAGACAAGACCTACTCCTTGCTCAATGAATTGGACTCAACACCGCCTATTCACCGCCCACGAATATATCTGACTAGTAAGAATCTTAAAACCTATGCATTGATATCTCTCTGTAAGTGAGTCAAGTGGGTGTAAAGCGGCAAAAACACAGGAGTGAAAAGCAGGTAAACCCCATAATAAATATCAATTACTTTTAAAACCCGTGAAACAAAGACAGTGAAAGAGAGAGAAATTCTTAAAAAGTCGTTCAGGGGCTGTGATGCCACCTGGATTGACCATATCTAGACCCACAGCTGATTGAGACATAAGGGTGGACACTCTTGGGGCTGAGAGGTTTGGTGAGGTTGGGTGACCAAACGCAGACCCTATAAAGTAATACTGCGTGGTACCCATCCCATGGGTCCCAAATCTCCAGGTTCAAGGGCATCTTCCTACATCGAAAACATTCATGAGAAACCCAGAAGATGGTACACCGTGTGATCGGGAAAGGTTTCTAAAACGCACCTCATTTCTCATCTCCTTGTGCTTGGGTTCGCCATTCCAGCCGCTTTACTAGCAATCTCCCTCCTTGGAGAATCAGCACCTTTAACCTCCTGTTCCGTACAGCTTGCAATTTGTCCTGAGGATGAACGGGAAGAGGGGGAACCAATGAGAGACTAGCTCTAGGTGTTGGGACAGGCACAGGTCACTCTATTTTCCCCTCAAGAAGAAGAATTAACCACAGGCTCAGCATGCCGCCTGGGACCAGAATAGGGCCTGAAGCAATCCTGCGCTTTTGCGGCCAGCGCCCAAGAAAGCGAGTTGAAAAATGGCGCTCAGGGGCACTGCAATTCACAAACCTGCAGACTTATAAATGATGACTCTCGTCCACAAATATATTGATGGAAGGAAACGAAGAGGATTTGAAAGCAAGGCAGAATTGCAGGAAACAGATTTCAGGAGGGAGATTCGAATCACCTTTAAAGCACAGGAAAAGCGGCAAAACCTCGACAATGATGCCCTTGGCCAAAAAGGGCCTATGCGTTGTTTCCTGAATATATTCAGGAAAAAACGCATACGCCCTTTTTGGCCAACCAAGCAACCTGGAAAGGCAAATCAGCGCTACAAAGAAGTCTCGCTTCCCATCGGTCAAAAGGGCCATGCTGAATAAAGTGTCAAAACCAGAAATGCAGGACAGGCCATGGAGAAACGGGAGCCTGGCTACGCTGATGGGCGGGATGTAAATTGCCAACAGCCACTCTGGAGAAGTGCACGGTGTGTCCTGAAACATCTACAAAACTCAGCTTAGGGAGCATAGGGCACATCCACTCATGGGCGTATAAATTGGGAAAACTAAAAATCAGCAAGACACAGGCACCCCAAAATTTAGGGCTGCTCTGTTGACAAGAACCTCCACTTGGTTACACCTTAAATATCTCACGAAAGAGAAAAATGGATAAAGAAGTTGTGGTCCTTATGTACAATGGAATATCACTCAGCCATGAAATCAACGTCATAAGGCTAGTAGCAGCATGATGAGTGGATTTAGGTACGACGATTCTAAGTGAAATAAGTCACACAGAAAAAGACACTTATCATAAGATATGACTTATAGAGGGAATGTAAAAACCGCTACCCTTGAACTGAATTACAAAACAGAATAGAGTCACACGTTTAGAAAACACACTATGGCTGCTTAACGGGAAAGGTGAGGTGGGGTGATGCATAAAACAAGGGTTTCAAATTATCTGAGATACCGTTCCATAAACCCAATATGTAATAGACAAGACCTACTCCTTGCTCAATGAATTGGACTCAACACCCCCTATTCACCGCCCACGAATATATCTGAATAGTAAGAATCTTAAAACCTATGCATTGATATCTCTCTGTAAGTGAGTCAAGTGGGTGTAAAGCGGCAAAAACACAGGAGTGAAAAGCAGGTAAACCCCATTATAAATATCAATTACTTTTAAAAACCCGTGAAACAAAGACAGTGAAAGAGAGAGAAATTCTTAAAAAGTCGTTCAGGGGCTGTGATGCCACCTGGATTGAGCACATCTAGACCCACAGCTGATTGAGACATAAGGGTGGACACTCTTGGGGCTGAGAGGTTTGGTGAGGTTGGGTGAGCAAACGCAGACCCTTTAAAGTAATACTGCGTGGTACCCATCCCATGGGTCCCAAATCTCCAGGTTCAAGGGCATCTTTCTACATCGAAAACATTCATGAGAAACCCAGAAGATGGTACACCGTGTGATCGGGAAAGGTTTCTAAAACGCAGCTCATTTCTCATCTCCTTGTGCTTGGGTTCGCCATTCCAGCCGCTTTACTAGCAATCTCCCTCCTTGGAGAATCAGCACCTTTAACCTCCTGTTCCGTACAGCTTGCAATTTGTCCTGAGGATGAAAGGGAAGAGGGGGAACCAATGAGAGACTAGCTCTAGGTGTTGGGACAGGCAGAGGTCACTCTATTTTCCCATCAGGAAGAAGAATTAACCACAGGCTCAGCCTGCCGCCTGGGACCAGAATAGGGCCTGAAGCAATCCTGCGCTTTTGCGGCCAGCGCCCAAGAAAGCGAGTTGAAAAATGGCGCTCAGGGGCACTGCAATTCACAAACCTGCAGACTTATAAATGATGACTCTCGTCCACAAATATATTGATGGAAGGAAACGAAGAGGATTTGAAAGCAAGGCAGAATTGCAGGAAACAGATTTCAGGAGGGAGATTCGAATCGCCTTTAAAGCACAGGAAAGGCGGCAAAACCTCGACAATGATGCCCTTGGCCAAAAAGGGCCTATGCGTTTTTTCCTGAATATATTCAGGAAAAAACGCATAGGCCCTTTTTGGCCAACCAAGCAACCTGGAAAGGCAAATCAGCGCTACAAAGAAGTCTCGCTTCCCATCGGTCAAAAGGGCCATGCTGAATAAAGTGTCAAAAGCAGAAATGCAGGACAGGCCATGGAGAAACGGGAGCCTGGCTACGCTGATGGGCGGGATGTAAATTGCCAACAGCCACTCTGGAGAAGTGCACGGTGTGTCCTGAAACATCTACAAAACTCAGCTTAGGGAGCATAGGGCACATCCACTCATGGGCGTATAAATTGGGAAAACTAAAAATCAGCAAGACACAGGCACCCCAAAATTTAGGTCTGCTCTGTTGACAAGAACCTCCACTTGGTTACACCTTAAATATCCCAGGAAAGAGAAAAATGGATAAAGAAGTTGTGGTCCTTATGTACAATGGAATATCACTCAGCCATGAAATGAACGTCATAAGGCTAGTAGCAGCATGATGAGTGGATTTAGGTACGACGATTCTAAGTGAAATAAGTCACACAGAAAAAGACACTTATCATAAGATATGACTTATAGAGGGAATGTAAAAACCGCTACCCTTGAACTGAATTACAAAACAGAATAGAGTCACACGTTTAGAAAACACACTATGGCTGCTTAACGGGAAAGGTGAGGTGGGGTGATTCATAAAACAAGGGTTTCAAATTATCTGAGATACCGTTCCATAAACCCAATATGTAATAGACAAGACCTACTCCTTGCTCAATGAATTGGACTCAACACCCCCTATTCACCGCCCACGAATATATCTGAATAGTAAGAATCTTAAAACCTATGCATTGATATCTCTCTGTAAGTGAGTCAAGTGGGTGTAAAGCGGCAAAAACACAGGAGTGAAAAGCAGGTAAACCACATTATAAATATCAATTACTTTTAAAAACCCGTGAAACAAAGACAGTGAAAGAGAGAGAAATTCTTAAAAAGTCGTTCAGGGGCTGTGATGCCACCTGGATTGACCATATCTAGACCCACAGCTGATTGAGACATAAGGGTGGACACTCTTGGGGCTGAGAGGTTTGGTGAGGTTTGGTGACCAAACGCAGACCCTATAAAGTAATACTGCGTGGTACCCATCCCATGGGTCCCAAATCTCCAGGTTCAAGGGCATCTTCCTACATCGAAAACATTCATGAGAAACCCAGAAGATGGTACACCGTGTGATCGGGAAAGGTTTCTAAAACGCACCTCATTTCTCATCTCCTTGTGCTCGGGTTCGCCATTCCAGCCGCTTTACTAGCAATCTCCCTCCTTGGAGAATCAGCACCTTTAACCTCCTGTTCCGTACAGGTTGCAATTTGTCCTGAGTATGAACGGGAAGAGGGGGAACCAATGAGAGACTAGCTCTAGGTGTTGGGACAGGCACAGGTCACTCTATTTTCCCCTCAAGAAGAAGAATTAACCACAGGCTCAGCATGCCGCCTGCGACCAGAATAGGGCCTGAAGCAATCCTGCGCTTTTGCGGCCAGCGCCCAAGAAAGCGAGTTGAAAAATGGCGCTCAGGGGCACTGCAATTCACAAACCTGCAGACTTATAAATGATGACTCTCGTCCACAAATATATTGATGGAAGGAAACGAAGAGGATTTGAAAGCAAGGCAGAATTGCAGGAAACAGATTTCAGGAGGGAGATTCGAATCGCCTTTAAAGCACAGGAAAGGCGGCAAAACCTCGACAATGATGCCCTTGGGAAAAAGGGCGTATGCGTTTTTTCCTGAATATATTCAGGAAAAAACGCATACGCCCTTTTTGGCCAACCAAGCAACCTGGAAAGGCAAATCAGCGCTACAAAGAAGTCTCGCTTCCCATCGGTCAAAAGGGCCATGCTGAATAAAGTGTCAAAAGCAGAAATGCAGGACAGGCCATGGAGAAACGGGAGCCTGGCTACGCTGATGGGCGGGATGTAAATTGCCAACAGCCACTCTGGAGAAGTGCACGGTGTGTCCTGAAACATCTACAAAACTCAGCTTAGGGAGCATAGGGCACATCCACTCATGGGCGTATAAATTGGGAAAATTAAAAATCAGCAAGACACAGGAACCCCAAAATTTAGGGCTGCTCTGTTGACCAGAACCTGCACTTGATTACACCTTAAATATCCCAGGAAAGAGAAAAATGGATAAAGAAGTTGTGGTCCTTATGTACAATGGTATATCACTCAGCCATGAAATCAACGTCATAAGGCTAGTAGCAGCATGATGAGTGGATTTAGGTACGACGATTCTAAGTGAAATAAGTCACACAGAAAAAGACACTTATCATAAGATATGACTTATAGAGGGAATGTAAAAACCGCTACCCTTGAACTGAATTACAAAACAGAATAGAGTCACACGTTTAGAAAACACACTATGGCTGCTTAACGGGAAAGGTGAGGTGGGGTGATGCATAAAACAAGGGTTTCAAATTATCTGAGATACCGTTCCATAAACCCAATATGTAATAGACAAGACCTACTCCTTGCTCAATGAATTGGACTCAACACCGCCTATTCACCGCCCACGAATATATCTGACTAGTAAGAATCTTAAAACCTATGCATTGATATCTCTCTGTAAGTGAGTCAAGTGGGTGTAAAGCGGCAAAAACACAGGAGTGAAAAGCAGGTAAACCCCATAATAAATATCAATTACTTTTAAAACCCGTGAAACAAAGACAGTGAAAGAGAGAGAAATTCTTAAAAAGTCGTTCAGGGGCTGTGATGCCACCTGGATTGACCATATCTAGACCCACAGCTGATTGAGACATAAGGGTGGACACTCTTGGGGCTGAGAGGTTTGGTGAGGTTGGGTGACCAAACGCAGACCCTATAAAGTAATACTGCGTGGTACCCATCCCATGGGTCCCAAATCTCCAGGTTCAAGGGCATCTTCCTACATCGAAAACATTCATGAGAAACCCAGAAGATGGTACACCGTGTGATCGGGAAAGGTTTCTAAAACGCACCTCATTTCTCATCTCCTTGTGCTTGGGTTCGCCATTCCAGCCGCTTTACTAGCAATCTCCCTCCTTGGAGAATCAGCACCTTTAACCTCCTGTTCCGTACAGCTTGCAATTTGTCCTGAGGATGAACGGGAAGAGGGGGAACCAATGAGAGACTAGCTCTAGGTGTTGGGACAGGCACAGGTCACTCTATTTTCCCCTCAAGAAGAAGAATTAACCACAGGCTCAGCATGCCGCCTGGGACCAGAATAGGGCCTGAAGCAATCCTGCGCTTTTGCGGCCAGCGCCCAAGAAAGCGAGTTGAAAAATGGCGCTCAGGGGCACTGCAATTCACAAACCTGCAGACTTATAAATGATGACTCTCGTCCACAAATATATTGATGGAAGGAAACGAAGAGGATTTGAAAGCAAGGCAGAATTGCAGGAAACAGATTTCAGGAGGGAGATTCGAATCACCTTTAAAGCACAGGAAAAGCGGCAAAACCTCGACAATGATGCCCTTGGCCAAAAAGGGCCTATGCGTTGTTTCCTGAATATATTCAGGAAAAAACGCATACGCCCTTTTTGGCCAACCAAGCAACCTGGGAAGGCAAATCAGCGCTACAAAGAAGTCTCGCTTCCCATCGGTCAAAAGGGCCATGCTGAATAAAGTGTCAAAACCAGAAATGCAGGACAGGCCATGGAGAAACGGGAGCCTGGCTACGCTGATGGGCGGGATGTAAATTGCCAACAGCCACTCTGGAGAAGTGCACGGTGTGTCCTGAAACATCTACAAAACTCAGCTTAGGGAGCATAGGGCACATCCACTCATGGGCGTATAAATTGGGAAAACTAAAAATCAGCAAGACACAGGCACCCCAAAATTTAGGGCTGCTCTGTTGACAAGAACCTCCACTTGGTTACACCTTAAATATCTCACGAAAGAGAAAAATGGATAAAGAAGTTGTGGTCCTTATGTACAATGGAATATCACTCAGCCATGAAATGAACGTCATAAGGCTAGTAGCAGCATGATGAGTGGATTTAGGTACGACGATTCTAAGTGAAATAAGTCACACAGAAAAAGACACTTATCATAAGATATGACTTATAGAGGGAATGTAAAAACCGCTACCCTTGAACTGAATTACAAAACAGAATAGAGTCACACGTTTAGAAAACACACTATGGCTGCTTAACGGGAAAGGTGAGGTGGGGTGATGCATAAAACAAGGGTTTCAAATTATCTGAGATACCGTTCCATAAACCCAATATGTAATAGACAAGACCTACTCCTTGCTCAATGAATTGGACTCAACACCCCCTATTCACCGCCCACGAATATATCTGAATAGTAAGAATCTTAAAACCTATGCATTGATATCTCTCTGTAAGTGAGTCAAGTGGGTGTAAAGCGGCAAAAACACAGGAGTGAAAAGCAGGTAAACCACATTATAAATATCAATTACTTTTAAAAACCCGTGAAACAAAGACAGTGAAAGAGAGAGAAATTCTTAAAAAGTCGTTCAGGGGCTGTGATGCCACCTGGATTGACCATATCTAGACCCACAGCTGATTGAGACATAAGGGTGGACACTCTTGGGGCTGAGAGGTTTGGTGAGGTTTGGTGACCAAACGCAGACCCTATAAAGTAATACTGCGTGGTACCCATCCCATGGGTCCCAAATCTCCAGGTTCAAGGGCATCTTCCTACATCGAAAACATTCATGAGAAACCCAGAAGATGGTACACCGTGTGATCGGGAAAGGTTTCTAAAACGCACCTCATTTCTCATCTCCTTGTGCTCGGGTTCGCCATTCCAGCCGCTTTACTAGCAATCTCCCTCCTTGGAGAATCAGCACCTTTAACCTCCTGTTCCGTACAGGTTGCAATTTGTCCTGAGTATGAACGGGAAGAGGGGGAACCAATGAGAGACTAGCTCTAGGTGTTGGGACAGGCACAGGTCACTCTATTTTCCCCTCAAGAAGAAGAATTAACCACAGGCTCAGCATGCCGCCTGCGACCAGAATAGGGCCTGAAGCAATCCTGCGCTTTTGCGGCCAGCGCCCAAGAAAGCGAGTTGAAAAATGGCGCTCAGGGGCACTGCAATTCACAAACCTGCAGACTTATAAATGATGACTCTCGTCCACAAATATATTGATGGAAGGAAACGAAGAGGATTTGAAAGCAAGGCAGAATTGCAGGAAACAGATTTCAGGAGGGAGATTCGAATCGCCTTTAAAGCACAGGAAAGGCGGCAAAACCTCGACAATGATGCCCTTGGGAAAAAGGGCGTATGCGTTTTTTCCTGAATATATTCAGGAAAAAACGCATACGCCCTTTTTGGCCAACCAAGCAACCTGGAAAGGCAAATCAGCGCTACAAAGAAGTCTCGCTTCCCATCGGTCAAAAGGGCCATGCTGAATAAAGTGTCAAAAGCAGAAATGCAGGACAGGCCATGGAGAAACGGGAGCCTGGCTACGCTGATGGGCGGGATGTAAATTGCCAACAGCCACTCTGGAGAAGTGCACGGTGTGTCCTGAAACATCTACAAAACTCAGCTTAGGGAGCATAGGGCACATCCACTCATGGGCGTATAAATTGGGAAAACTAAAAATCAGCAAGACACAGGCACCCCAAAATTTAGGGCTGCTCTGTTGACAAGAACCTCCACTTGGTTACACCTTAAATATCCCAGGAAAGAGAAAAATGGATAAAGAAGTTGTGGTCCTTATGTACAATGGAATATCACTCAGCCATGAAATCAACGTCATAAGGCTAGTAGCAGCATGATGAGTGGATTTAGGTACGACGATTCTAAGTGAAATAAGTCACACAGAAAAAGACACTTATCATAAGATATGACTTATAGAGGGAATGTAAAAACCGCTACCCTTGAACTGAATTACAAAACAGAATAGAGTCACACGTTTAGAAAACACACTATGGCTGCTTAACGGGAAAGGTGAGGTGGGGTGATGCATAAAACAAGGGTTTCAAATTATCTGAGATACCGTTCCATAAACCCAATATGTAATAGACAAGACCTACTCCTTGCTCAATGAATTGGACTCAACACCGCCTATTCACCGCCCACGAATATATCTGACTAGTAAGAATCTTAAAACCTATGCATTGATATCTCTCTGTAAGTGAGTCAAGTGGGTGTAAAGCGGCAAAAACACAGGAGTGAAAAGCAGGTAAACCCCATAATAAATATCAATTACTTTTAAAAACCCGTGAAACAAAGACAGTGAAAGAGAGAGAAATTCTTAAAAAGTCGTTCAGGGGCTGTGATGCCACCTGGATTGACCATATCTAGACCCACAGCTGATTGAGACATAAGGGTGGACACTCTTGGGGCTGAGAGGTTTGGTGAGGTTGGGTGACCAAACGCAGACCCTATAAAGTAATACTGCGTGGTACCCATCCCATGGGTCCCAAATCTCCAGGTTCAAGGGCATCTTCCTACATCGAAAACATTCATGAGAAACCCAGAAGATGGTACACCGTGTGATCGGGAAAGGTTTCTAAAACGCACCTCATTTCTCATCTCCTTGTGCTTGGGTTCGCCATTCCAACCGCTTTACTAGCAATCTCCCTCCTTGGAGAATCAGCACCTTTAACCTCCTGTTCCGTACAGGTTGCAATTTGTCCTGAGGATGAACGGGAAGAGGGGGAACCAATGAGAGACTAGCTCTAGGTGTTGGGACAGGCACAGGTCACTCTATTTTCCCCTCAAGAAGAAGAATTAACCACAGGCTCAGCATGCCGCCTGGGACCAGAATAGGGCCTGAAGCAATCCTGCGCTTTTGCGGCCAGCGCCCAAGAAAGCGAGTTGAAAAATGGCGCTCAGGGGCACTGCAATTCACAAACCTGCAGACTTATAAATGATGACTCTCGTCCACAAATATATTGATGGAAGGAAACGAAGAGGATTTGAAAGCAAGGCAGAATTGCAGGAAACAGATTTCAGGAGGGAGATTCGAATCGCCTTTAAAGCACAGGAAAGGCGGCAAAACCTCGACAATGATGCCCTTGGCCAAAAAGGGCCTATGCGTTTTTTCCTGAATATATTCAGGAAAAAACGCATAGGCCCTTTTTGGCCAACCAAGCAACCTGGAAAGGCAAATCAGCGCTACAAAGAAGTCTCGCTTCCCATCGGTCAAAAGGGCCATGCTGAATAAAGTGTCAAAAGCAGAAATGCAGGACAGGCCATGGAGAAACGGGAGCCTGGCTACGCTGATGGGCGGGATGTAAATTGCCAACAGCCACTCTGGAGAAGTGCACGGTGTGTCCTGAAACATCTACAAAACTCAGCTTAGGGAGCATAGGGCACATCCACTCATGGGCGTATAAATTGGGAAAACTAAAAATCAGCAAGACACAGGAACCCCAAAATTTAGGGCTGCTCTGTTGACCAGAACCTGCACTTGATTACACCTTAAATATCCCAGGAAAGAGAAAAATGGATAAAGAAGTTGTGGTCCTTATGTACAATGGAATATCACTCAGCCATGAAATCAACGTCATAAGGCTAGTAGCAGCATGATGAGTGGATTTAGGTACGACGATTCTAAGTGAAATAAGTCACACAGAAAAAGACACTTATCATAAGATATGACTTATAGAGGGAATGTAAAAACCGCTACCCTTGAACTGAATTACAAAACAGAATAGAGTCACACGTTTAGAAAACACACTATGGCTGCTTAACGGGAAAGGTGAGGTGGGGTGATGCATAAAACAAGGGTTTCAAATTATCTGAGATACCGTTCCATAAACCCAATATGTAATAGACAAGACCTACTCCTTGCTCAATTAATTGGACTCAACACCGCCTATTCACCGCCCACGAATATATCTGACTAGTAAGAATCTTAAAACCTATGCATTGATATCTCTCTGTAAGTGAGTCAAGTGGGTGTAAAGCGGCAAAAACACAGGAGTGAAAAGCAGGTAAACCCCATAATAAATATCAATTACTTTTAAAAACCCGTGAAACAAAGACAGTGAAAGAGAGAGAAATTCTTAAAAAGTCGTTCAGGGGCTGTGATGCCACCTGGATTGACCATATCTAGACCCACAGCTGATTGAGACATAAGGGTGGACACTCTTGGGGCTGAGAGGTTTGGTGAGGTTGGGTGACCAAACGCAGACCCTATAAAGTAATACTGCGTGGTACCCAACCCATGGGTCCCAAATCTCCAGGTTCAAGGGCATCTTCCTACATCGAAAACATTCATGAGAAACCCAGAAGATGGTACACCGTGTGATCGGGAAAGGTTTCTAAAACGCACCTCATTTCTCATCTCCTTGTGCTTGGGTTCGCCATTCCAGCCGCTTTACTAGCAATCTCCCTCCTTGGAGAATCAGCACCTTTAACCTCCTGTTCCGTACAGGTTGCAATTTGTCCTGAGGATGAACGGGAAGAGGGGGAACCAATGAGAGACTAGCTCTAGGTGTTGGGACAGGCACAGGTCACTCTATTTTCCCCTCAAGAAGAAGAATTAACCACAGGCTCAGCATGCCGCCTGGGACCAGAATAGGGCCTGAAGCAATCCTGCGCTTTTGCGGCCAGCGCCCAAGAAAGCGAGTTGAAAAATGGCGCTCAGGGGCACTGCAATTCACAAACCTGCAGACTTATAAATGATGACTCTCGTCCACAAATATATTGATGGAAGGAAACGAAGAGGATTTGAAAGCAAGGCAGAATTGCAGGAAACAGATTTCAGGAGGGAGATTCGAATCGCCTTTAAAGCACAGGAAAGGCGGCAAAACCTCGACAATGATGCCCTTGGCCAAAAAGGGCCTATGCGTTTTTTCCTGAATATATTCAGGAAAAAACGCATAGGCCCTTTTTGGCCAACCAAGCAACCTGGAAAGGCAAATCAGCGCTACAAAGAAGTCTCGCTTCCCATCGGTCAAAAGGGCCATGCTGAATAAAGTGTCAAAAGCAGAAATGCAGGACAGGCCATGGAGAAACGGGAGCCTGGCTACGCTGATGGGCGGGATGTAAATTGCCAACAGCCACTCTGGAGAAGTGCACGGTGTGTCCTGAAACATCTACAAAACTCAGCTTAGGGAGCATAGGGCACATCCACTCATGGGCGTATAAATTGGGAAAACTAAAAATCAGCAAGACACAGGCACCCCAAAATTTAGGGCTGCTCTGTTGACCAGAACCTGCACTTGATTACACCTTAAATATCCCAGGAAAGAGAAAAATGGATAAAGAAGTTGTGGTCCTTATGTACAATGGAATATCACTCAGCCATGAAATCAACGTCATAAGGCTAGTAGCAGCATGATGAGTGGATTTAGGTACGACGATTCTAAGTGAAATAAGTCACACAGAAAAAGACACTTATCATAAGATATGACTTATAGAGGGAATGTAAAAACCGCTACCCTTGAACTGAATTACAAAACAGAATAGAGTCACACGTTTAGAAAACACACTATGGCTGCTTAACGGGAAAGGTGAGGTGGGGTGATGCATACAACAAGGGTTTCAAATTAGCTCAGATACCGTTCCATAAACCCAATATGTAATAGACAAGCCCTACTCCTTCCTCACTGAATTGGACTCAACACCCCCTATTCACCGCCCAAGAATATATCTGACTAGTAAGAATCTTAAAACCTATGCATTGATATCTCTCTGTAAGTGAGTCAAGTGGGTGTAAAGCGGCAAAAACACAGGAGTGAAAAGCAGGTAAACCCCATTATAAATATCAATTACTTTTAAAAACCCGTGAAACAAAGACAGTGAAAGAGAGAGAAATTCTTAAAAAGTCGTTCAGGGGCTGTGATGCCACCTGGATTGACCATATCTAGACCCACAGCTGATTGAGACATAAGGGTGGACACTCTTGGGGCTGAGAGGTTTGGTGAGGTTGGGTGAGCAAACGCAGACTCTATAAAGTAATGCTGCGTGGTACCCATCCCATGGGTCCCAAATCTCCAGGTTCAAGGGCATCTTCCTACATCGAAAACATGCATGAGAAACCCAGAAGATGGTACACCGTGTGATCGGGAAAGGTTTCTAAAACGCACCTCATTTCTCATCTCCTTGTGCTTGGGTTCGCCATTCCAGCCGCTTTACTAGCAATCTCCCTCCTTGGAGAATCAGCACCTTTAACCTCCTGTTCCGTACAGCTTGCAATTTGTCCTGAGGATGAACGGGAAGAGGGGGAACCAATGAGAGACTAGCTCTAGGTGTTGGGACAGGCACAGGTCACTCTATTTTCCCCTCAAGAAGAAGAATAAACCACAGGCTCAGCATGCCGCCTGGGACCAGAATAGGGCCTGAAGCAATCCTGCGCTTTTGCGGCCAGCGCCCAAGAAAGCGAGTTGAAAAATGGAGCTCAGGGGCACTGCAATTCACGAACCTGCAGACTTATAAATGATGACTCTCGTCCACAAATATATTGAGGGAAGGCAACGAAGAGGATTTGAAAGCAAGGCAGAATTGCAGGAAACAGATTTCAGGAGGGAGATTCGAATCGCCTTTAAAGCACAGGAAAAGCGGCAAAACCTCGACAATGATGCCCTTGGCCAAAAAGGGCGTATGCGTTTTTTCCTGAATATATTCAGGAAAAAACGCATACGCCCTTTTTGGCCAACCAAGCAACCTGGAAAGGCAAATCAGCGCTACAAAGAAGTCTCGCTTCCCATCGGTCAAAAGGGCCATGCTGAATAAAGTGTCAAAAGCAGAAATGCAGGACAGGCCATGGAGAAACGGGAGCCTGGCTACGCTGATGGGCGGGATGTAAATTGCCAACAGCCACTCTGGAGAAGTGCACGGTGTGTCCTGAAACATCTACAAAACTCAGCTTAGGGAGCATAGGGCACATCCACTCATGGGCGTATAAATTGGGAAAACTAAAAATCAGCAAGACACAGGCACCCCAAAATTTAGGGCTGCTCTGTTGACAAGAACCTCCACTTGGTTACACCTTAAATATCCCAGGAAAGAGAAAAATGGATAAAGAAGTTGTGGTCCTTATGTACAATGGAATATCACTCAGCCATGAAATCAACGTCATAAGGCTAGTAGCAGCATGATGAGTGGATTTAGGTACGACGATTCTAAGTGAAATAAGTCACACAGAAAAAGACATTTATCATAAGATATCAGTTATAGAGGGAATGTAAAAACCGCTACCCTTGAACTGAATACAAAACAGAATAGAGTCACACGTTTAGAAAACACACTATGGCTGCTTAACGGGAAAGGTGAGGTGGGGTGATGCATAAAACAAGGGTTTCAAATTATCTGAGATACCGTTCCATAAACCCAATATGTAATAGACAAGACCTACTCCTTGCTCAATGAATTGGACTCAACACCCCCTATTCACCGCCCACGAATATATCCGACTAGTAAGAATCTTAAAACCTATGCATTGATATCTCTCTGTGAGTCAAGTGGGTGTAAAGCGGCAAAAACACAGGAGTGAAAAGCAGGTAAACCCCATAATAAATATCAATTACTTTTAAAAACCCGTGAAACAAAGACAGTGAAAGAGAGAGAAATTCTTAAAAAGTCGTTCAGGGGCTGTGATGCCACCTGGATTGACCATATCTAGACCCACAGCTGATTGAGACATAAGGGTGGACACTCTTGGGGCTGAGAGGTTTGGTGAGGTTGGGTGACCAAACGCAGACGCTATAAAGTAATACTGCGTGGTACCCATCCCATTGGTCCCAAATCTCCAGGTTCAAGGGCATCTTCCTACATCGAAAACATTCATGAGAAACCCAGAAGATGGTACACCGTGTGATCGGGAAAGGTTTCTAAAACGCACCTCATTTCTCATCTCCTTGTGCTTGGGTTCGCCATTCCAGCCGCTTTACTAGCAATCTCCGTCCTTGGAGAATCAGCACCTTTAACCTCCTGTTCCGTACAGGTTGCAATTTGTCCTGAGGATGAACGGGAAGAGGGGGAACCAATGAGAGACTAGCTCTAGGTGTTGGGACAGGCACAGGTCACTCTATTTTCCCCTCAAGAAGAAGAATTAACCACAGGCTCAGCATGCCGCCTGGGACCAGAATAGGGCCTGAAGCAATCCTGCGCTTTTGCGGCCAGCGCCCAAGAAAGCGAGTTGAAAAATGGCGCTCAGGGGCACTGCAATTCACAAACCTGCAGACTTATAAATGATGACTCTCGTCCACAAATATATTGATGGAAGGAAACGAAGAGGATTTGAAAGCAAGGCAGAATTGCAGGAAACAGATTTCAGGAGGGAGATTCGAATCGCCTTTAAAGCACAGGAAAGGCGGCAAAACCTCGACAATGATGCCCTTGGCCAAAAAGGGCGTATGCGTTTTTTCCTGAATATATTCAGGAAAAAACGCATACGCCCTTTTTGGCCAACCAAGCAACCTGGAAAGGCAAATCATCGCTACAAAGAAGTCTCGCTTCCCATCGGTCAAAAGGGCCATGCTGAATAAAGTGTCAAAACCAGAAATGCAGGACAGGCCATGGAGACACGGGAGCCTGGCTACGCTGATGGGCGGGATGTAAATTGCCAACAGCCACTCTGGAGAAGTGCACGGTGTGTCCTGAAACATCTACAAAACTCAGCTTAGGGAGCATAGGGCACATCCACTCATGGGCGTATAAATTGGGAAAACTAAAAATCAGCAAGACACAGGCACCCCAAAATTTAGGGCTGCTCTGTTGACAAGAACCTCCACTTGGTTACACCTTAAATATCCCAGGAAAGAGAAAAATGGATAAAGAAGTTGTGGTCCTTATGTACAATGGAATATCACTCAGCCATGAAATCAACGTCATAAGGCTAGTAGCAGCATGATGAGTGGATTTAGGTACGACGATTCTAAGTGAAATAAGTCACACAGAAAAAGACACTTATCATAAGATATGACTTATAGAGGGAATGTAAAAACCGCTACCCTTGAACTGAATTACAAAACAGAATAGAGTCACACGTTTAGAAAACACACTATGGCTGCTTAACGGGAAAGGTGAGGTGGGGTGATGCATACAACAAGGGTTTCAAATTAGCTCAGATACCGTTCCATAAACCCAATATGTAATAGACAAGCCCTACTCCTTCCTCAGTGAATTGGACTCAACACCCCCTATTCACCGCCCAAGAATATATCTGACTAGTAAGAATCTTAAAACCTATGCATTGATATCTCTCTGTAAGTGAGTCAAGTGGGTGTAAAGCGGCAAAAACACAGGAGTGAAAAGCAGGTAAACCCCATTATAAATATCAATTACTTTTAAAAACCCGTGAAACAAAGACAGTGAAAGAGAGAGAAATTCTTAAAAAGTCGTTCAGGGGCTGTGATGCCACCTGGATTGACCATATCTAGACCCACAGCTGATTGAGACATAAGGGTGGACACTCTTGGGGCTGAGAGGTTTGGTGAGGTTGGGTGAGCAAACGCAGACCCTATAAAGTAATGCTGCGTGGTACCCATCCCATGGGTCCCAAATCTCCAGGTTCAAGGGCATCTTCCTACATCGAAAACATGCATGAGAAACCCAGAAGATGGTACACCGTGTGATCGGGAAAGGTTTCTAAAACGCACCTCATTTCTCATCTCCTTGTGCTTGGGTTCGCCATTCCAGCCGCTTTACTAGCAATCTCCCTCCTTGGAGAATCAGCACCTTTAACCTCCTGTTCCGTACAGCTTGCAATTTGTCCTGAGGATGAACGGGAAGAGGGGGAACCAATGAGAGACTAGCTCTAGGTGTTGGGACAGGCACAGGTCACTCTATTTTCCCCTCAAGAAGAAGAATTAACCACAGGCTCAGCATGCTGCCTGGGACCAGAATAGGGCCTGAAGCAAACCTGCGCTTTTGCGGCCAGCGCCCAAGAAAGCGAGTTGAAAAATGGAGCTCAGGGGCACTGCAATTCACAAACCTGCAGACTTATAAATGATGACTCTCGTCCACAAATATATTGAGGGAAGGCAACGAAGAGGATTTGAAAGCAAGGCAGAATTGCAGGAAACAGATTTCAGGAGGGAGATTCGAATCGCCTTTAAAGCACAGGAAAGGCGGCAAAACCTCGACAATGATGCCCTTGGCCAAAAAGGGCGTATGCGTTTTTTCCTGAATATATTCAGGAAAAAACGCATACGCCCTTTTTGGCCAACCAAGCAACCTGGAAAGGCAAATCAGCGCTACAAAGAAGTCTCGCTTCCCATCGGTCAAAAGGGCCATGCTGAATAAAGTGTCAAAAGCAGAAATGCAGGACAGGCCATGGAGAAACGGGAGCCTGGCTACGCTGATGGGCGGGATGTAAATTGCCAACAGCCACTCTGGAGAAGTGCACGGTGTGTCCTGAAACATCTACAAAACTCAGCTTAGGGAGCATAGGGCACATCCACTCATGGGCGTATAAATTGGGAAAACTAAAAATCAGCAAGACACAGGCACCCCAAAATTTAGGGCTGCTCTGTTGACCAGAACCTGCACTTGATTACACCTTAAATATCCCAGGAAAGAGAAAAATGGATAAAGAAGTTGTGGTCCTTATGTACAATGGAATATCACTCAGCCATGAAATCAACGTCATAAGGCTAGTAGCAGCATGATGAGTGGATTTAGGTACGACGATTCTAAGTGAAATAAGTCACACAGAAAAAGACACTTATCATAAGATATGACTTATAGAGGGAATGTAAAAACCGCTACCCTTGAACTGAATTACAAAACAGAATAGAGTCACACGTTTAGAAAACACACTATGGCTGCTTAACGGGAAAGGTGAGGTGGGGTGATGCATACAACAAGGGTTTCAAATTATCTGAGATACCGTTCCATAAACCCAATATGTAATAGACAAGACCTACTCCTTGCTCAATGAATTGGACTCAACACCCCCTATTCACCGCCCACGAATATATCCGACTAGTAAGAATCTTAAAACCTATGCATTGATATCTCTCTGTAAGTGAGTCAAGTGGGTGTAAAGCGGCAAAAACACAGGAGTGAAAAGCAGGTAAACCCCATAATAAATATCAATTACTTTTAAAAACCCGTGAAACAAAGACAGTGAAAGAGAGAGAAATTCTTAAAAAGTCGTTCAGGGGCTGTGATGCCACCTGGATTGACCATATCTAGACCCACAGCTGATTGAGACATAAGGGTGGACACTCTTGGGGCTGAGAGGTTTGGTGAGGTTGGGTGACCAAACGCAGACGCTATAAAGTAATACTGCGTGGTACCCATCCCATTGGTCCCAAATCTCCAGGTTCAAGGGCATCTTCCTACATCGAAAACATTCATGAGAAACCCAGAAGATGGTACACCGTGTGATCGGGAAAGGTTTCTAAAACGCACCTCATTTCTCATCTCCTTGTGCTTGGGTTCGCCATTCCAGCCGCTTTACTAGCAATCTCCGTCCTTGGAGAATCAGCACCTTTAACCTCCTGTTCCGTACAGGTTGCAATTTGTCCTGAGGATGAACGGGAAGAGGGGGAACCAATGAGAGACTAGCTCTAGGTGTTGGGACAGGCACAGGTCACTCTATTTTCCCCTCAAGAAGAAGAATTAACCACAGGCTCAGCATGCCGCCTGGGACCAGAATAGGGCCTGAAGCAATCCTGCGCTTTTGCGGCCAGCGCCCAAGAAAGCGAGTTGAAAAATGGCGCTCAGGGGCACTGCAATTCACAAACCTGCAGACTTATAAATGATGACTCTCGTCCACAAATATATTGATGGAAGGAAACGAAGAGGATTTGAAAGCAAGGCAGAATTGCAGGAAACAGATTTCAGGAGGGAGATTCGAATCGCCTTTAAAGCACAGGAAAGGCGGCAAAACCTCGACAATGATGCCCTTGGCCAAAAAGGGCGTATGCGTTTTTTCCTGAATATATTCAGGAAAAAACGCATACGCCCTTTTTGGCCAACCAAGCAACCTGGAAAGGCAAATCATCGCTACAAAGAAGTCTCGCTTCCCATCGGTCAAAAGGGCCATGCTGAATAAAGTGTCAAAAGCAGAAATGCAGGACAGGCCATGGAGAAACGGGAGCCTGGCTAGGCTGATGGGCGGGATGTAAATTGCCAACAGCCACTCTGGAGAAGTGCACGGTGTGTCCTGAAACATCTACAAAACTCAGCTTAGGGAGCATAGGGCACATCCACTCATGGGCGTATAAATTGGGAAAACTAAAAATCAGCAAGACACAGGCACCCCAAAATTTAGGGCTGCTCTGTTGACAAGAACCTCCACTTGGTTACACCTTAAATATCCCAGGAAAGAGAAAAATGGATAAAGAAGTTGTGGTCCTTATGTACAATGGAATATCACTCAGCCATGAAATCAACGTCATAAGGCTAGTAGCAGCATGATGAGTGGATTTAGGTACGACGATTCTAAGTGAAATAAGTCACACAGAAAAAGACACTTATCATAAGATATGACTTATAGAGGGAATGTAAAAACCGCTACCCTTGAACTGAATTACAAAACAGAATAGAGTCACACGTTTAGAAAACACACTATGGCTGCTTAACGGGAAAGGTGAGGTGGGGTGATGCATACAACAAGGGTTTCAAATTAGCTCAGATACCGTTCCATAAACCCAATATGTAATAGACAAGCCCTACTCCTTCCTCAGTGAATTGGACTCAACACCCCCTATTCACCGCCCAAGAATATATCTGACTAGTAAGAATCTTAAAACCTATGCATTGATATCTCTCTGTAAGTGAGTCAAGTGGGTGTAAAGCGGCAAAAACACAGGAGTGAAAAGCAGGTAAACCCCATTATAAATATCAATTACTTTTAAAAACCCGTGAAACAAAGACAGTGAAAGAGAGAGAAATTCTTAAAAAGTCGTTCAGGGGCTGTGATGCCACCTGGATTGACCATATCTAGACCCACAGCTGATTGAGACATAAGGGTGGACACTCTTGGGGCTGAGAGGTTTGGTGAGGTTGGGTGAGCAAACGCAGACCCTATAAAGTAATGCTGCGTGGTACCCATCCCATGGGTCCCAAATCTCCAGGTTCAAGGGCATCTTCCTACATCGAAAACATGCATGAGAAACCCAGAAGATGGTACACCGTGTGATCGGGAAAGGTTTCTAAAACGCACCTCATTTCTCATCTCCTTGTGCTTGGGTTCGCCATTCCAGCCGCTTTACTAGCAATCTCCCTCCTTGGAGAATCAGCACCTTTAACCTCCTGTTCCGTACAGCTTGCAATTTGTCCTGAGGATGAACGGGAAGAGGGGGAACCAATGAGAGACTAGCTCTAGGTGTTGGGACAGGCACAGGTCACTCTATTTTCCCCTCAAGAAGAAGAATTAACCACAGGCTCAGCATGCTGCCTGGGACCAGAATAGGGCCTGAAGCAAACCTGCGCTTTTGCGGCCAGCGCCCAAGAAAGCGAGTTGAAAAATGGAGCTCAGGGGCACTGCAATTCACAAACCTGCAGACTTATAAATGATGACTCTCGTCCACAAATATATTGAGGGAAGGCAACGAAGAGGATTTGAAAGCAAGGCAGAATTGCAGGAAACAGATTTCAGGAGGGAGATTCGAATCGCCTTTAAAGCACAGGAAAGGCGGCAAAACCTCGACAATGATGCCCTTGGCCAAAAAGGGCGTATGCGTTTTTTCCTGAATATATTCAGGAAAAAACGCATACGCCCTTTTTGGCCAACCAAGCAACCTGGAAAGGCAAATCAGCGCTACAAAGAAGTCTCGCTTCCCATCGGTCAAAAGGGCCATGCTGAATAAAGTGTCAAAAGCAGAAATGCAGGACAGGCCATGGAGAAACGGGAGCCTGGCTACGCTGATGGGCGGGATGTAAATTGCCAACAGCCACTCTGGAGAAGTGCACGGTGTGTCCTGAAACATCTACAAAACTCAGCTTAGGGAGCATAGGGCACATCCACTCATGGGCGTATAAATTGGGAAAACTAAAAATCAGCAAGACACAGGCACCCCAAAATTTAGGGCTGCTCTGTTGACCAGAACCTGCACTTGATTACACCTTAAATATCCCAGGAAAGAGAAAAATGGATAAAGAAGTTGTGGTCCTTATGTACAATGGAATATCACTCAGCCATGAAATCAACGTCATAAGGCTAGTAGCAGCATGATGAGTGGATTTAGGTACGACGATTCTAAGTGAAATAAGTCACACAGAAAAAGACACTTATCATAAGATATGACTTATAGAGGGAATGTAAAAACCGCTACCCTTGAACTGAATTACAAAACAGAATAGAGTCACACGTTTAGAAAACACACTATGGCTGCTTAACGGGAAAGGTGAGGTGGGGTGATGCATAAAACAAGGGTTTCAAATTATCTGAGATACCGTTCCATAAACCCAATATGTAATAGACAAGCCCTACTCCTTCCTCAGTGAATTGGACTCAACACCCCCTATTCACCGCCCAAGAATATATCTGACTAGTAAGAATCTTAAAACCTATGCATTGATATCTCTCTGTAAGTGAGTCAAGTGGGTGTAAAGAGGCAAAAACACAGGAGTGAAAAGCAGGTAAACCCCATTATAAATATCAATTACTTTTAAAAACCCGTGAAACAAAGACAGTGAAAGAGAGAGAAATTCTTAAAAAGTCGTTCAGTGGCTGTGATGCCACCTGGATTGACCATATCTAGACCCACAGCTGATTGAGACATAAGGGTGGACACTCTTGGGGCTGAGAGGTTTGGTGAGGTTGGGTGAGCAAACGCAGACCCTATAAAGTAATGCTGCGTGGTACCCATCCCATGGGTCCCAAATCTCCAGGTTCAAGGGCATCTTCCTACATCGAAAACATGCATGAGAAACCCAGAAGATGGTACACCGTGTGATCGGGAAAGGTTTCTAAAACGCACCTCATTTCTCATCTCCTTGTGCTTGGGTTCGCCATTCCAGCCGCTTTACTAGCAATCTCCCTCCTTGGAGAATCAGCACCTTTAACCTCCTGTTCCGTACAGCTTGCAGTTTGTCCTGAGGATGAACGGGAAGAGGGGGAACCAATGAGAGACTAGCTCTAGGTGTTGGGACAGGCACAGGTCACTCTATTTTCCCCTCAAGAAGAAGAATAAACCACAGGCTCAGCATGCCGCCTGGGACCAGAATAGGGCCTGAAGCAATCCTGCGCTTTTGCGGCCAGCGCCCAAGAAAGCGAGTTGAAAAATGGAGCTCAGGGGCACTGCAATTCACGAACCTGCAGACTTATAAATGATGACTCTCGTCCACAAATATATTGAGGGAAGGCAACGAAGAGGATTTGAAAGCAAGGCAGAATTGCAGGAAACAGATTTCAGGAGGGAGATTCGAATCGCCTTTAAAGCACAGGAAAAGCGGCAAAACCTCGACAATGATGCCCTTGGCCAAAAAGGGCGTATGCGTTTTTTCCTGAATATATTCAGGAAAAAACGCATACGCCCTTTTTGGCCAACCAAGCAACCTGGAAAGGCAAATCAGCGCTACAAAGAAGTCTCGCTTCCCATCGGTCAAAAGGGCCATGCTGAATAAAGTGTCAAAAGCAGAAATGCAGGACAGGCCATGGAGAAACGGGAGCCTGGCTAGGCTGATGGGCGGGATGTAAATTGCCAACAGCCACTCTGGAGAAGTGCACGGTGTGTCCTGAAACATCTACAAAACTCAGCTTAGGGAGCATAGGGCACATCCACTCATGGGCGTATAAATTGGGAAAACTAAAAATCAGCAAGACACAGGCACCCCAAAATTTAGGGCTGCTCTGTTGACAAGAACCTCCACTTGGTTACACCTTAAATATCCCAGGAAAGAGAAAAATGGATAAAGAAGTTGTGGTCCTTATGTACAATGGAATATCACTCAGCCATGAAATCAACGTCATAAGGCTAGTAGCAGCATGATGAGTGGATTTAGGTACGACGATTCTAAGTGAAATAAGTCACACAGAAAAAGACATTTATCATAAGATATCAGTTATAGAGGGAATGTAAAAACCGCTACCCTTGAACTGAATTACAAAACAGAATAGAGTCACACGTTTAGAAAACACACTATGGCTGCTTAACGGGAAAGGTGAGGTGGGGTGATGCATAAAACAAGGGTTTCAAATTATCTGAGATACCGTTCCATAAACCCAATATGTAATAGACAAGACCTACTCCTTGCTCAATGAATTGGACTCAACACCCCCTATTCACCGCCCACGAATATATCCGACTAGTAAGAATCTTAAAACCTATGCATTGATATCTCTCTGTAAGTGAGTCAAGTGGGTGTAAAGCGGCAAAAACACAGGAGTGAAAAGCAGGTAAACCCCATAATAAATATCAATTACTTTTAAAAACCCGTGAAACAAAGACAGTGAAAGAGAGAGAAATTCTTAAAAAGTCGTTCAGGGGCTGTGATGCCACCTGGATTGACCATATCTAGACCCACAGCTGATTGAGACATAAGGGTGGACACTCTTGGGGCTGAGAGGTTTGGTGAGGTTGGGTGAGCAAACGCAGACCCTATAAAGTAATGCTGCGTGGTACCCATCCCATGGGTCCCAAATCTCCAGGTTCAAGGGCATCTTCCTACATCGAAAACATGCATGAGAAACCCAGAAGATGGTACACCGTGTGATCGGGAAAGGTTTCTAAAACGCACCTCATTTCTCATCTCCTTGTGCTTGGGTTCGCCATTCCAGCCGCTTTACTAGCAATCTCCCTCCTTGGAGAATCAGCACCTTTAACCTCCTGTTCCGTACAGCTTGCAATTTGTCCTGAGGATGAACGGGAAGAGGGGGAACCAATGAGAGACTAGCTCTAGGTGTTGGGACAGGCACAGGTCACTCTATTTTCCCCTCAAGAAGAAGAATTAACCACAGGCTCAGCATGCTGCCTGGGACCAGAATAGGGCCTGAAGCAAACCTGCGCTTTTGCGGCCAGCGCCCAAGAAAGCGAGTTGAAAAATGGAGCTCAGGGGCACTGCAATTCACAAACCTGCAGACTTATAAATGATGACTCTCGTCCACAAATATATTGAGGGAAGGCAACGAAGAGGATTTGAAAGCAAGGCAGAATTGCAGGAAACAGATTTCAGGAGGGAGATTCGAATCGCCTTTAAAGCACAGGAAAGGCGGCAAAACCTCGACAATGATGCCCTTGGCCAAAAAGGGCGTATGCGTTTTTTCCTGAATATATTCAGGAAAAAACGCATACGCCCTTTTTGGCCAACCAAGCAACCTGGAAAGGCAAATCAGCGCTACAAAGAAGTCTCGCTTCCCATCGGTCAAAAGGGCCATGCTGAATAAAGTGTCAAAAGCAGAAATGCAGGACAGGCCATGGAGAAACGGGAGCCTGGCTACGCTGATGGGCGGGATGTAAATTGCCAACAGCCACTCTGGAGAAGTGCACGGTGTGTCCTGAAACATCTACAAAACTCAGCTTAGGGAGCATAGGGCACATCCACTCATGGGCGTATAAATTGGGAAAACTAAAAATCAGCAAGACACAGGCACCCCAAAATTTAGGGCTGCTCTGTTGACCAGAACCTGCACTTGATTACACCTTAAATATCCCAGGAAAGAGAAAAATGGATAAAGAAGTTGTGGTCCTTATGTACAATGGAATATCACTCAGCCATGAAATCAACGTCATAAGGCTAGTAGCAGCATGATGAGTGGATTTAGGTACGACGATTCTAAGTGAAATAAGTCACACAGAAAAAGACACTTATCATAAGATATGACTTATAGAGGGAATGTAAAAACCGCTACCCTTGAACTGAATTACAAAACAGAATAGAGTCACACGTTTAGAAAACACACTATGGCTGCTTAACGGGAAAGGTGAGGTGGGGTGATGCATACAACAAGGGTTTCAAATTATCTGAGATACCGTTCCATAAACCCAATATGTAATAGACAAGACCTACTCCTTGCTCAATGAATTGGACTCAACACCCCCTATTCACCGCCCACGAATATATCCGACTAGTAAGAATCTTAAAACCTATGCATTGATATCTCTCTGTAAGTGAGTCAAGTGGGTGTAAAGCGGCAAAAACACAGGAGTGAAAAGCAGGTAAACCCCATAATAAATATCAATTACTTTTAAAAACCCGTGAAACAAAGACAGTGAAAGAGAGAGAAATTCTTAAAAAGTCGTTCAGGGGCTGTGATGCCACCTGGATTGACCATATCTAGACCCACAGCTGATTGAGACATAAGGGTGGACACTCTTGGGGCTGAGAGGTTTGGTGAGGTTGGGTGACCAAACGCAGACGCTATAAAGTAATACTGCGTGGTACCCATCCCATTGGTCCCAAATCTCCAGGTTCAAGGGCATCTTCCTACATCGAAAACATTCATGAGAAACCCAGAAGATGGTACACCGTGTGATCGGGAAAGGTTTCTAAAACGCACCTCATTTCTCATCTCCTTGTGCTTGGGTTCGCCATTCCAGCCGCTTTACTAGCAATCTCCGTCCTTGGAGAATCAGCACCTTTAACCTCCTGTTCCGTACAGGTTGCAATTTGTCCTGAGGATGAACGGGAAGAGGGGGAACCAATGAGAGACTAGCTCTAGGTGTTGGGACAGGCACAGGTCACTCTATTTTCCCCTCAAGAAGAAGAATTAACCACAGGCTCAGCATGCCGCCTGGGACCAGAATAGGGCCTGAAGCAATCCTGCGCTTTTGCGGCCAGCGCCCAAGAAAGCGAGTTGAAAAATGGCGCTCAGGGGCACTGCAATTCACAAACCTGCAGACTTATAAATGATGACTCTCGTCCACAAATATATTGATGGAAGGAAACGAAGAGGATTTGAAAGCAAGGCAGAATTGCAGGAAACAGATTTCAGGAGGGAGATTCGAATCGCCTTTAAAGCACAGGAAAGGCGGCAAAACCTCGACAATGATGCCCTTGGCCAAAAAGGGCGTATGCGTTTTTTCCTGAATATATTCAGGAAAAAACGCATACGCCCTTTTTGGCCAACCAAGCAACCTGGAAAGGCAAATCATCGCTACAAAGAAGTCTCGCTTCCCATCGGTCAAAAGGGCCATGCTGAATAAAGTGTCAAAAGCAGAAATGCAGGACAGGCCATGGAGAAACGGGAGCCTGGCTAGGCTGATGGGCGGGATGTAAATTGCCAACAGCCACTCTGGAGAAGTGCACGGTGTGTCCTGAAACATCTACAAAACTCAGCTTAGGGAGCATAGGGCACATCCACTCATGGGCGTATAAATTGGGAAAACTAAAAATCAGCAAGACACAGGCACCCCAAAATTTAGGGCTGCTCTGTTGACAAGAACCTCCACTTGGTTACACCTTAAATATCCCAGGAAAGAGAAAAATGGATAAAGAAGTTGTGGTCCTTATGTACAATGGAATATCACTCAGCCATGAAATCAACGTCATAAGGCTAGTAGCAGCATGATGAGTGGATTTAGGTACGACGATTCTAAGTGAAATAAGTCACACAGAAAAAGACACTTATCATAAGATATGACTTATAGAGGGAATGTAAAAACCGCTACCCTTGAACTGAATTACAAAACAGAATAGAGTCACACGTTTAGAAAACACACTATGGCTGCTTAACGGGAAAGGTGAGGTGGGGTGATGCATACAACAAGGGTTTCAAATTAGCTCAGATACCGTTCCATAAACCCAATATGTAATAGACAAGCCCTACTCCTTCCTCAGTGAATTGGACTCAACACCCCCTATTCACCGCCCAAGAATATATCTGACTAGTAAGAATCTTAAAACCTATGCATTGATATCTCTCTGTAAGTGAGTCAAGTGGGTGTAAAGCGGCAAAAACACAGGAGTGAAAAGCAGGTAAACCCCATTATAAATATCAATTACTTTTAAAAACCCGTGAAACAAAGACAGTGAAAGAGAGAGAAATTCTTAAAAAGTCGTTCAGGGGCTGTGATGCCACCTGGATTGACCATATCTAGACCCACAGCTGATTGAGACATAAGGGTGGACACTCTTGGGGCTGAGAGGTTTGGTGAGGTTGGGTGAGCAAACGCAGACCCTATAAAGTAATGCTGCGTGGTACCCATCCCATGGGTCCCAAATCTCCAGGTTCAAGGGCATCTTCCTACATCGAAAACATGCATGAGAAACCCAGAAGATGGTACACCGTGTGATCGGGAAAGGTTTCTAAAACGCACCTCATTTCTCATCTCCTTGTGCTTGGGTTCGCCATTCCAGCCGCTTTACTAGCAATCTCCCTCCTTGGAGAATCAGCACCTTTAACCTCCTGTTCCGTACAGCTTGCAATTTGTCCTGAGGATGAACGGGAAGAGGGGGAACCAATGAGAGACTAGCTCTAGGTGTTGGGACAGGCACAGGTCACTCTATTTTCCCCTCAAGAAGAAGAATTAACCACAGGCTCAGCATGCTGCCTGGGACCAGAATAGGGCCTGAAGCAAACCTGCGCTTTTGCGGCCAGCGCCCAAGAAAGCGAGTTGAAAAATGGAGCTCAGGGGCACTGCAATTCACAAACCTGCAGACTTATAAATGATGACTCTCGTCCACAAATATATTGAGGGAAGGCAACGAAGAGGATTTGAAAGCAAGGCAGAATTGCAGGAAACAGATTTCAGGAGGGAGATTCGAATCGCCTTTAAAGCACAGGAAAGGCGGCAAAACCTCGACAATGATGCCCTTGGCCAAAAAGGGCGTATGCGTTTTTTCCTGAATATATTCAGGAAAAAACGCATACGCCCTTTTTGGCCAACCAAGCAACCTGGAAAGGCAAATCAGCGCTACAAAGAAGTCTCGCTTCCCATCGGTCAAAAGGGCCATGCTGAATAAAGTGTCAAAAGCAGAAATGCAGGACAGGCCATGGAGAAACGGGAGCCTGGCTACGCTGATGGGCGGGATGTAAATTGCCAACAGCCACTCTGGAGAAGTGCACGGTGTGTCCTGAAACATCTACAAAACTCAGCTTAGGGAGCATAGGGCACATCCACTCATGGGCGTATAAATTGGGAAAACTAAAAATCAGCAAGACACAGGCACCCCAAAATTTAGGGCTGCTCTGTTGACCAGAACCTGCACTTGATTACACCTTAAATATCCCAGGAAAGAGAAAAATGGATAAAGAAGTTGTGGTCCTTATGTACAATGGAATATCACTCAGCCATGAAATCAACGTCATAAGGCTAGTAGCAGCATGATGAGTGGATTTAGGTACGACGATTCTAAGTGAAATAAGTCACACAGAAAAAGACACTTATCATAAGATATGACTTATAGAGGGAATGTAAAAACCGCTACCCTTGAACTGAATTACAAAACAGAATAGAGTCACACGTTTAGAAAACACACTATGGCTGCTTAACGGGAAAGGTGAGGTGGGGTGATGCATAAAACAAGGGTTTCAAATTATCTGAGATACCGTTCCATAAACCCAATATGTAATAGACAAGCCCTACTCCTTCCTCAGTGAATTGGACTCAACACCCCCTATTCACCGCCCAAGAATATATCTGACTAGTAAGAATCTTAAAACCTATGCATTGATATCTCTCTGTAAGTGAGTCAAGTGGGTGTAAAGAGGCAAAAACACAGGAGTGAAAAGCAGGTAAACCCCATTATAAATATCAATTACTTTTAAAAACCCGTGAAACAAAGACAGTGAAAGAGAGAGAAATTCTTAAAAAGTCGTTCAGTGGCTGTGATGCCACCTGGATTGACCATATCTAGACCCACAGCTGATTGAGACATAAGGGTGGACACTCTTGGGGCTGAGAGGTTTGGTGAGGTTGGGTGAGCAAACGCAGACCCTATAAAGTAATGCTGCGTGGTACCCATCCCATGGGTCCCAAATCTCCAGGTTCAAGGGCATCTTCCTACATCGAAAACATGCATGAGAAACCCAGAAGATGGTACACCGTGTGATCGGGAAAGGTTTCTAAAACGCACCTCATTTCTCATCTCCTTGTGCTTGGGTTCGCCATTCCAGCCGCTTTACTAGCAATCTCCCTCCTTGGAGAATCAGCACCTTTAACCTCCTGTTCCGTACAGCTTGCAATTTGTCCTGAGGATGAACGGGAAGAGGGGGAACCAATGAGAGACTAGCTCTAGGTGTTGGGACAGGCACAGGTCACTCTATTTTCCCCTCAAGAAGAAGAATAAACCACAGGCTCAGCATGCCGCCTGGGACCAGAATAGGGCCTGAAGCAATCCTGCGCTTTTGCGGCCAGCGCCCAAGAAAGCGAGTTGAAAAATGGAGCTCAGGGGCACTGCAATTCACGAACCTGCAGACTTATAAATGATGACTCTCGTCCACAAATATATTGAGGGAAGGCAACGAAGAGGATTTGAAAGCAAGGCAGAATTGCAGGAAACAGATTTCAGGAGGGAGATTCGAATCGCCTTTAAAGCACAGGAAAAGCGGCAAAACCTCGACAATGATGCCCTTGGCCAAAAAGGGCGTATGCGTTTTTTCCTGAATATATTCAGGAAAAAACGCATACGCCCTTTTTGGCCAACCAAGCAACCTGGAAAGGCAAATCAGCGCTACAAAGAAGTCTCGCTTCCCATCGGTCAAAAGGGCCATGCTGAATAAAGTGTCAAAAGCAGAAATGCAGGACAGGCCATGGAGAAACGGGAGCCTGGCTAGGCTGATGGGCGGGATGTAAATTGCCAACAGCCACTCTGGAGAAGTGCACGGTGTGTCCTGAAACATCTACAAAACTCAGCTTAGGGAGCATAGGGCACATCCACTCATGGGCGTATAAATTGGGAAAACTAAAAATCAGCAAGACACAGGCACCCCAAAATTTAGGGCTGCTCTGTTGACAAGAACCTCCACTTGGTTACACCTTAAATATCCCAGGAAAGAGAAAAATGGATAAAGAAGTTGTGGTCCTTATGTACAATGGAATATCACTCAGCCATGAAATCAACGTCATAAGGCTAGTAGCAGCATGATGAGTGGATTTAGGTACGACGATTCTAAGTGAAATAAGTCACACAGAAAAAGACATTTATCATAAGATATCAGTTATAGAGGGAATGTAAAAACCGCTACCCTTGAACTGAATTACAAAACAGAATAGAGTCACACGTTTAGAAAACACACTATGGCTGCTTAACGGGAAAGGTGAGGTGGGGTGATGCATAAAACAAGGGTTTCAAATTATCTGAGATACCGTTCCATAAACCCAATATGTAATAGACAAGACCTACTCCTTGCTCAATGAATTGGACTCAACACCCCCTATTCACCGCCCACGAATATATCCGACTAGTAAGAATCTTAAAACCTATGCATTGATATCTCTCTGTAAGTGAGTCAAGTGGGTGTAAAGCGGCAAAAACACAGGAGTGAAAAGCAGGTAAACCCCATAATAAATATCAATTACTTTTAAAAACCCGTGAAACAAAGACAGTGAAAGAGAGAGAAATTCTTAAAAAGTCGTTCAGGGGCTGTGATGCCACCTGGATTGACCATATCTAGACCCACAGCTGATTGAGACATAAGGGTGGACACTCTTGGGGCTGAGAGGTTTGGTGAGGTTGGGTGACCAAACGCAGACGCTATAAAGTAATACTGCGTGGTACCCATCCCATTGGTCCCAAATCTCCAGGTTCAAGGGCATCTTCCTACATCGAAAACATTCATGAGAAACCCAGAAGATGGTACACCGTGTGATCGGGAAAGGTTTCTAAAACGCACCTCATTTCTCATCTCCTTGTGCTTGGGTTCGCCATTCCAGCCGCTTTACTAGCAATCTCCGTCCTTGGAGAATCAGCACCTTTAACCTCCTGTTCCGTACAGGTTGCAATTTGTCCTGAGGATGAACGGGAAGAGGGGGAACCAATGAGAGACTAGCTCTAGGTGTTGGGACAGGCACAGGTCACTCTATTTTCCCCTCAAGAAGAAGAATTAACCACAGGCTCAGCATGCCGCCTGGGACCAGAATAGGGCCTGAAGCAATCCTGCGCTTTTGCGGCCAGCGCCCAAGAAAGCGAGTTGAAAAATGGCGCTCAGGGGCACTGCAATTCACAAACCTGCAGACTTACAAATGATGACTCTCGTCCACAAATATATTGATGGAAGGAAACGAAGAGGATTTGAAAGCAAGGCAGAATTGCAGGAAACAGATTTCAGGAGGGAGATTCGAATCGCCTTTAAAGCACAGGAAAGGCGGCAAAACCTCGACAATGATGCCCTTGGCCAAAAAGGGCGTATGCGTTTTTTCCTGAATATATTCAGGAAAAAACGCATACGCCCTTTTTGGCCAACCAAGCAACCTGGAAAGGCAAATCATCGCTACAAAGAAGTCTCGCTTCCCATCGGTCAAAAGGGCCATGCTGAATAAAGTGTCAAAACCAGAAATGCAGGACAGGCCATGGAGAAACGGGAGCCTGGCTACGCTGATGGGCGGGATGTAAATTGCCAACAGCCACTCTGGAGAAGTGCACGGTGTGTCCTGAAACATCTACAAAACTCAGCTTAGGGAGCATAGGGCACATCCACTCATGGGCGTATAAATTGGGAAAACTAAAAATCAGCAAGACACAGGCACCCCAAAATTTAGGGCTGCTCTGTTGACAAGAACCTCCACTTGGTTACACCTTAAATATCCCAGGAAAGAGAAAAATGGATAAAGAAGTTGTGGTCCTTATGTACAATGGAATATCACTCAGCCATGAAATCAACGTCATAAGGCTAGTAGCAGCATGATGAGTGGATTTAGGTACGACGATTCTAAGTGAAATAAGTCACACAGAAAAAGACACTTATCATAAGATATGACTTATAGAGGGAATGTAAAAACCGCTACCCTTGAACTGAATTACAAAACAGAATAGAGTCACACGTTTAGAAAACACACTATGGCTGCTTAACGGGAAAGGTGAGGTGGGGTGATGCATACAACAAGGGTTTCAAATTAGCTCAGATACCGTTCCATAAACCCAATATGTAATAGACAAGCCCTACTCCTTCCTCAGTGAATTGGACTCAACACCCCCTATTCACCGCCCACGAATATATCTGACTAGTAAGAATCTTAAAACCTATGCATTGATATCTCTCTGTAAGTGAGTCAAGTGGGTGTAAAGCGGCAAAAACACAGGAGTGAAAAGCAGGTAAACCCCATAATAAATATCAATTACTTTTAAAAACCCGTGAAACAAAGACAGTGAAAGAGAGAGAAATTCTTAAAAAGTCGTTCAGGGGCTGTGATGCCACCTGGATTGACCATATCTAGACCCACAGCTGATTGAGACATAAGGGTGGACACTCTTGGGGCTGAGAGGTTTGGTGAGGTTGGGTGACCAAACGCAGACGCTATAAAGTAATACTGCGTGGTACCAATCCCATGGGTCCCAAATCTCCAGGTTCAAGGGCATCTTCCTACATCGAAAACATTCATGAGAAACCCAGAAGATGGTACACCGTGTGATCGGGAAAGGTTTCTAAAACGCACCTCATTTCTCATCTCCTTGTGCTTGGGTTCGCCATTCCAGCCGCTTTACTAGCAATCTCCCTCCTGGGAGAATCAGCACCTTTAACCTCCTGTTCCGTACAGGTTGCAATTTGTCCTGAGGATGAACGGGAAGAGGGGGAACCAATGAGAGACTAGCTCTAGGTGTTGGGACAGGCACAGGTCACTCTATTTTCCCCTCAAGAAGAAGAATTAACCACAGGCTCAGCATGCCGTCTGGGACCAGAATAGGGCCTGAAGCAATCCTGCGCTTTTGCGGCCAGCGCCCAAGAAAGCGAGTTGAAAAATGGCGCTCAGGGGCACTGCAATTCACAAACCTGCAGACTTATAAATGATGACTCTCGTCCACAAATATATTGATGGAAGGAAACGAAGAGGATTTGAAAGCAAGGCAGAATTGCAGGAAACAGATTTCAGGAGGGAGATTCGAATCGCCTTTAAAGCACAGGAAAGGCAGCAAAACCTCGACAATGATGCCCTTGGCCAAAAAGGGCGTATGCGTTTTTTCCTGAATATATTCAGGAAAAAACGCATACGCCCTTTTTGGCCAACCAAGCAACCTGGAAAGGCAAATCATCGCTACAAAGAAGTCTCGCTTCCCATCGGTCAAAAGGGCCATGCTGAATAAAGTGTCAAAAGCAGAAATGCAGGACAGGCCATGGAGAAACGGGAGCCTGGCTACGCTGATGGGCGGGATGTAAATTGCCAACAGCCACTCTGGAGAAGTGCACGGTGTGTCCTGAAACATCTACAAAACTCAGCTTAGGGAGCATAGGGCACATCCACTCATGGGCGTATAAATTGGGAAAACTAAAAATCAGCAAGACACAGGCACCCCAAAATTTAGGGCTGCTCTGTTGACAAGAACCTCCACTTGGTTACACCTTAAATATCCCAGGAAAGAGAAAAATGGATAAAGAAGTTGTGGTCCTTATGTACAATGGAATATCACTCAGCCATGAAATCAACGTCATAAGGCTAGTAGCAGCATGATGAGTGGATTTAGGTACGACGATTCTAAGTGAAATAAGTCACACAGAAAAAGACATTTATCATAAGATATCAGTTATAGAGGGAATGTAAAAACCGCTACCCTTGAACTGAATTACAAAACAGAATAGAGTCACACGTTTAGAAAACACACTATGGCTGCTTAACGGGAAAGGTGAGGTGGGGTGATGCATAAAACAAGGGTTTCAAATTATCTGAGATACCGTTCCATAAACCCAATATGTAATAGACAAGACCTACTCCTTGCTCAATGAATTGGACTCAACACCCCCTATTCACCGCCCACGAATATATCCGACTAGTAAGAATCTTAAAACCTATGCATTGATATCTCTCTGTAAGTGAGTCAAGTGGGTGTAAAGCGGCAAAAACACAGGAGTGAAAAGCAGGTAAACCCCATAATAAATATCAATTACTTTTAAAAACCCGTGAAACAAAGACAGTGAAAGAGAGAGAAATTCTTAAAAAGTCGTTCAGGGGCTGTGATGCCACCTGGATTGACCATATCTAGACCCACAGCTGATTGAGACATAAGGGTGGACACTCTTGGGGCTGAGAGGTTTGGTGAGGTTGGGTGAGCAAACGCAGACCCTATAAAGTAATGCTGCGTGGTACCCATCCCATGGGTCCCAAATCTCCAGGTTCAAGGGCATCTTCCTACATCGAAAACATGCATGAGAAACCCAGAAGATGGTACACCGTGTGATCGGGAAAGGTTTCTAAAACGCACCTCATTTCTCATCTCCTTGTGCTTGGGTTCGCCATTCCAGCCGCTTTACTAGCAATCTCCGTCCTTGGAGAATCAGCACCTTTAACCTCCTGTTCCGTACAGGTTGCAATTTGTCCTGAGGATGAACGGGAAGAGGGGGAACCAATGAGAGACTAGCTCTAGGTGTTGGGACAGGCACAGGTCACTCTATTTTCCCCTCAAGAAGAAGAATTAACCACAGGCTCAGCATGCCGCCTGGGACCAGAATAGGGCCTGAAGCAAACCTGCGCTTTTGCGGCCAGCGCCCAAGAAAGCGAGTTGAAAAATGGAGCTCAGGGGCACTGCAATTCACAAACCTGCAGACTTATAAATGATGACTCTCGTCCACAAATATATTGAGGGAAGGAAACGAAGAGGATTTGAAAGCAAGGCAGAATTGCAGGAAACAGATTTCAGGAGGGAGATTCGAATCGCCTTTAAAGCACAGGAAAAGCGGCAAAACCTCGACAATGATGCCCTTGGCCAAAAAGGGCGTATGCGTTTTTTCCTGAATATATTCAGGAAAAAACGCATACGCCCTTTTTGGCCAACCAAGCAACCTGGAAAGGCAAATCAGCGCTACAAAGAAGTCTCGCTTCCCATCGGTCAAAAGGGCCATGCTGAGTAAAGTGTCAAAACAAGAAATGCAGGACAGGCCATGGAGAAACGGGAGCCTGGCTACGCTGATGGGCGGGATGTAAATTGCCAACAGCCACTCTGGAGAAGGGCACGGTGTGTCCTGAAACATCTACAAAACTCAGCTTAGGGAGCATAGGGCACATCCACTCATGGGCGTATAAATTGGGAAAACTAAAAATCAGCAAGACACAGGCACCCCAAAATTTAGGGCTGCTCTGTTGACAAGAACCTCCACTTGGTTACACCTTAAATATCCCAGGAAAGAGAAAAATGGATAAAGAAGTTGTGGTCCTTATGTACAATGGAATTTCACTCAGCCATGAAATCAACGTCATAAGGCTAGTAGCAGCATGATGAGTGGATTTAGGTACGACGATTCTAAGTGAAATAAGTCACACAGAAAAAGACATTTATCATAAGATATCAGTTATAGAGGGAATGTAAAAACCGCTACCCTTGAACTGAATTACAAAACAGAATAGAGTCACACGTTTAGAAAACACACTATGGCTGCTTAACGGGAAAGGTGAGGTGGGGTGATGCATACAACAAGGGTTTCAAATTAGCTCAGATACCGTTCCATAAACCCAATATGTAATAGACAAGCCCTACTCCTTGCTCAAGGAATTGGACTCAGCACCCCCTATTCACCGCCCAAGAATATATCTGACTAGTAAGAATCTTGAAACCTATGCATTGATATCTCTCTGAAAGTGAGTCAAGTGGGTGTAAAGCGGCAAAAACACAGGAGAGAAAAGCAGGTAAACCCCATTATAAATATCAATTACTTTTAAAAACCCGTGAAACAAAGACAGTGAAAGAGAGAGAAATTCTTAAAAAGTCGTTCAGGGGCTGTGATGCCACCTGGATTGACCATATCTAGACCCACAGCTGATTGAGACATAAGGGTGGACACTCTTGGGGCTGAGAGGTTTGGTGAGGTTGGGTGAGCAAACGCAGACCCTATAAAGTAATGCTGCGTGGTACCCATCCCATGGGTCCCAAATCTCCAGGTTCAAGGGCATCTTCCTACATCGAAAACATGCATGAGAAACCCAGAAGATGGTACACCGTGTGATCGGGAAAGGTTTCTAAAACGCACCTCATTTCTCATCTCCTTGTGCTTGGGTTCGCCATTCCAGCCGCTTTACTAGCAATCTCCCTCCTTGGAGAATCAGCACCTTTAACCTCCTGTTCCGTACAGCTTGCAATTTGTCCTGAGGATGAACGGGAAGAGGGGGAACCAATGAGAGACTAGCTCTAGGTGTTGGGACAGGCACAGGTCACTCTATTTTCCCCTCAAGAAGAAGAATTAACCACAGGCTCAGCATGCCGCCTGGGACCAGAATAGGGCCTGAAGCAAACCTGCGCTTTTGCGGCCAGCGCCCAAGAAAGCGAGTTGAAAAATGGAGCTCAGGGGCACTGCAATTCACAAACCTGCAGACTTATAAATGATGACTCTCGTCCACAAATATATTGAGGGAAGGCAACGAAGAGGATTTGAAAGCAAGGCAGAATTGCAGGAAACAGATTTCAGGAGGGAGATTCGAATCGCCTTTAAAGCACAGGAAAGGCGGCAAAACCTCGACAATGATGCCCTTGGCCAAAAAGGGCGTATGCGTTTTTTCCTGAATATATTCAGGAAAAAACGCATACGCCCTTTTTGGCCAACCAAGCAACCTGGAAAGGCAAATCAGCGCTACAAAGAAGTCTCGCTTCCCATCGGTCAAAAGGGCCATGCTGAATAAAGTGTCAAAAGCAGAAATGCAGGACAGGCCATGGAGAAACGGGAGCCTGGCTACGCTGATGGGCGGGATGTAAATTGCCAACAGCCACTCTGGAGAAGTGCACGGTGTGTCCTGAAACATCTACAAAACTCAGCTTAGGGAGCATAGGGCACATCCACTCATGGGCGTATAAATTGGGAAAAATAAAAATCAGCAAGACACAGGCACCCCAAAATTTAGGGCTGCTCTGTTGACCAGAACCTGCACTTGATTACACCTTAAATATCCCAGGAAAGAGAAAAATGGATAAAGAAGTTGTGGTCCTTATGTACAATGGAATATCACTCAGCCATGAAATCAACGTCATAAGGCTAGTAGCAGCATGATGAGTGGATTTAGGTACGACGATTCTAAGTGAAATAAGTCACACAGAAAAAGACACTTATCATAAGATATGACTTATAGAGGGAATGTAAAAACCGCTACCCTTGAACTGAATTACAAAACAGAATAGAGTCACACGTTTAGAAAACACACTATGGCTGCTTAACGGGAAAGGTGAGGTGGGGTGATGCATACAACAAGGGTTTCAAATTAGCTCAGATACCGTTCCATAAACCCAATATGTAATAGACAAGCCCTACTCCTTCCTCAGTGAATTGGACTCAACACCCCCTATTCACCGCCCACGAATATATCTGACTAGTAAGAATCTTAAAACCTATGCATTGATATCTCTCTGTAAGTGAGTCAAGTGGGTGTAAAGCGGCAAAAACACAGGAGTGAAAAGCAGGTAAACCCCATTATAAATACCAATTACTTTTAAAAACCCGTGAAACAAAGACAGTGAAAGAGAGAGAAATTCTTAAAAAGTCGTTCAGTGGCTGTGATGCCACCTGGATTGACCATATCTAGACCCACAGCTGATTGAGACATAAGGGTGGACACACTTGGGGCTGAGAGGTTTGGTGAGGTTGGGTGAGCAAACGCAGACCCTATAAAGTAATGCTGCGTGGTACCCATCCCATGGGTCCCAAATCTCCAGGTTCAAGGGCATCTTCCTACATCGAAAACATGCATGAGAAACCCAGAAGATGGTACACCGTGTGATCGGGAAAGGTTTCTAAAACGCACCTCATTTCTCATCTCCTTGTGCTTGGGTTCGCCATTCCAGCCGCTTTACTAGCAATCTCCCTCCTTGGAGAATCAGCACCTTTAACCTCCTGTTCCGTACAGCTTGCAATTTGTCCTGAGGATGAACGGGAAGAGGGGGAACCAATGAGAGACTAGCTCTAGGTGTTGGGACAGGCACAGGTCACTCTATTTTCCCCTCAAGAAGAAGAATAAACCACAGGCTCAGCATGCCGCCTGGGACCAGAATAGGGCCTGAAGCAATCCTGCGCTTTTGCGGCCAGCGCCCAAGAAAGCGAGTTGAAAAATGGAGCTCAGGGGCACTGCAATTCACGAACCTGCAGACTTATAAATGATGACTCTCGTCCACAAATATATTGAGGGAAGGCAACGAAGAGGATTTGAAAGCAAGGCAGAATTGCAGGAAACAGATTTCAGGAGGGAGATTCGAATCGCCTTTAAAGCACAGGAAAAGCGGCAAAACCTCGACAATGATGCCCTTGGCCAAAAAGGGCGTATGCGTTTTTTCCTGAATATATTCAGGAAAAAACGCATACGCCCTTTTTGGCCAACCAAGCAACCTGGAAAGGCAAATCAGCGCTACAAAGAAGTCTCGCTTCCCATCGGTCAAAAGGGCCATGCTGAGTAAAGTGTCAAAACAAGAAATGCAGGACAGGCCATGGAGAAACGGGAGCCTGGCTACGCTGATGGGCGGGATGTAAATTGCCAACAGCCACTCTGGAGAAGGGAACGGTGTGTCCTGAAACATCTACAAAACTCAGCTTAGGGAGCATAGGGCACATCCACTCATGGGCGTATAAATTGGGAAAACTAAAAATCAGCAAGACACAGGCACCCCAAAATTTAGGGCTGCTCTGTTGACAAGAACCTCCACTTGGTTACACCTTAAATATCCCAGGAAAGAGAAAAATGGATAAAGAAGTTGTGGTCCTTATGTACAATGGAATATCACTCAGCCATGAAATCAACGTCATAAGGCTAGTAGCAGCATGATGAGTGGATTTAGGTACGACGATTCTAAGTGAAATAAGTCACACAGAAAAAGACATTTATCATAAGATATCAGTTATAGAGGGAATGTAAAAACCGCTACCCTTGAACTGAATTACAAAACAGAATAGAGTCACACGTTTAGAAAACACACTATGGCTGCTTAACGGGAAAGGTGAGGTGGGGTGATGCATAAAACAAGGGTTTCAAATTATCTGAGATACCGTTCCATAAACCAAATATGTAATAGACAAGACCTACTCCTTGCTCAATGAATTGGACTCAACACCCCCTATTCACCGCCCACGAATATATCTGACTAGTAAGAATCTTAAAACCTATGCATTGATATCTCTCTGTAAGTGAGTCAAGTGGGTGTAAAGCGGCAAAAACACAGGAGTGAAAAGCAGGTAAACCCCATTATAAATATCAATTACTTTTAAAAACCCGTGAAACAAAGACAGTGAAAGAGAGAGAAATTCTTAAAAAGTCGTTCAGGGGCTGTGATGCCACCTGGATTGACCATATCTAGACCCACAGCTGATTGAGACATAAGGGTGGACACTCTTGGGCCTGAGAGGTTTGGTGAGGTTGGGTGAGCAAACGCAGACCCTATAAAGTAATGCTGCGTGGTACCCATCCCATGGGTCCCAAATCTCCAGGTTCAAGGGCATCTTCCTACATCGAAAACATGCATGAGAAACCCAGAAGATGGTACACCGTGTGATCGGGAAAGGTTTCTAAAACGCACCTCATTTCTCATCTCCTTGTGCTTGGGTTCGCCATTCCAGCCGCTTTACTAGCAATCTCCCTCCTTGGAGAATCAGCACCTTTAACCTCCTGTTCCGTACAGCTTGCAATTTGTCCTGAGGATGAACGGGAAGAGGGGGAACCAATGAGAGACTAGCTCTAGGCGTTGGGACAGGCACAGGTCACTCTATTTTCCCCTCAAGAAGAAGAATTAACCACAGGCTCAGCATGCCGCCTGGGACCAGAATAGGGCCTGAAGCAATCCTGCGCTTTTGCGGCCAGCGCCCAAGAAAGCGAGTTGAAAAATGGAGCTCAGGGGCACTGCAATTCACAAACCTGCAGACTTATAAATGATGACTCTCGTCCACAAATATATTGAGGGAAGGCAACGAAGAGGATTTGAAAGCAAGGCAGAATTGCAGGAAACAGATTTCAGGAGGGAGATTCGAATCGCCTTTAAAGCACAGGAAAGGCGGCAAAACCTCGACAATGATGCCCTTGGCCAAAAAGGGCGTATGCGTTTTTTCCTGAATATATTCAGGAAAAAACGCATACGCCCTTTTTGGCCAACCAAGCAACCTGGAAAGGCAAATCAGCGCTACAAAGAAGTCTCGCTTCCCATCGGTCAAAAGGGCCATGCTGAATAAAGTGTCAAAACCAGAAATGCAGGACAGGCCATGGAGAAACGGGAGCCTGGCTACGCTGATGGGCGGGATGTAAATTGCCAACAGCCACTCTGGAGAAGTGCACGGTGTGTCCTGAAACATCTACAAAACTCAGCTTAGGGAGCATAGGGCACATCCACTCATGGGCGTATAAATTGGGAAAACTAAAAATCACCAAGACACAGGCACCCCAAAATTTAGGGCTGCTCTGTTGACAAGAACCTCCACTTGGTTACACCTTAAATATCCCAGGAAAGAGAAAAATGGATAAAGAAGTTGTGGTCCTTATGTACAATGGAATATCACTCAGCCATGAAATCAACGTCATAAGGCTAGTAGCAGCATGATGAGTGGATTTAGGTACGACGATTCTAAGTGAAATAAGTCACACAGAAAAAGACACTTATCATAAGATATGACTTATAGAGGGAACGTAATAACCGCTACCCTTGAACTGAATTACAAAACAGAATAGAGTCACACGTTTAGAAAACACACTATGGCTGCTTAACGGGAAAGGTGAGGTGGGGTGATGCATAAAACAAGGGTTTCAAATTATCTGAGATACCGTTCCATAAACCCAATATGTAATAGACAAGACCTACTCCTTGCTCAAGGAATTGGACTCAGCACCCTCTATTCTCCGCCCAAGAATATATCTGACTAGTAAGAATCTTAAAACCTATGCATTGATATCTCTCTGTAAGTGAGTCAAGTGGGTGTAAAGCGGCAAAAACACAGCAGTGAAAAGCAGGTAAACCCCATTATAAAAATCAATTACTTTTAAAAACCCGTGAAACAAAGACAGTGAAAGAGAGAGAAATTCTTACAAAATTCTTTCACGGGCTGTGATGCCACCTGGATTGACCATATCTAGACCCACAGCTGATTGAGACATAAGGGTGGTCACTCTTGGGGCTGAGAGGTTTGGTGAGGTTGGGTGAGCAAACGCAGACCCTTTAAAGTAATACTGCGTGGTACCCATCCCATGGGTCCCAAATCTCCAGATTCAAGGGCATCTTCCTACATCGAAAACATGCATGAGAAACCCAGAAGATGGTACACCGTGTGATCGGGAAAGGTTTCTAAAACGCACCTCATTTCTCATCTCCTTGTGCTCGGGTTCGCCATTCCAGCCGCTTTACTAGCAATCTCCCTCCTTGGAGAATCAGCACCTTTAACCTCCTGTTCCGTACAGGTTGCAATTTGTCCTGAGAATGAACAGGAAGAGGGGGAACCAATGAGAGACTAGCTCTATGTGTTGGGACAGGCACAGGTCACTCTATTTTCCCATCAGGAAGAAGAATTAACCACAGGCCCAGCCTGCCGCCTGGGACGAGAATAGGGCCTGAAGCAATCCTGCGCTTTTGCGGCCAGCTCCAAAGAAAGCGAGTTGAAAAATGGAGCTCAGGGTCACTGCAATTCACAAACCTGCAGACTTATAAATCATGACTCTCGTCCACAAATATATTGAGGGAAGGCAACGAAGAGGATTTGAAAGCAAGGCAGAATTGCAGGAAACAGATTTCAGGAGGGAGATTCGAATCGCCTTTAAAGCACAGGAAAAGCGGCAAAACCTCGACAATGATGCCCTTGGCCAAAAAGGGCGTATGCGTTTTTTCCTGAATATATTCAGGAAAAAACGCATACGCCCTTTTAGGCCAACCAAGCAACCTGGAAAGGCAAATCAGCGCTACAAAGAAGTCTCGCTTCCCATCGGTCAAAAGGGCCATGCTGAATAAAGTGTCAAAACCAGAAATACAGGACAGGCCATGGAGAAACGGGAGCCTGGCTACGCTGATGGGCGGGATGTAAATTGCCAACAGCCACTCTGGAGAAGTGCACGGTGTGTCCTGAAACATCTAAAAAACTCAGCTTAGGGAGCATAGGGCACTTCCACTCATGGGTTTATAAATAGGGAAAACTAAAAATCAGCAAGACACAGGCACCCCAAAGTTTAGGGCTGCTCTGTTGACAAGAACCTCCACTTCGTTACACCTTAAATATCCCAGGAAAGAGAAAAATGGATAAAGAAGTTGTGGTCTTTATGTACAATGGAATATCACCTAGCCATGAAATCAACGTCATAAGGCTAGTAGCAGCATGATGAGTGGATTTAGGTACGACGATTCTAAGTGAAATAAGTCACACAGAAAAAGACACTTATCATAAGATATCACTTATAGAGGGAATGTAAAAACCGCTACCCTTGAACTGAATTACAAAACAGAATAGAGTCACACGTTTAGAAAACACACTATGGCTGCTTAACGGGAAAGGTGAGGTGGGGTGATGCATAAAACAAGGGTTTCAAATTACCTGAGATACCGTTCCATAAACCCAATATGTAATAGACAAGACCTACTCCTTGCTCAATGAATTGGACTCAACACCCCCTATTCAAAGCCCAAGAATATATCTGACTAGTAAGAATCTTGAAACCTATGCATTGATATCTCTCTGTAAGTGAGTCAAGTGGGTGTAAAGCGGCAAAATCACAGCAGTGAAAAGCAGGTAAACCCCATTATAAAAATCAATTACTTTTAAAAACACGTGAAACAAAGACAGTGAAAGAGAGAGAAATTCTTACAAAATTCGTTCAGCGGCTGTAATGCCACCTGGATTGACCATATCTAGACCCACAGCTGATTGAGACATAAGGGTGGACACTCTTGGGGCTGAGAGGTTTGGTGAGGTTGGGTGAGCAAACGCAGACCCTTTAAAGTAATACTGCGTGGTACCCATCCCATGGGTCCCAAATCTCCAGGTTCAAGGGCATCTTCCTACATCGAAAACATGCATGAGAAACCCAGAAGATGGTACACCGTGTGATCGGGAAAGGTTTCTAAAACGCACCTCATTTCTCATCTCCTTGTGCTCGGGTTCGCCATTCCAACCGCTTTACTAGCAATCTCCCTCCTTGGAGAATCAGCACCTTTAACCTCCTGTTCCGTACAGCTTGCAATTTGTCCTGAGGATGAAAGGGAAGAGGGGGAACCAATGAGAGACTAGCTGCAGGTGTTGGGACAGGCAGAGGTCACTCTATTTTCCCATCAGGAAGAAGAATTAACCACAGGCTCAGCCTGCCGCCTGGGACCAGAATAGGGCCTGAAGCAATCCTGCGCTTTTGCGGCCAGCGCCCAAGAAAGCGAGTTGAAAAATGGAGCTCAGGGGCACTGCAATTCACAAACCTGCAGACTTATAAATGATGACTCTCGTCCACAAATATATTGAGGGAAGGCAACGAAGAGAATTTGAAAGCAAGGCAGAATTGCAGGAAACAGATTTCAGGAGGGAGATTCGAATCGCCTTTAAAGCACAGGAAAAGCGGCAAAACCTCGACAATGATGCCCTTGGCCAAAAAGGGCGTATGCGTTTTTTCCTGAATATATTCAGGAAAAAACGCATACGCCCTTTTTGTCCAACCAAGCAACCTGGAAAGGCAAATCAGCGCTACAAAGAAGTCTCGCTTCCCATCGGTCAAAAGGGCCATGCTGAATAAAGTGTCAAAACCAGAAATGCAGGACAGGCCATGGAGAAACGGGAGCCTGGCTACGCTGATGGGCGGGATGTAAATTGCCAACAGCCACTCTGGAGAAGTGCACGGTGTGTCCTGAAACATCTACAAAACTCAGCTTAGGGAGCATAGGGCACATCCACTCATGGGCGTATAAATTGGGAAAACTAAAAATCAGCAAGACACAGGCACCCCAAAGTTTAGGGCTGCTCTGTTGACAAGAATCTCCACTTCGTTACACCTTAAATATCCCAGGAAAGAGAAAAATGGATAAAGAAGTTGTGGTCCTTATGTACAATGGAATATCACTCAGCCATGAAATCAACGTCATAAGGCTAGTAGCAGCATGATGAGTGGATTTAGGTACGAAGATTCTAAGTGAAATAAGTCACACAGAAAAAGACACTTATCATAAGATATGACTTATAGAGGGAATGTAAAAACCGCTACCCTTGAACTGAATTACAAAACAGAATAGAGTCACACGTTTAGAAAACACACTATGGCTGCTTAATGGGAAAGGTGAGGTGGGGTGATGCATACAACAAGGGTTTTATAATTAGCTCAGATACCGTTCCATAAACCCAATATGTAATAGACAAGCCCTACTCCTTCCTCAATGAATTGGACTCAACACCCCCTATTCACCGCCCAAGAATATATCTGACTAGTAAGAATCTTGAAACCTATGCATTGATATCTCTCTGTAAGTGAGTCAAGTGGGTGTAATGCGGCAAAATCACAGCAGTGAAAAGCAGGTAAACCCCATTATAAAAATCAATTACTTTTAAAAACCCGTGAAACAAAGACAGTGAAAGAGAGAGAAATTCTTAAAAAGTCGTTCAGGGGCTGTGATGCCACCTGGATTGACCATATCTAGACCCACAGCTGATTGAGACATAAGGGTGGACACTCTTGGGGCTGAGAGGTTTGGTGAGGTTGGGTGAGCAAACGCAGACCCTATAAAGTAATACTGCGTGGTACCCATCCCATGGGTCCCAAATCTCCAGGTTCAAGGGCATCTTTCTACATCGAAAACATTCATGAGAAACCCAGAAGATGGTACACCGTGTGATCGGGAAAGGTTTCTAAAACGCACTTCATTTCTCATCTCCTTGTGCTTCGGTTCGCCATTCCAGCCGCTTTACTAGCAATCTCCCTCCTTGGAGAATCAGCACCTTTAACCTCCTGTTCCGTACAGCTTGCAATTTGTCCTGAGGATGAAAGGGAAGAGGGGGAACCAATGAGAGACTAGCTCTAGGTGTTGGGACAGGCAGAGGTCACTCTATTTTCCCATCAGGAAGAAGAATTAACCACAGGCTCAGCCTGCCGCCTGGGACCAGAATAGGGCCTGAAGCAATCCTGCGCTTTTGCGGCCAGCGCCCAAGAAAGCGAGTTGAAAAATGGAGCTCAGGGGCACTGCAATTCACAAACCTGCAGACTTATAAATGATGACTCTCGTCCACAAATATATTGATGGAAGGCAACGAAGAGGATTTGAAAGCAAGGCAGAATTGCAGGAAACAGATTTCAGGAGGGAGATTCGAATCGCCTTTAAAGCACAGGAAAAGCGGCAAAACCTCGACAATGATGCCCTTGGCCAAAAAGGGCGTATGCGTTTTTTCCTGAATATATTCAGGAAAAAACGCTTACGCCCTTTTTGGCCAACCAAGCAACCTGGAAAGGCAAATCAGCGCTACAAAGAAGTCTCGCTTCCCATCGGTCAAAAGGGCCATGCTGAATAAAGTGTCAAAACCAGAAATGCAGGACAGGCCATGGAGAAACGGGAGCCTGGCTACGCTGATGGGCGGGATGTAAATTGCCAACATCCACTCTGGAGAAGTGCACGGTGTGTCCTGAAACATCTAAAAAACTGAGCTTAGGGAGCATAGGGCACATCCACTCATGGGCGTATAAATTGGGAAAACTAAAAATCAGCAAGACACAGGCACCCCAAAGTTTAGGGCTGCTCTGTTGACAAGAATCTCCACTTCGTTACACCTTAAATATCCAGGGAAAGAGAAAAATGGATAAAGAAGTTGTGGTCCTTATGTACAATGGAATATCACTCAGCCATGAAATCAACGTCATAAGGCTAGTAGCAGCATGATGATTGGATTTAGGTACGACGATTCTAAGTGAAATAAGTCACACAGAAAAAGACACTTATCATAAGATATGACTTATAGAGGGAATGTAAAAACCGCTACCCTTGAACTGAATTACAAAACAGAATAGAGTCACACGTTTAGAAAACACACTATGGCTGCTTAACGGGAAAGGTGAGGTGGGGTGATGCATACAACAAGGGTTTCAAATTATCTCAGATACCGTTCCATAAACCCAATATGTAATAGACAAGCCCTACTCCTTCCTCAATGAATTGGACTCAACACACCCAATTCACCGCCCAAGAATATATCTGACTAGTAAGAATCTTGAAACCTATGCATTGATATCTCTCTGTAAGTTAGTCAAGTGGGTGTAAAGCGGCAAAATCACAGCAGTGAAAAGCAGGTAAACCCCATTATAAAAATCAATTACTTTTAAAAACCCGTGAAACAAAGACAGTGAAAGAGAGAGAAATTCTTACAAAATTCGTTCAGCGGCTGTAATGCCACCTGGATTGACCATATCTAGACCCACAGCTGATTGAGACATAAGGGTGGACACTCTTGGGGCTGAGAGGTTTGGTGAGGTTGGGTGAGCAAACGCAGACCCTTTAAAGTAATACTGCGTGGTACCCATCCCATGGGTCCCAAATCTCCAGGTTCAAGGGCATCTTCCTACATCGAAAACATGCATGAGAAACCCAGAAGATGGTACACCGTGTGATCGGGAAAGGTTTCTAAAACGCACCTCATTTCTCATCTCCTTGTGCTTGGGTTCGCCATTCCAGCCGCTTTACTAGCAATCTCCCTCCTTGGAGAATCAGCACCTTTAACCTCCTGTTCCGTACAGCTTGCAATTTGTCCTGAGGATGAACGGGAAGAGGGGGAACCAATGAGAGACTAGCTCTAGGCGTTGGGACAGGCACAGGTCACTCTATTTTCCCCTCAAGAAGAAGAATTAACCACAGGCTCAGCCTGCCGCCTGGGACCAGAATAGGGCCTGAAGCAATCCTGCGCTTTTGCGGCCAGCGCCCAAGAAAGCGAGTTGAAAAATGGAGCTCAGGGGCACTGCAATTCACAAACCTGCAGACTTATAAATGATGACTCTCGTCCACAAATATATTGAGGGAAAGCAACGAAGAGCATTTGAAAGCAAGGCAGAATTGCAGGAAACAGATTTCAGGAGGGAGATTCGAATCGCCTTTAAAGCACAGGAAAAGCGGCAAAACCTCGACAATGATGCCCTTGGCCAAAAAGGGCGTATGCGTTTTTTCCTGAATATATTCAGGAAAAAACGCATACGCCCTTTTTGGCCAACCAAGCAACCTGGAAAGGCAAATCAGCGCTACAAAGAAGTCTCGCTTCCCATCGGTCAAAAGGGCCATGCTGAATAAAGTGTCAAAACCAGAAATGCAGGACAGGCCATGGAGAAACGGGAGCCTGGCTACGCTGATGGGCGGGATGTAAATTGCCAACAGCCACTCTGGAGAAGTGCACGGTGTGTCCTGAAACATCTACAAAACTCAGCTTAGGGAGCATAGGGCACATCCACTCATGGGCATATAAATTGGGAAAACTAAAAATCAGCAAGACACAGGCACCCCAAAATTTAGGGCTGCTCTGTTGACAAGAACCTCCACTTGGTTACACCTTAAATATCCCAGTAAAGAGAAAAATGGATAAAGAAGTTGTGGTCCTTATGTACAATGGAATATCACTCAGCCATGAAATCAACGTCATAAGGCTAGTAGCAGCATGATGATTGGATTTAGGTACGACGATTCTAAGTGAAATAAGTCACACAGAAAAAGACACTTGTCATAAGATATGACTTATAGAGGGAATGTAAAAACCGCTACCCTTGAACTGAATTACAAAACAGAATAGAGTCACACGTTTAGAAAACACACTATGGCTGCTTAACGGGAAAGGTGAGGTGGGGTGATGCATAAAACAAGGGTTTCAAATTATCTGAGATACCGTTCCATAAACCCAATATGTAATAGACAAGACCTACTCCTTGCTCAATGAATTGGACTCAACACCGCCTATTCACCGCACACGAATATATCTGACTAGTAAGAATCTTAAAACCTATGCATTGATATCTCTCTGTAAGTGAGTCAAGTGGGTGTAAAGCGGCAAAAACACAGGAGTGAAAAGCAGGTAAACCCCATAATAAATATCAATTACTTTTAAAAACCCGTGAAACAAAGACAGTGAAAGAGAGAGAAATTCTTAAAAAGTCGTTCAGGGGCTGTGATGCCACCTGGATTGACCATATCTAGACCCACAGCTGATTGAGACATAAGGGTGGACACTCTTGGGGCTGAGAGGTTTGGTGAGGTTGGGTGACCAAACGCAGACCCTATAAAGTAATACTGCGTGGTACCCATCCCATGGGTCCCAAATCTCCAGGTTCAAGGGCATCTTCCTACATCGAAAACATTCATGAGAAACCCAGAAGATGGTACACCGTGTGATCGGGAAAGGTTTCTAAAACGCACCTCATTTCTCATCTCCTTGTGCTTGGGTTCGCCATTCCAGCCGCTTTACTAGCAATCTCCCTCCTTGGAGAATCAGCACCTTTAACCTCCTGTTCCGTACAGGTTGCAATTTGTCCTGAGGATGAACGGGAAGAGGGGGAACCAATGAGAGACTAGCTCTAGGTGTTGGGACAGGCACAGGTCACTCTATTTTCCCCTCAAGAAGAAGAATTAACCACAGGCTCAGCATGCCGCCTGGGACCAGAATAGGGCCTGAAGCAATCCTGCGCTTTTGCGGCCAGCGCCCAAGAAAGCGAGTTGAAAAATGGCGCTCAGGGGCACTGCAATTCACAAACCTGCAGACTTATAAATGATGACTCTCGTCCACAAATATATTGATGGAAGGAAACGAAGAGGATTTGAAAGCAAGGCAGAATTGCAGGAAACAGATTTCAGGAGGGAGATTCGAATCGCCTTTAAAGCACAGGAAAGGCGGCAAAACCTCGACAATGATGCCCTTGGCCAAAAAGGGCCTATGCGTTTTTTCCTGAATATATTCAGGAAAAAACGCATAGGCCCTTTTTGGCCAACCAAGCAACCTGGAAAGGCAAATCAGCGCTACAAAGAAGTCTCGCTTCCCATCGGTCAAAAGGGCCATGCTGAATAAAGTGTCAAAAGCAGAAATGCAGGACAGGCCATGGAGAAACGGGAGCCTGGCTACGCTGATGGGCGGGATGTAAATTGCCAACAGCCACTCTGGAGAAGTGCACGGTGTGTCCTGAAACATCTACAAAACTCAGCTTAGGGAGCATAGGGCACATCCACTCATGGGCGTATAAATTGGGAAAACTAAAAATCAGCAAGACACAGGCACCCCAAAATTTAGGGCTGCTCTGTTGACCAGAACCTGCACTTGATTACACCTTAAATATCCCAGGAAAGAGAAAAATGGATAAAGAAGTTGTGGTCCTTATGTACAATGGAATATCACTCAGCCATGAAATCAACGTCATAAGGCTAGTAGCAGCATGATGAGTGGATTTAGGTACGACGATTCTAAGTGAAATAAGTCACACAGAAAAAGACACTTATCATAAGATATGACTTATAGAGGGAATGTAAAAACCGCTACCCTTGAACTGAATTACAAAACAGAATAGAGTCACACGTTTAGAAAACACACTATGGCTGCTTAATGGGAAAGGTGAGGTGGGGTGATGCATACAACAAGGGTTTTATAATTAGCTCAGATACCGTCCCATAAACCCAATATGTAATAGACAAGCCCTACTCCTTCCTCAATGAATTGGACTCAACACCCCCTATTCACCGCCCAAGAATATATCTGACTAGTAAGAATCTTGAAACCTATGCATTGATATCTCTCTGTAAGTGAGTCAAGTGGGTGTAATGCGGCAAAATCACAGCAGTGAAAAGCAGGTAAACCCCATTATAAAAATCAATTACTTTTAAAAACCCGTGAAACAAAGACAGTGAAAGAGAGAGAAATTCTTAAAAAGTCGTTCAGGGGCTGTGATGCCACCTGGATTGACCATATCTAGACCCACAGCTGATTGAGACATAAGGGTGGACACTCTTGGGGCTGAGAGGTTTGGTGAGGTTGGGTGAGCAAACGCAGACCCTATAAAGTAATACTGCGTGGTACCCATCCCATGGGTCCCAAATCTCCAGGTTCAAGGGCATCTTTCTACATCGAAAACATTCATGAGAAACCCAGAAGATGGTACACCGTGTGATCGGGAAAGGTTTCTAAAACGCACTTCATTTCTCATCTCCTTGTGCTTCGGTTCGCCATTCCAGCCGCTTTACTAGCAATCTCCCTCCTTGGAGAATCAGCACCTTTAACCTCCTGTTCCGTACAGCTTGCAATTTGTCCTGAGGATGAAAGGGAAGAGGGGGAACCAATGAGGGACTAGCTCTAGGTGTTGGGACAGGCAGAGGTCACTCTATTTTCCCATCAGGAAGAAGAATTAACCACAGGCTCAGCCTGCCGCCTGGGACCAGAATAGGGCCTGAAGCAATCCTGCGCTTTTGCGGCCAGCGCCCAAGAAAGCGAGTTGAAAAATGGAGCTCAGGGGCACTGCAATTCACAAACCTGCAGACTTATAAATGATGACTCTCGTCCACAAATATATTGATGGAAGGCAACGAAGAGGATTTGAAAGCAAGGCAGAATTGCAGGAAACAGATTTCAGGAGGGAGATTCGAATCGCCTTTAAAGCACAGGAAAAGCGGCAAAACCTCGACAATGATGCCCTTGGCCAAAAAGGGCGTATGCGTTTTTTCCTGAATATATTCAGGAAAAAACGCTTACGCCCTTTTTGGCCAATCAAGCAACCTGGAAAGGCAAATCAGCGCTACAAAGAAGTCTCGCTTCCCATCGGTCAAAAGGGCCATGCTGAATAAAGTGTCAAAACCAGAAATGCAGGACAGGCCATGGAGAAACGGGAGCCTGGCTACGCTGATGGGCGGGATGTAAATTGCCAACAGCCACTCTGGAGAAGTGCACGGTGTGTCCTGAAACATCTAAAAAACTGAGCTTAGGGAGCATAGGGCACATCCACTCATGGGCGTATAAATTGGGAAAACTAAAAATCAGCAAGACACAGGCACCCCAAAGTTTAGGGCTGCTCTGTTGACAAGAATCTCCACTTCGTTACACCTTAAATATCCAAGGAAAGAGAAAAATGGATAAAGAAGTTGTGGTCCTTATGTACAATGGAATATCACTCAGCCATGAAATCAACGTCATAAGGCTAGTAGCAGCATGATGATTGGATTTAGGTACGACGATTCTAAGTGAAATAAGTCACACAGAAAAAGACACTTATCATAAGATATGACTTATAGAGGGAATGTAAAAACCGCTACCCTTGAACTGAATTACAAAACAGAATAGAGTCACACGTTTAGAAAACACACTATGGCTGCTTAACGGGAAAGGTGAGGTGGGGTGATGCATACAACAAGGGTTTCAAATTATCTCAGATACCGTTCCATAAACCCAATATGTAATAGACAAGCCCTACTCCTTCCTCAATGAATTGGACTCAACACACCCAATTCACCGCCCAAGAATATATCTGACTAGTAAGAATCTTGAAACCTATGCATTGATATCTCTCTGTAAGTGAGTCAAGTGGGTGTAAAGCGGCAAAATCACAGCAGTGAAAAGCAGGTAAACCCCATTATAAAAATCAATTACTTTTAAAAACCCGTGAAACAAAGACAGTGAAAGAGAGAGAAATTCTTACAAAATTCGTTCAGCGGCTGTAATGCCACCTGGATTGACCATATCTAGACCCACAGCTGATTGAGACATAAGGGTGGACACTCTTGGGGCTGAGAGGTTTGGTGAGGTTGGGTGAGCAAAAGCAGACCCTTTAAAGTAATACTGCGTGGTACCCATCCCATGGGTCCCAAATCTCCAGGTTCAAGGGCATCTTCCTACATCGAAAACATGCATGAGAAACCCAGAAGATGGTACACCGTGTGATCGGGAAAGGTTTCTAAAACGCACCTCATTTCTCATCTCCTTGTGCTTGGGTTCGCCATTCCAGCCGCTTTACTAGCAATCTCCCTCCTTGGAGAATCAGCACCTTTAACCTCCTGTTCCGTACAGCTTGCAATTTGTCCTGAGGATGAACGGGAAGAGGGGGAACCAATGAGAGACTAGCTCTAGGCGTTGGGACAGGCACAGGTCACTCTATTTTCCCCTCAAGAAGAAGAATTAACCACAGGCTCAGCCTGCCGCCTGGGACCAGAATAGGGCCTGAAGCAATCCTGCGCTTTTGCGGCCAGCGCCCAAGAAAGCGAGTTGAAAAATGGAGCTCAGGGGCACTGCAATTCACAAACCTGCAGACTTATAAATGATGACTCTCGTCCACAAATATATTGAGGGAAAGCAACGAAGAGCATTTGAAAGCAAGGCAGAATTGCAGGAAACAGATTTCAGGAGGGAGATTCGAATCGCCTTTAAAGCACAGGAAAAGCGGCAAAACCTCGACAATGATGCCCTTGGCCAAAAAGGGCGTATGCGTTTTTTCCTGAATATATTCAGGAAAAAACGCATACGCCCTTTTTGGCCAACCAAGCAACCTGGAAAGGCAAATCAGCGCTACAAAGAAGTCTCGCTTCCCATCGGTCAAAAGGGCCATGCTGAATAAAGTGTCAAAACCAGAAATGCAGGACAGGCCATGGAGAAACGGGAGCCTGGCTACGCTGATGGGCGGGATGTAAATTGCCAACAGCCACTCTGGAGAAGTGCACGGTGTGTCCTGAAACATCTACAAAACTCAGCTTAGGGAGCATAGGGCACATCCACTCATGGGCATATAAATTGGGAAAACTAAAAATCAGCAAGACACAGGCACCCCAAAATTTAGGGCTGCTCTGTTGACAAGAACCTCCACTTGGTTACACCTTAAATATCCCAGTAAAGAGAAAAATGGATAAAGAAGTTGTGGTCCTTATGTACAATGGAATATCACTCAGCCATGAAATCAACGTCATAAGGCTAGTAGCAGCATGATGAGTGGATTTAGGTACGACGATTCTAAGTGAAATAAGTCACACAGAAAAAGACACTTGTCATAAGATATGACTTATAGAGGGAATGTAAAAACCGCTACCCTTGAACTGAATTACAAAACAGAATAGAGTCACACGTTTAGAAAACACACTATGGCTGCTTAACGGGAAAGGTGAGGTGGGGTGATGCATAAAACAAGGGTTTCAAATTATCTGAGATACCGTTCCATAAACCCAATATGTAATAGACAAGACCTACTCCTTGCTCAATGAATTGGACTCAACACCGCCTATTCACCGCCCACGAATATATCTGACTAGTAAGAATCTTAAAACCTATGCATTGATATCTCTCTGTAAGTGAGTCAAGTGGGTGTAAAGCGGCAAAAACACAGGAGTGAAAAGCAGGTAAACCCCATAATAAATATCAATTACTTTTAAAAACCCGTGAAACAAAGACAGTGAAAGAGAGAGAAATTCTTAAAAAGTCGTTCAGGGGCTGTGATGCCACCTGGATTGACCATATCTAGACCCACAGCTGATTGAGACATAAGGGTGGACACTCTTGGGGCTGAGAGGTTTGGTGAGGTTGGGTGACCAAACGCAGACCCTATAAAGTAATACTGCGTGGTACCCATCCCATGGGTCCCAAATCTCCAGGTTCAAGGGCATCTTCCTACATCGAAAACATTCATGAGAAACCCAGAAGATGGTACACCGTGTGATCGGGAAAGGTTTCTAAAACGCACCTCATTTCTCATCTCCTTGTGCTTGGGTTCGCCATTCCAGCCGCTTTACTAGCAATCTCCCTCCTTGGAGAATCAGCACCTTTAACCTCCTGTTCCGTACAGGTTGCAATTTGTCCTGAGGATGAACGGGAAGAGGGGGAACCAATGAGAGACTAGCTCTAGGTGTTGGGACAGGCACAGGTCACTCTATTTTCCCCTCAAGAAGAAGAATTAACCACAGGCTCAGCATGCCGCCTGGGACCAGAATAGGGCCTGAAGCAATCCTGTGCTTTTGCGGCCAGCGCCCAAGAAAGCGAGTTGAAAAATGGCGCTCAGGGGCACTGCAATTCACAAACCTGCAGACTTATAAATCATGACTCTCGTCCACAAATATATTGATGGAAGGAAACGAAGAGGATTTGAAAGCAAGGCAGAATTGCAGGAAACAGATTTCAGGAGGGAGATTCGAATCGCCTTTAAAGCACAGGAAAGGCGGCAAAACCTCGACAATGATGCCCTTGGCCAAAAAGGGCGTATGCGTTTTTTCCTGAATATATTCAGGAAAAAACGCATACGCCCTTTTTGGCCAACCAAGCAACCTGGAAAGGCAAATCAGCGCTACAAAGAAGTCTCGCTTCCCATCGGTCAAAAGGGCCATGCTGAATAAAGTGTCAAAAGCAGAAATGCAGGACAGGCCATGGAGAAACGGGAGCCTGGCTACGCTGATGGGCGGGATGTAAATTGCCAACAGCCACTCTGGAGAAGTGCACGGTGTGTCCTGAAACATCTACAAAACTCAGCTTAGGGAGCATAGGGCACATCCACTCATGGGCGTATAAATTGGGAAAACTAAAAATCAGCAAGACACAGGCACCACAAAATTTAGGGCTGCTCTGTTGACCAGAACCTGCACTTGATTACACCTTAAATATCCCAGGAAAGAGAAAAATGGATAAAGAAGTTGTGGTCCTTATGTACAATGGAATATCACTCAGCCATGAAATCAACGTCATAAGGCTAGTAGCAGCATGATGAGTGGATTTAGGTACGACGATTCTAAGTGAAATAAGTCACACAGAAAAAGACACTTATCATAAGATATGACTTATAGAGGGAATGTAAAAACCGCTACCCTTGAACTGAATTACAAAACAGAATAGAGTCACACGTTTAGAAAACACACTATGGCTGCTTAATGGGAAAGGTGAGGTGGGGTGATGCATACAACAAGGGTTTTATAATTAGCTCAGATACCGTTCCATAAACCCAATATGTAATAGACAAGCCCTACTCCTTCCTCAATGAATTGGACTCAACACCCCCTATTCACCGCCCAAGAATATATCTGACTAGTAAGAATCTTGAAACCTATGCATTGATATCTCTCTGTAAGTGAGTCAAGTGGGTGTAATGCGGCAAAATCACAGCAGTGAAAAGCAGGTAAACCCCATTATAAAAATCAATTACTTTTAAAAACCCGTGAAACAAAGACAGTGAAAGAGAGAGAAATTCTTAAAAAGTCGTTCAGGGGCTGTGATGCCACCTGGATTGACCATATCTAGACCCACAGCTGATTGAGACATAAGGGTGGACACTCTTGGGGCTGAGAGGTTTGGTGAGGTTGGGTGAGCAAACGCAGACCCTATAAAGTAATACTGCGTGGTACCCATCCCATGGGTCCCAAATCTCCAGGTTCAAGGGCATCTTTCTACATCGAAAACATTCATGAGAAACCCAGAAGATGGTACACCGTGTGATCGGGAAAGGTTTCTAAAACGCACTTCATTTCTCATCTCCTTGTGCTTCGGTTCGCCATTCCAGCCGCTTTACTAGCAATCTCCCTCCTTGGAGAATCAGCACCTTTAACCTCCTGTTCCGTACAGCTTGCAATTTGTCCTGAGGATGAAAGGGAAGAGGGGGAACCAATGAGGGACTAGCTCTAGGTGTTGGGACAGGCAGAGGTCACTCTATTTTCCCATCAGGAAGAAGAATTAACCACAGGCTCAGCCTGCCGCCTGGGACCAGAATAGGGCCTGAAGCAATCCTGCGCTTTTGCGGCCAGCGCCCAAGAAAGCGAGTTGAAAAATGGAGCTCAGGGGCACTGCAATTCACAAACCTGCAGACTTATAAATGATGACTCTCGTCCACAAATATATTGATGGAAGGCAACGAAGAGGATTTGAAAGCAAGGCAGAATTGCAGGAAACAGATTTCAGGAGGGAGATTCGAATCGCCTTTAAAGCACAGGAAAAGCGGCAAAACCTCGACAATGATGCCCTTGGCCAAAAAGGGCGTATGCGTTTTTTCCTGAATATATTCAGGAAAAAACGCTTACGCCCTTTTTGGCCAACCAAGCAACCTGGAAAGGCAAATCAGCGCTACAAAGAAGTCTCGCTTCCCATCGGTCAAAAGGGCCATGCTGAATAAAGTGTCAAAACCAGAAATGCAGGACAGGCCATGGAGAAACGGGAGCCTGGCTACGCTGATGGGCGGGATGTAAATTGCCAACAGCCACTCTGGAGAAGTGCACGGTGTGTCCTGAAACATCTAAAAAACTGAGCTTAGGGAGCATAGGGCACATCCACTCATGGGCGTATAAATTGGGAAAACTAAAAATCAGCAAGACACAGGCACCCCAAAGTTTAGGGCTGCTCTGTTGACAAGAATCTCCACTTCGTTACACCTTAAATATCCAAGGAAAGAGAAAAATGGATAAAGAAGTTGTGGTCCTTATGTACAATGGAATATCACTCAGCCATGAAATCAACGTCATAAGGCTAGTAGCAGCATGATGATTGGACTTAGGTACGACGATTCTAAGTGAAATAAGTCACACAGAAAAAGACACTTATCATAAGATATGACTTATAGAGGGAATGTAAAAACCGCTACCCTTGAACTGAATTACAAAACAGAATAGAGTCACACGTTTAGAAAACACACTATGGCTGCTTAACGGGAAAGGTGAGGTGGGGTGATGCATACAACAAGGGTTTCAAATTATCTCAGATACCGTTCCATAAACCCAATATGTAATAGACAAGCCCTACTCCTTCCTCAATGAATTGGACTCAACACACCCAATTCACCGCCCAAGAATATATCTGACTAGTAAGAATCTTGAAACCTATGCATTGATATCTCTCTGTAAGTGAGTCAAGTGGGTGTAAAGCGGCAAAATCACAGCAGTGAAAAGCAGGTAAACCCCATTATAAAAATCAATTACTTTTAAAAACCCGTCAAACAAAGACAGTGAAAGAGAGAGAAATTCTTACAAAATTCGTTCAGCGGCTGTAATGCCACCTGGATTGACCATATCTAGACCCACAGCTGATTGAGACATAAGGGTGGACACTCTTGGGGCTGAGAGGTTTGGTGAGGTTGGGTGAGCAAACGCAGACCCTTTAAAGTAATACTGCGTGGTACCCATCCCATGGGTCCGAAATCTCCAGGTTCAAGGGCATCTTCCTACATCGAAAACATGCATGAGAAACCCAGAAGATGGTACACCGTGTGATCGGGAAAGGTTTCTAAAACGCACCTCATTTCTCATCTCCTTGTGCTTGGGTTCGCCATTCCAGCCGCTTTACTAGCAATCTCCCTCCTTGGAGAATCAGCACCTTTAACCTCCTGTTCCGTACAGCTTGCAATTTGTCCTGAGGATGAACGGGAAGAGGGGGAACCAATGAGAGACTAGCTCTAGGCGTTGGGACAGGCACAGGTCACTCTATTTTCCCCTCAAGAAGAAGAATTAACCAAAGGCTCAGCCTGCCGCCTGGGACCAGAATAGGGCCTGAAGCAATCCTGCGCTTTTGCGGCCAGCGCCCAAGAAAGCGAGTTGAAAAATTGAGCTCAGGGGCACTGCAATTCACAAACCTGCAGACTTATAAATGATGACTCTCGTCCACAAATATATTGAGGGAAAGCAACGAAGAGCATTTGAAAGCAAGGCAGAATTGCAGGAAACAGATTTCAGGAGGGAGATTCGAATCGCCTTTAAAGCACAGGAAAAGCGGCAAAACCTCGACAATGATGCCCTTGGCCAAAAAGGGCGTATGCGTTTTTTCCTGAATATATTCAGGAAAAAACGCATACGCCCTTTTTGGCCAACCAAGCAACCTGGAAAGGCAAATCAGCGCTACAAAGAAGTCTCGCTTCCCATCGGTCAAAAGGGCCATGCTGAATAAAGTGTCAAAACCAGAAATGCAGGACAGGCCATGGAGAAACGGGAGCCTGGCTACGCTGATGGGCGGGATGTAAATTGCCAACAGCCACTCTGGAGAAGTGCACGGTGTGTCCTGAAACATCTACAAAACTCAGCTTAGGGAGCATAGGGCACATCCACTCATGGGCATATAAATTGGGAAAACTAAAAATCAGCAAGACACAGGCACCCCAAAATTTAGGGCTGCTCTGTTGACAAGAACCTCCACTTGGTTACACCTTAAATATCCCAGTAAAGAGAAAAATGGATAAAGAAGTTGTGGTCCTTATGTACAATGGAATATCACTCAGCCATGAAATCAACGTCATAAGGCTAGTAGCAGCATGATGATTGGACTTAGGTACGACGATTCTAAGTGAAATAAGTCACACAGAAAAAGACACTTATCATAAGATATGACTTATAGAGGGAATGTAAAAACCGCTACCCTTGAACTGAATTACAAAACAGAATAGAGTCACACGTTTAGAAAACACACTATGGCTGCTTAACGGGAAAGGTGAGGTGGGGTGATGCATAAAACAAGGGTTTCAAATTATCTGAGATACCGTTCCATAAACCCAATATGTAATAGACAAGACCTACTCCTTGCTCAATGAATTGGACTCAACACCGCCTATTCACCGCCCACGAATATATCTGACTAGTAAGAATCTTAAAACCTATGCATTGATATCTCTCTGTAAGTGAGTCAAGTGGGTGTAAAGCGGCAAAAACACAGGAGTGAAAAGCAGGTAAACCCCATAATAAATATCAATTACTTTTAAAAACCCGTGAAACAAAGACAGTGAAAGAGAGAGAAATTCTTAAAAAGTCGTTCAGGGGCTGTGATGCCACCTGGATTGACCATATCTAGACCCACAGCTGATTGAGACATAAGGGTGGACACTCTTGGGGCTGAGAGGTTTGGTGAGGTTGGGTGACCAAACGCAGACCCTATAAAGTAATACTGCGTGGTACCCATCCCATGGGTCCCAAATCTCCAGGTTCAAGGGCATCTTCCTACATCGAAAACATTCATGAGAAACCCAGAAGATGGTACACCGTGTGATCGGGAAAGGTTTCTAAAACGCACCTCATTTCTCATCTCCTTGTGCTTGGGTTCGCCATTCCAGCCGCTTTACTAGCAATCTCCCTCCTTGGAGAATCAGCACCTTTAACCTCCTGTTCCGTACAGGTTGCAATTTGTCCTGAGGATGAACGGGAAGAGGGGGAACCAATGAGAGACTAGCTCTAGGTGTTGGGACAGGCACAGGTCACTCTATTTTCCCCTCAAGAAGAAGAATTAACCACAGGCTCAGCATGCCGCCTGGGACCAGAATAGGGCCTGAAGCAATCCTGCGCTTTTGCGGCCAGCGCCCAAGAAAGCGAGTTGAAAAATGGCGCTCAGGGGCACTGCAATTCACAAACCTGCAGACTTATAAATGATGACTCTCGTCCACAAATATATTGATGGAAGGAAACGAAGAGGATTTGAAAGCAAGGCAGAATTGCAGGAAACAGATTTCAGGAGGGAGATTCGAATCGCCTTTAAAGCACAGGAAAGGCGGCAAAACCTCGACAATGATGCCCTTGGCCAAAAAGGGCCTATGCGTTTTTTCCTGAATATATTCAGGAAAAAACGCATAGGCCCTTTTTGGCCAACCAAGCAACCTGGAAAGGCAAATCAGCGCTACAAAGAAGTCTCGCTTCCCATCGGTCAAAAGGGCCATGCTGACTAAAGTGTCAAAAGCAGAAATGCAGGACAGGCCATGGAGAAATGGGAGCCTGGCTACGCTGATGGGCGGGATGTAAATTGCCAACAGCCACTCTGGAGAAGTGCACGGTGTGTCCTGAAACATCTACAAAACTCAGCTTAGGGAGCATAGGGCACATCCACTCATGGGCGTATAAATTGGGAAAACTAAAAATCAGCAAGACACAGACACCCCAAAATTTAGGGCTGCTCTGTTGACCAGAACCTGCACTTGATTACACCTTAAATATCCCAGGAAAGAGAAAAATGGATAAAGAAGTTGTGGTCCTTATGTACAATGGAATATCACTCAGCCATGAAATCAACGTCATAAGGCTAGTAGCAGCATGATGAGTGGATTTAGGTACGACGATTCTAAGTGAAATAAGTCACACAGAAAAAGACACTTATCATAAGATATGACTTATAGAGGGAATGTAAAAACCGCTACCCTTGAACTGAATTACAAAACAGAATAGAGTCACACGTTTAGAAAACACACTATGGCTGCTTAACGGGAAAGGTGAGGTGGGGTGATGCATACAACAAGGGTTTCAAATTAGCTCAGATACCGTTCCATAAACCCAATATGTAATAGACAAGCCCTACTCCTTCCTCAGTGAATTGGACTCAACACCCCCTATTCACCGCCCAAGAATATATCTGACTAGTAAGAATCTTAAAACCTATGCATTGATATCTCTCTGTAAGTGAGTCAAGTGGGTGTAAAGCGGCAAAAACACAGGTGTGAAAAGCAGGTAAAACCCATTATAAATATCAATTACTTTTAAAAACCCGTGAAACAAAGACAGTGAAAGAGAGAGAAATTCTTAAAAAGTCGTTCAGGGGCTGTGATGCCACCTGGATTGACCATATCTAGACCCACAGCTGATTGAGACATAAGGGTGGACACTCTTGGGGCTGAGAGGTTTGGTGAGGTTGGGTGAGCAAACGCAGACCCTATAAAGTAATGCTGCGTGGTACCCATCCCATGGGTCCCAAATCTCCAGGTTCAAGGGCATCTTCCTACATCGAAAACATGCATGAGAAACCCAGAAGATGGTACACCGTGTGATCGGGAAAGGTTTCTAAAACGCACCTCATTTCTCATCTCCTTGTGCTTGGGTTCGCCATTCCAGCCGCTTTACTAGCAATCTCCCTCCTTGGAGAATCAGCACCTTTAACCTCCTGTTCCGTACAGCTTGCAATTTGTCCTGAGGATGAACGGGAAGAGGGGGAACCAATGAGAGCCTAGCTCTAGGTGTTGGGACAGGCACAGGTCACTCTATTTTCCCCTCAAGAAGAAGAATAAACCACAGGCTCAGCATGCCGCCTGGGACCAGAATAGGGCCTGAAGCAATCCTGCGCTTTTGCGGCCAGCGCCCAAGAAAGCGAGTTGAAAAATGGAGCTCAGGGGCACTGCATTTCACGAACCTGCAGACTTATAAATGATGACTCTCGTCCACAAATATATTGAGGGAAGGCAACGAAGAGGATTTGAAAGCAAGGCAGAATTGCAGGAAACAGATTTCAGGAGGGAGATTCGAATCGCCTTTAAAGCACAGGAAAAGCGGCAAAACCTCGACAATGATGCCCTTGGCCAAAAAGGGCGTATGCGTTTTTTCCTGAATATATTCAGGAAAAAACGCATACGCCCTTTTTGGCCAACCAAGCAACCTGGAAAGGCAAATCAGCGCTACAAAGAAGTCTCGCTTCCCATCGGTCAAAAGGGCCATGCTGAATAATGTGTCAAAAGCAGAAATGCAGGACAGGCCATGGAGAAACGGGAGCCTGGCTACGCTGATGGGCGGGATGTAAATTGCCAACAGCCACTCTGGAGAAGTGCACGGTGTGTCCTGAAACATCTACAAAACTCAGCTTAGGGAGCATAGGGCACATCCACTCATGGGCGTATAAATTGGGAAAACTAAAAATCAGCAAGACACAGGCACCCCAAAATTTAGGGCTGCTCTGTTGACAAGAACCTCCACTTGGTTACACCTTAAATATCCCAGGAAAGAGAAAAATGGATAAAGAAGTTGTGGTCCTTATGTACAATGGAATATCACTCAGCCATGAAATCAACGTCATAAGGCTAGTAGCAGCATGATGAGTGGATTTAGGTACGACGATTCTAAGTGAAATAAGTCACACAGAAAAAGACACTTATCATAAGATATGACTTATAGAGGGAATGTAAAAACCGCTACCCTTGAACTGAATTACAAAACAGAATAGAGTCACACGTTTAGAAAACACACTATGCCTGCTTAACGGGAAAGGTGAGGTGGGGTGATGCATACAACAAGGGTTTCAAATTAGCTCAGATACCGTTCCATAAACCCAATATGTAATAGACAAGCCCTACTCCTTCCTCAGTGAATTGGACTCAACACCCCCTATTCACCGCCCAAGAATATATCTGACTAGTAAGAATCTTAAAACCTATGCATTGATATCTCTCTGTAAGTGAGTCAAGTGGGTGTAAAGCGGCAAAAACACAGGAGTGAAAAGCAGGTAAACCCCATTATAAATATCAATTACTTTTAAAAACCCGTGAAACAAAGACAGTGAAAGAGAGAGAAATTCTTAAAAAGTCGTTCAGGGGCTGTGATGCCACCTGGATTGACCATATCTAGACCCACAGCTGATTGAGACATAAGTGTGGACACTCTTGGGGCTGAGAGGTTTGGTGAGGTTGGGTGAGCAAACGCAGACCCTATAAAGTAATGCTGCGTGGTACCCATCCCATGGGTCCCAAATCTCCAGGTTCAAGGGCATCTTCCTACATCGAAAACATGCATGAGAAACCCAGAAGATGGTACACCGTGTGATCGGGAAAGGTTTCTAAAACGCACCTCATTTCTCATCTCCTTGTGCTTGGGTTCGCCATTCCAGCCGCTTTACTAGCAATCTCCCTCCTTGGAGAATCAGCACCTTTAACCTCCTGTTCCGTACAGCTTGCAATTTGTCCTGAGGATGAACGGGAAGAGGGGGAACCAATGAGAGACTAGCTCTAGGTGTTGGGACAGGCACAGGTCACTCTATTTTCCCCTCAAGAAGAAGAATTAACCACAGGCTCAGCATGCCGCCTGGGACCAGAATAGGGCCTGAAGCAAACCTGCGCTTTTGCGGCCAGCGCCCAAGAAAGCGAGTTGAAAAATGGAGCTCAGGGGCACTGCAATTCACAAACCTGCAGACTTATAAATGATGACTCTCGTCCACAAATATATTGAGGGAAGGCAACGAAGAGGATTTGAAAGCAAGGCAGAATTGCAGGAAACAGATTTCAGGAGGGAGATTCGAATCGCCTTTAAAGCACAGGAAAGGCGGCAAAACCTCGACAATGATGCCCTTGGCCAAAAAGGGCGTATGCGTTTTTTCCTGAATATATTCAGGAAAAAACGCATACGCCCTTTTTGGCCAACCAAGCAACCTGGAAAGGCAAATCAGCGCTACAAAGAAGTCTCGCTTCCCATCGGTCAAAAGGGCCATGCTGAATAAAGTGTCAAAAGCAGAAATGCAGGACAGGCCATGGAGAAACGGGAGCCTGGCTACGCTGATGGGCGGGATGTAAATTGCCAACAGCCACTCTGGAGAAGTGCACGGTGTGTCCTGAAACATCTACAAAACTCAGCTTAGGGAGCATAGGGCACATCCACTCATGGGCGTATAAATTGGGAAAACTAAAAATCAGCAAGACACAGGCACCCCAAAATTTAGGGCTGCTCTGTTGACCAGAACCTGCACTTGATTACACCTTAAATATCCCAGGAAAGAGAAAAATGGATAAAGAAGTTGTGGTCCTTATGTACAATGGAATATCACTCAGCCATGAAATCAACGTCATAAGGCTAGTAGCAGCATGATGAGTGGATTTAGGTACGACGATTCTAAGTGAAATAAGTCACACAGAAAAAGACACTTATCATAAGATATGACTTATAGAGGGAATGTAAAAACCGCTACCCTTGAACTGAATTACAAAACAGAATAGAGTCACAGGTTTAGAAAACACACTATGGCTGCTTAACGGGAAAGGTGAGGTGGGGTGATGCATACAACAAGGGTTTCAAATTAGCTCAGATACCGTTCCATAAACCCAATATGTAATAGACAAGCCCTACTCCTTCCTCAGTGAATTGGACTCAACACCCCCTATTCACCGCCCAAGAATATATCTGACTAGTAAGAATCTTAAAACCTATGCATTGATATCTCTCTGTAAGTGAGTCAAGTGGGGGTAAAGCGGCAAAAACACAGGAGTGAAAAGCAGGTAAACCCCATTATAAATATCAATTACTTTTAAAAACCCGTGAAACAAAGACAGTGAAAGAGAGAGAAATTCTTAAAAAGTCGTTCAGTGGCTGTGATGCCACCTGGATTGACCATATCTAGACCCACAGCTGATTGAGACATAAGGGTGGACACTCTTGGGGCTGAGAGGTTTGGTGAGGTTGGGTGAGCAAACGCAGACCCTATAAAGTAATGCTGCGTGGTACCCATCCCATGGGTCCCAAATCTCCAGGTTCAAGGGCATCTTCCTACATCGAAAACATGCATGAGAAACCCAGAAGATGGTACACCGTGTGATCGGGAAAGGTTTCTAAAACGCACCTCATTTCTCATCTCCTTGTGCTCGGGTTCGCCATTCCAGCCGCTTTACTAGCAATCTCCCTCCTTGGAGAATCAGCACCTTTAACCTCCTGTTCCGTACAGGTTGCAATTTGTCCTGAGAATGAACGGGAAGAGGGGGAACCAATGAGAGACTAGCTCTATGTGTTGGGACAGGCACAGGTCACTCTATTTTCCCATCAGGAAGAAGAATTAACCACAGGCCCAGCCTGCCGCCTGGGACGAGAATAGGGCCTGAAGCAATCCTGCGCTTTTGCGGCCAGCTCCAAAGAAAGCGAGTTGAAAAATGGAGCTCAGGGTCACTGCAATTCACAAACCTGCAGACTTATAAATCATGACTCTCGTCCACAAATATATTGAGGGAAGGCAGCGAAGAGGATTTGAAAGCAAGGCAGAATTGCAGGAAACAGATTTCAGGAGGGAGATTCGAATCGCCTTTAAAGCACAGGAAAGGCGGCAAAACCTCGACAATGATGCCCTTGGCCAAAAAGGGCGTATGCGTTTTTTCCTGAATATATTCAGGAAAAAACGCATACGCCCTTTTAGGCCAACCAAGCAACCTGGAAAGGCAAATCAGCGCTACAAAGAAGTCTCGCTTCCCATCGGTCAAAAGGGTCTTGCTGAATAAAGTGTCAAAACCAGAAATGCAGGGCAGGCCATGGATAAACGGGAGCCTGGCTACGCTGATGGGCGGGATGTAAATTGCCAACAGCCACTCTGGAGAAGTGCACGGTGTGTCCTGAAACATCTACAAAACTCAGCTTAGGGAGCATAGGGCACATCCACTCATGGGCGTATAAATTGGGAAAACTAAAAATCAGCAAGACACAGGCACCCCAAAGTTTAGGGCTGCTCTGTTGACAAGAACCTCCACTTGGTTACACCTTAAATATCCCAGGAAAGAGAAAAATGGATAAAGAAGTTGTGGTCCTTATGTACAATGGAATATCACTCAGCCATGAAATCAACGTCATAAGGCTAGTAGCAGCATGATGATTGGATTTAGATACGACGATTCTAAGTGAAATAAGTCACACAGAAAAAGACACTTATCATAAGATATGACTTATAGAGGGAATGTAAAAACCGCTACCCTTGAACTGAATTACAAAACAGAATAGAGTCACACGTTTAGAAAACACACTATGGCTGCTTAACGGGAAAGGTGAGGTGGGGTGATGCATACAACAAGGGTTTCAAATTATCTCAGATACCGTTCCATAAACCCAATATGTAATAGACAAGCCCTACTCCTTCCTCAATGAATTGGACTCAACACCCCCAATTCACCGCCCAAGAATATATCTGACTAGTAAGAATCTTGAAACCTATGCATTGATATCTCTCTGTAAGTGAGTCAAGTGGGTGTAAAGCGGCAAATTCACAGCAGTGAAAAGCAGGTAAACCGCATTATAAAAATCAATTACTTTTAAAAACCCGTGAAACAAAGACAGTGAAAGACAGAGAAATTCTTACAAAATTCGTTCAGGGGCTGTGATGCCACCTGGATTGACCATATCTAGACCCACAGCTGATTGAGACATAAGGGTGGACACTCTTGGGGCTGAGAGGTTTGGTGAGGTTGGGTGAGCAAACGCAGACCCTATAAAGTAATACTGCGTGGTACCCATCCCATGGGTCCCAAATCTCCAGGTTCAAGGGCATCTTCCTACATCGAAAACATTCATGAGAAACCCAGAAGATGGTACACCGTGTGATCGGGAAAGGTTTCTAAAACGCACCTCATTTCTCATCTCCTTGTGCTTGGGTTCGCCATTCCAGCCGCTTTACTAGCAATCTCCCTCCTTGAAGAATCAGCACCTTTAACCTCCTGTTCCGTACAGGTTGCAATTTGTCCTGAGGATGAACGGGAAGAGGGGGAACCAATGAGAGACTAGCTCTAGGTGTTGGGACAGGCACAGGTCACTCTATTTTCCCCTCAAGAAGAAGAATTAACCACAAGCTCAGCCTGCCGCCTGGGACCAGAATAGGGCCTGAAGCAATCCTGCGCTCTTGCGGCCAGCTCCCAAGAAAGCGAGTTGAAAAATGGAGCTCAGGGACACTGCAATTCACAAACCTGCAGACTTATAAATGATGACTCTCGTCCACAAATATATTGAGGGAAGGCAACGAAGAGGATTTGAAAGAAAGGCAGAATTGCAGGAAACAGATTTCAGGAGGGAGATTCGAATCGCCTTTAAAGCACAGGAAAAGCGGCAAAACCTCGACAATGATGCCCTTGGCCAAAAAGGGCGTATGCGTTTTTTCCTGAATATATTCAGGAAAAAACGCATACGCCCTTTTTGGCCAACCAAGCAACCTGGAAAGGCAAATCAGCGCTACAAAGAAGTCTCGCTTCCCATCAGTCAAAAGGGCCATGCTGAATAAAGTGTCAAAACAAGAAATGCAGGACAGGCCATGGAGAAACGGGAGCCTGGCTACGCTGATGGGCGGGATGTAAATTGCCAACAGCCACTCTGGAGAAGTGCACGGTGTGTCCTGAAACATCTACAAAACTCAGCTTAGGGAGCATAGGGCACATCCACTCATGGGCGTATAAATTGGGAAAACTAAAAATCAGCAAGACACAGGCACCCCAAAATTTAGGGCTGCTCTGTTGACAAGAACCTCCACTTGGTTACACCTTAAATATCCCAGGAAAGAGAAAAATGGATAAAGAAGTTGTGGTCCTTATGTACAATGGAATATCACTCAGCCATGAAATCAACGTCATAAGGCTAGTAGCAGCATGATGAGTGGATTTAGGTACGACGATTCTAAGTGAAATAAGTCACACAGAAAAAGACACTTATCATAAGATATGACTTATAGAGGGAATGTAAAAACCGCTACCCTTGAACTGAATTACAAAACAGAATAGAGTCACACGTTTAGAAAACACATTATGGCTGCTTAACGGGAAAGGTGAGGTGGGGTGATGCATACAACAAGGGTTTCAAATTATCTGAGATACCGTTCCATAAACCCAATATGTAATAGACAAGACCTACTCCTTGCTCAATGAATTGGACTCAACACCCCCTATTCACCGCCCACGAATATATCTGACTAGTAAGAATCTTAAAACCTATGCATTGATATCTCTCTGTAAGTGAGTCAAGTGGGTGTAAAGCGGCAAAAACACAGGAGTGAAAAGCAGGTAAACCCCATAATAAATATCAATTACTTTTAAAAACCCGTGAAACAAAGACAGTGAAAGAGAGAGAAATTCTTAAAAAGTCGTTCAGGGGCTGTGATGCCACCTGGATTGACCATATCTAGACCCACAGCTGATTGAGACATAAGGGTGGACACTCTTGGGGCTGAGAGGTTTGGTGAGGTTGGGTGAGCAAACGCAGACCCTATAAAGTAATGCTGCGTGGTACCCATCCCATGGGTCCCAAATCTCCAGGTTCAAGGGCATCTTCCTACATCGAAAACATGCATGAGAAACCCAGAAGATGGTACACCGTGTGATCGGGAAAGGTTTCTAAAACGCACCTCATTTCTCATCTCCTTGTGCTCGGGTTCGCCATTCCAGCCGCTTTACTAGCAATCTCCCTCCTTGGAGAATCAGCACCTTTAACCTCCTGTTCCGTACAGGTTGCAATTTGTCCTGAGAATGAACGGGAAGAGGGGGAACCAATGAGAGACTAGCTCTATGTGTTGGGACAGGCACAGGTCACTCTATTTTCCCATCAGGAAGAAGAATTAACCACAGGCCCAGCCTGCCGCCTGGGACGAGAATAGGGCCTGAAGCAATCCTGCGCTTTTGCGGCCAGCTCCAAAGAAAGCGAGTTGAAAAATGGAGCTCAGGGTCACTGCAATTCACAAACCTGCAGGCTTATAAATCATGACTCTCGTCCACAAATATATTGAGGGAAGGCAACGAAGAGGATTTGAAAGCAAGGCAGAATTGCAGGAAACAGATTTCAGGAGGGAGATTCGAATCGCCTTTAAAGCACAGGAAAAGCGGCAAAACCTCGACAATGATGCCCTTGGCCAAAAAGGGCGTATGCGTTTTTTCCTGAATATATTCAGGAAAAAACGCATACGCCCTTTTAGGCCAACCAAGCAACCTGGAAAGGCAAATCAGCGCTACAAAGAAGTCTCGCTTCCCATCGGTCAAAAGGGTCATGCTGAATAAAGTGTCAAAACCAGAAATGCAGGGCAGGCCATGGATAAACGGGAGCCTGGCTACGCTGATGGGCGGGATGTAAATTGCCAACAGCCACTCTGGAGAAGTGCACGGTGTGTCCTGAAACATCTACAAAACTCAGCTTAGGGAGCATAGGGCACATCCACTCATGGGCGTATAAATTGGGAAAACTAAAAATCAGCAAGACACAGGCACCCCAAAGTTTAGGGCTGCTCTGTTGACAAGAACCTCCACTTGGTTACACCTTAAATATCCCAGGAAAGAGAAAAATGGATAAAGAAGTTGTGGTCCTTATGTACAATGGAATATCACTCAGCCATGAAATCAACGTCATAAGGCTAGTAGCAGCATGATGATTGGATTTAGATACGACGATTCTAAGTGAAATAAGTCACACAGAAAAAGACACTTATCATAAGATATGACTTATAGAGGGAATGTAAAAACCGCTACCCTTGAACTGAATTACAAAACAGAATAGAGTCACACGTTTAGAAAACACACTATGGCTGCTTAACGGGAAAGGTGAGGTGGGGTGATGCATACAACAAGGGTTTCAAATTATCTCAGATACCGTTCCATAAACCCAATATGTAATAGACAAGCCCTACTCCTTCCTCAATGAATTGGACTCAACACCCCCAATTCACCGCCCAAGAATATATCTGACTAGTAAGAATCTTGAAACCTATGCATTGATATCTCTCTGTAAGTGAGTCAAGTGGGTGTAAAGCGGCAAAATCACAGCAGTGAAAAGCAGGTAAACCGCATTATAAAAATCAATTACTTTTAAAAACCCGTGAAACAAAGACAGTGAAAGACAGAGAAATTCTTACAAAATTCGTTCAGGGGCTGTGATGCCACCTGGATTGACCATATCTAGACCCACAGCTGATTGAGACATAAGGGTGGACACTCTTGGGGCTGAGAGGTTTGGTGAGGTTGGGTGAGCAAACGCAGACCCTATAAAGTAATACTGCGTGGTACCCATCCCATGGGTCCCAAATCTCCAGGTTCAAGGGCATCTTCCTACATCGAAAACATTCATGAGAAACCCAGAAGATGGTACACCGTGTGATCGGGAAAGGTTTCTAAAACGCACCTCATTTCTCATCTCCTTGTGCTTGGGTTCGCCATTCCAGCCGCTTTACTAGCAATCTCCCTCCTTGAAGAATCAGCACCTTTAACCTCCTGTTCCGTACAGGTTGCAATTTGTCCTGAGGATGAACGGGAAGAGGGGGAACCAATGAGAGACTAGCTCTAGGTGTTGGGACAGGCACAGGTCACTCTATTTTCCCCTCAAGAAGAAGAATTAACCACAAGCTCAGCCTGCCGCCTGGGACCAGAATAGGGCCTGAAGCAATCCTGCGCTCTTGCGGCCAGCTCCCAAGAAAGCGAGTTGAAAAATGGAGCTCAGGGACACTGCAATTCACAAACCTGCAGACTTATAAATGATGACTCTCGTCCACAAATATATTGAGGGAAGGCAACGAAGAGGATTTGAAAGCAAGGCAGAATTGCAGGAAACAGATTTCAGGAGGGAGATTCGAATCGCCTTTAAAGCACAGGAAAAGCGGCAAAACCTCGACAATGATGCCCTTGGCCAAAAAGGGCGTATGCGTTTTTTCCTGAATATATTCAGGAAAAAACGCATACGCCCTTTTTGGCCAACCAAGCAACCTGGAAAGGCAAATCAGCGCTACAAAGAAGTCTCGCTTCCCATCGGTCAAAAGGGCCATGCTGAATAAAGTGTCAAAAGCAGAAATGCAGCACAGGCCATGGAGAAACGGGAGCCTGGCTACGCTGATGGGCGGGATGTAAATTGCCAACAGCCACTCTGGAGAAGTGCACGGTGTGTCCTGAAACATCTAAAAAACTGAGCTTAGGGAGCATAGGGCACATCCACTCATGGGCGTATAAATTGGGAAAACTAAAAATCAGCAAGACACAGGCACCCCAAAATTTAGGGCTGCTCTGTTGACAAGAATCTCCACTTCGTTACACCTTAAATATCCCAGGAAAGAGAAAAATGGATAAAGAAGTTGTGGTCCTTATGTACAATGGAATATCACTCAGCCATGAAATCAACGTCATAAGGCTAGTAGCAGCATGATGATTGGATTTAGGTACGACGATTCTAAGTGAAATAAGTCACACAGAAAAAGACACTTATCATAAGATATGACTTATAGAGGGAATGTAAAAACCGCTACCCTTGAACTGAATTACAAAACAGAATAGAGTCACACGTTTAGAAAACACACTATGGCTGCTTAATGGGAAAGGTGAGGTGGGGTGATGCATACAACAACGGTTTCAAATTATCTCAGATACCGTTCCATAAACCCAATATGTAATAGACAAGCCCTACTCCCTCCTCAATGAATTGGACTCAACACCCCCAATTCACCGCCCAAGAATATATCTGACTAGTAAGAATCTTGAAACCCATGCATTGATATCTCTCTGTAAGTGAGTCAAGTGGGTGTAAAGCGGCAAAATCACAGCAGTGAAAAGCAGGTAAACCCCATTATAAAAATCAATTACTTTTAAAAACCCGTGAAACAAAGACAGTGAAAGAGAGAGAAATTCTTACAAAATTCGTTCAGCGGCTGTAATGCCACCTGGATTGACCATATCTAGACCCACAGCTGATTGAGACATAAGGGTGGACACTCTTGGGGCTGAGAGGTTTGGTGAGGTTGGGTGAGCAAACACAGACCCTATAAAGTAATACTGCGTGGTACCCATCCCATGGGTCCCAAATCTCCAGGTTCAAGGGCATCTTCCTACATCGAAAACATGCATGAGAAACCCAGAAGATGGTACACCGTGTGATCGGGAAAGGTTTCTAAAACGCACCTCATTTCTCATCTCCTTGTGCTCGGGTTCGCCATTCCAGCCGCTTTACTAGCAATCTCCCTCCTTGGAGAATCAGCACCTTTAACCTCCTGTTCCGTACAGCTTGCAATTTGTCCTGAGGATGAACGGGAAGAGGGGGAACCAATGAGAGACTAGCTCTAGGTGTTGGGACAGGCACAGGTCACTCTATTTTCCCATCAGGAAGAAGAATTAACCACAGGCCCAGCCTGCCGCCTGGGACGAGAATAGGGCCTGAAGCAATCCTGCGCTTTTGCGGCCAGCTCCAAAGAAAGCGAGTTGAAAAATGGAGCTCAGGGTCACTGCAATTCACAAACCTGCAGACTTATAAATCATGACTCTCGTCCACAAATATATTGAGGGAAGGCAACGAAGAGGATTTGAAAGCAAGGCAGAATTGCAGGAAACAGATTTCAGGAGGGAGATTCGAATCGCCTTTAAAGCACAGGAAAAGCGGCAAAACCTCGACAATGATGCCCTTGGCCAAAAAGGGCGTATGCGTTTTTTCCTGAATATATTCAGGAAAAAACGCATACGCCCTTTTAGGCCAACCAAGCAACCTGGAAAGGCAAATCAGCGCTACAAAGAAGTCTCGCTTCCCATCGGTCAAAAGGGTCATGCTGAATAAAGTGTCAAAACCAGAAATGCAGGGCAGGCCATGGATAAACGGGAGCCTGGCTACGCTGATGGGCGGGATGTAAATTGCCAACAGCCACTCTGGAGAAGTGCACGGTGTGTCCTGAAACATCTACAAAACTCAGCTTAGGGAGCATAGGGCACATCCACTCATGGGAGTATAAATTGGGAAAACTAAAAATCAGCAAGACACAGGCACCCCAAAGTTTAGGGCTGCTCTGTTGACAAGAACCTCCACTTGGTTACACCTTAAATATCCCAGGAAAGAGAAAAATGGATAAAGAAGTTGTGGTCCTTATGTACAATGGAATATCACTCAGCCATGAAATCAACGTCATAAGGCTAGTAGCAGCATGATGATTGGATTTAGATACGACGATTCTAAGTGAAATAAGTCACACAGAAAAAGACACTTATCATAAGATATGACTTATAGAGGGAATGTAAAAACCGCTACCCTTGAACTGAATTACAAAACAGAATAGAGTCACACGTTTAGAAAACACACTATGGCTGCTTAACGGGAAAGGTGAGGTGGGGTGATGCATACAACAAGGGTTTCAAATTATCTCAGATACCGTTCCATAAACCCAATATGTAATAGACAAGCCCTACTCCTTCCTCAATGAATTGGACTCAACACCCCCAATTCACCGCCCAAGAATATATCTGACTAGTAAGAATCTTGAAACCTATGCATTGATATCTCTCTGTAAGTGAGTCAAGTGGGTGTAAAGCGGCAAAATCACAGCAGTGAAAAGCAGGTAAACCGCATTATAAAAATCAATTACTTTTAAAAACCCGTGAAACAAAGACAGTGAAAGACAGAGAAATTCTTACAAAATTCGTTCAGGGGCTGTGATGCCACCTGGATTGACCATATCTAGACCCACAGCTGATTGAGACATAAGGGTGGACACTCTTGGGGCTGAGAGGTTTGGTGAGGTTGGGTGAGCAAACGCAGACCCTATAAAGTAATACTGCGTGGTACCCATCCCATGGGTCCCAAATCTCCAGGTTCAAGGGCATCTTCCTACATCGAAAACATTCATGAGAAACCCAGAAGATGGTACACCGTGTGATAGGGAAAGGTTTCTAAAACGCACCTCATTTCTCATCTCCTTGTGCTTGGGTTCGCCATTCCAGCCGCTTTACTAGCAATCTCCCTCCTTGAAGAATCAGCACCTTTAACCTCCTGTTCCGTACAGGTTGCAATTTGTCCTGAGGATGAACGGGAAGAGGGGGAACCAATGAGAGACTAGCTCTAGGTGTTGGGACAGGCACAGGTCACTCTATTTTCCCCTCAAGAAGAAGAATTAACCACAAGCTCAGCCTGCCGCCTGGGACCAGAATAGGGCCTGAAGCAATCCTGCGCTCTTGCGGCCAGCTCCCAAGAAAGCGAGTTGAAAAATGGAGCTCAGGGACACTGCAATTCACAAACCTGCAGACTTATAAATGATGACTCTCGTCCACAAATATATTGAGGGAAGGCAACGAAGAGGATTTGAAAGCAAGGCAGAATTGCAGGAAACAGATTTCAGGAGGGAGATTCGAATCGCCTTTAAAGCACAGGAAAAGCGGCAAAACCTCGACAATGATGCCCTTGGCCAAAAAGGGCGTATGCGTTTTTTCCTGAATATATTCAGGAAAAAACGCATACGCCCTTTTTGGCCAACCAAGCAACCTGGAAAGGCAAATCAGCGCTACAAAGAAGTCTCGCCTCCCATCGGTCAAAAGGGCCATGCTGAATAAAGTGTCAAAAGCAGAAATGCAGCACAGGCCATGGAGAAACGGGAGCCTGGCTACGCTGATGGGCGGGATGTAAATTGCCAACAGCCACTCTGGAGAAGTGCACGGTGTGTCCTGAAACATCTAAAAAACTGAGCTTAGGGAGCATAGGGCACATCCACTCATGGGCGTATAAATTGGGAAAACTAAAAATCAGCAAGACACAGGCACCCCAAAATTTAGGGCTGCTCTGTTGACAAGAATCTCCACTTCGTTACACCTTAAATATCCCAGGAAAGAGAAAAATGGATAAAGAAGTTGTGGTCCTTATGTACAATGGAATATCACTCAGCCATGAAATCAACGTCATAAGGCTAGTAGCAGCATGATGATTGGATTTAGGTACGACGATTCTAAGTGAAATAAGTCACACAGAAAAAGACACTTATCATAAGATATGACTTATAGAGGGAATGTAAAAACCGCTACCCTTGAACTGAATTACAAAACAGAATAGAGTCACACGTTTAGAAAACACACTATGGCTGCTTAATGGGAAAGGTGAGGTGGGGTGATGCATACAACAACGGTTTCAAATTATCTCAGATACCGTTCCATAAACCCAATATGTAATAGACAAGCCCTACTCCCTCCTCAATGAATTGGACTCAACACCCCCAATTCACCGCCCAAGAATATATCTGACTAGTAAGAATCTTGAAACCCATGCATTGATATCTCTCTGTAAGTGAGTCAAGTGGGTGTAAAGCGGCAAAATCACAGCAGTGAAAAGCAGGTAAACCCCATTATAAAAATCAATTACTTTTAAAAACCCGTGAAACAAAGACAGTGAAAGAGAGAGAAATTCTTACAAAATTCGTTCAGCGGCTGTAATGCCACCTGGATTGACCATATCTAGACCCACAGCTGATTGAGACATAAGGGTGGACACTCTTGGGGCTGAGAGGTTTGGTGAGGTTGGGTGAGCAAACACAGACCCTATAAAGTAATACTGCGTGGTACCCATCCCATGGGTCCCAAATCTCCAGGTTCAAGGGCATCTTCCTACATCGAAAACATGCATGAGAAACCCAGAAGATGGTACACCGTGTGATCGGGAAAGGTTTCTAAAACGCACCTCATTTCTCATCTCCTTGTGCTCGGGTTCGCCATTCCAGCCGCTTTACTAGCAATCTCCCTCCTTGGAGAATCAGCACCTTTAACCTCCTGTTCCGTACAGCTTGCAATTTGTCCTGAGGATGAACGGGAAGAGGGGGAACCAATGAGAGACTAGCTCTAGGTGTTGGGACAGGCACAGGTCACTCTATTTTCCCCTCAAGAAGAAGAATAAACCACAGGCTCAGCATGCCGCCTGGGACCAGAATAGGGCCTGAAGCAATCCTGCGCTTTTGCGGCCAGCGCCCAAGAAAGCGAGTTGAAAAATGGAGCTCAGGGGCACTGCAATTCACGAACCTGCAGACTTATAAATGATGACTCTCGTCCACAAATATATTGAGGGAAGGCAACGAAGAGGATTTGAAAGCAAGGCAGAATTGCAGGAAACAGATTTCAGGAGGGAGATTCGAATCGCCTTTAAAGCACAGGAAAAGCGGCAAAACCTCGACAATGATGCCCTTGGCCAAAAAGGGCGTATGCGTTTTTTCCTGAATATATTCAGGAAAAAACGCATACGCCCTTTTTGGCCAACCAAGCAACCTGGAAAGGCAAATCAGCGCTACAAAGAAGTCTCGCTTCCCATCGGTCAAAAGGGCCATGCTGAATAAAGTGTCAAAAGCAGAAATGCAGGACAGGCCATGGAGAAACGGGAGCCTGGCTACGCTGATGGGCGGGATGTAAATTGCCAACAGCCACTCTGGAGAAGTGCACGGTGTGTCCTGAAACATCTACAAAACTCAGCTTAGGGAGCATAGGGCACATCCACTCATGGGCGTATAAATTGGGAAAACTAAAAATCAGCAAGACACAGGCACCCCAAAATTTAGGGCTGCTCTGTTGACAAGAACCTCCACTTGGTTACACCTTAAATATCCCAGGAAAGAGAAAAATGGATAAAGAAGTTGTGGTCCTTATGTACAATGGAATATCACTCAGCCATGAAATCAACGTCATAAGGCTAGTAGCAGCATGATGAGTGGATTTAGGTACGACGATTCTAAGTGAAATAAGTCACACAGAAAAAGACATTTATCATAAGATATCAGTTATAGAGGGAATGTAAAAACCGCTACCCTTGAACTGAATTACAAAACAGAATAGAGTCACACGTTTAGAAAACACACTATGGCTGCTTAACGGGAAAGGTGAGGTGGGGTGATGCATACAACAAGGGTTTCAAATTAGCTCAGATACCGTTCCATAAACCCAATATGTAATAGACAAGCCCTACTCCTTCCTCAGTGAATTGGACTCAACACCCCCTATTCACCGCCCAAGAATATATCTGACTAGTAAGAATCTTAAAACCTATGCATTGATATCTCTCTGTAAGTGAGTCAAGTGGGTGTAAAGCGGCAAAAACACAGGAGTGAAAAGCAGGTAAACCCCATTATAAATATCAATTACTTTTAAAAACCCGTGAAACAAAGACAGTGAAAGAGAGAGAAATTCTTAAAAAGTCGTTCAGGGGCTGTGATGCCACCTGGATTGACCATATCTAGACCCACAGCTGATTGAGACATAAGGGTGGACACTCTTGGGGCTGAGAGGTTTGGTGAGGTTGGGTGACCAAACGCAGAAGCTATAAAGTAATACTGCGTGGTACCCATCCCATGGGTCCCAAATCTCCAGGTTCAAGGGCATCTTCCTACATCGAAAATATTCATGAGAAACCCAGAAGATGGTACACCGTGTGATCGGGAAAGGTTTCTAAAACGCACCTCATTTCTCATCTCCTTGTGCTTGGGTTCGCCATTCCAGCCGCTTTACTAGCAATCTCCCTCCTTGGAGAATCAGCACCTTTAACCTCCTGTTCCGTACAGGTTGCAATTTGTCCTGAGGATGAACGGGAAGAGGGGGAACCAATGAGAGACTAGCTCTAGGTGTTGGGACAGGCACAGGTCACTCTATTTTCCCCTCAAGAAGAAGAATTAACCACAGGCTCAGCATGCCGCCTGGGACCAGAATAGGGCCTGAAGCAATCCTGCGCTTTTGCGGCCAGCGCCCAAGAAAGCGAGTTGAAAAATGGCGCTCAGGGGCACTGCAATTCACAAACCTGCAGACTTATAAATGATGACTCTCGTCCACAAATATATTGATGGAAGGAAACGAAGAGGATTTGAAAGCAAGGCAGAATTGCAGGAAACAGATTTCAGGAGGGAGATTCGAATCGCCTTTAAAGCACAGGAAAGGCGGCAAAACCTCGACAATGATGCCCTTGGCCAAAAAGGGCGTATGCGTTTTTTCCTGAATATATTCAGGAAAAAACGCATACGCCCTTTTTGGCCAACCAAGCAACCTGGAAAGGCAAATCATCGCTACAAAGAAGTCTCGCTTCCCATCGGTCAAAAGGGCCATGCTGAATAAAGTGTCAAAACCAGAAATGCAGGACAGGCCATGGAGAAACGGGAGCCTGGCTACGCTGATGGGCGGGATGTAAATTGCCAACAGCCACTCTGGAGAAGTGCACGGTGTGTCCTGAAACATCTACAAAACTCAGCTTAGGGAGCATAGGGCACATCCACTCATGGGCGTATAAATTGGGAAAACTAAAAATCAGCAAGACACAGGCACCCCAAAATTTAGGGCTGCTCTGTTGACAAGAACCTCCACTTGGTTACACCTTAAATATCCCAGGAAAGAGAAAAATGGATAAAGAAGTTGTGGTCCTTATGTACAATGGAATATCACTCAGCCATGAAATCAACGTCATAAGGCTAGTAGCAGCATGATGAGTGGATTTAGGTACGACGATTCTAAGTGAAATAAGTCACACAGAAAAAGACACTTATCATAAGATATGACTTATAGAGGGAATGTAAAAACCGCTACCCTTGAACTGAATTACAAAACAGAATAGAGTCACACGTTTAGAAAACACACTATGGCTGCTTAACGGGAAAGGTGAGGTGGGGTGATGCATACAACAAGGGTTTCAAATTAGCTCAGATACCGTTCCATAAACCCAATATGTAATAGACAAGCCCTACTCCTTCCTCAGTGAATTGGACTCAACACCCCCTATTCACCGCCCAAGAATATATCTGACTAGTAAGAATCTTAAAACCTATGCATTGATATCTCTCTGTAAGTGAGTCAAGTGGGTGTAAAGCGGCAAAAACACAGGAGTGAAAAGCAGGTAAACCCCATTATAAATATCAATTACTTTTAAAAACCCGTGAAACAAAGACAGTGAAAGAGAGAGAAATTCTTAAAAAGTCGTTCAGGGGCTGTGATGCCACCTGGATTGACCATATCTAGACCCACAGCTGATTGAGACATAAGGGTGGACACTCTTGGGGCTGAGAGGTTTGGTGAGGTTGGGTGACCAAACGCAGAAGCTATAAAGTAATACTGCGTGGTACCCATCCCATGGGTCCCAAATCTCCAGGTTCAAGGGCATCTTCCTACATCGAAAATATTCATGAGAAACCCAGAAGATGGTACACCGTGTGATCGGGAAAGGTTTCTAAAACGCACCTCATTTCTCATCTCCTTGTGCTTGGGTTCGCCATTCCAGCCGCTTTACTAGCAATCTCCCTCCTTGGAGAATCAGCACCTTTAACCTCCTGTTCCGTACAGGTTGCAATTTGTCCTGAGGATGAACGGGAAGAGGGGGAACCAATGAGAGACTAGCTCTAGGTGTTGGGACAGGCACAGGTCACTCTATTTTCCCCTCAAGAAGAAGAATTAACCACAGGCTCAGCATGCCGCCTGGGACCAGAATAGGGCCTGAAGCAATCCTGCGCTTTTGCGGCCAGCGCCCAAGAAAGCGAGTTGAAAAATGGCGCTCAGGGGCACTGCAATTCACAAACCTGCAGACTTATAAATGATGACTCTCGTCCACAAATATATTGATGGAAGGAAACGAAGAGGATTTGAAAGCAAGGCAGAATTGCAGGAAACAGATTTCAGGAGGGAGATTCGAATCGCCTTTAAAGCACAGGAAAGGCGGCAAAACCTCGACAATGATGCCCTTGGCCAAAAAGGGCGTATGCGTTTTTTCCTGAATATATTCAGGAAAAAACGCATACGCCCTTTTTGGCCAACCAAGCAACCTGGAAAGGCAAATCATCGCTACAAAGAAGTCTCGCTTCCCATCGGTCAAAAGGGCCATGCTGAATAAAGTGTCAAAACCAGAAATGCAGGACAGGCCATGGAGAAACGGGAGCCTGGCTACGCTGATGGGCGGGATGTAAATTGCCAACAGCCACTCTGGAGAAGTGCACGGTGTGTCCTGAAACATCTACAAAACTCAGCTTAGGGAGCATAGGGCACATCCACTCATGGGCGTATAAATTGGGAAAACTAAAAATCAGCAAGACACAGGCACCCCAAAATTTAGGGCTGCTCTGTTGACAAGAACCTCCACTTGGTTACACCTTAAATATCCCAGGAAAGAGAAAAATGGATAAAGAAGTTGTGGTCCTTATGTACAATGGAATATCACTCAGCCATGAAATCAACGTCATAAGGCTAGTAGCAGCATGATGAGTGGATTTAGGTACGACGATTCTAAGTGAAATAAGTCACACAGAAAAAGACACTTATCATAAGATATGACTTATAGAGGGAATGTAAAAACCGCTACCCTTGAACTGAATTACAAAACAGAATAGAGTCACACGTTTAGAAAACACACTATGGCTGCTTAACGGGAAAGGTGAGGTGGGGTGATGCATACAACAAGGGTTTCAAATTAGCTCAGATACCGTTCCATAAACCCAATATGTAATAGACAAGCCCTACTCCTTCCTCAGTGAATTGGACTCAACACCCCCTATTCACCGCCCAAGAATATATCTGACTAGTAAGAATCTTAAAACCTATGCATTGATATCTCTCTGTAAGTGAGTCAAGTGGGTGTAAAGCGGCAAAAACACAGGAGTGAAAAGCAGGTAAACCCCATTATAAATATCAATTACTTTTAAAAACCCGTGAAACAAAGACAGTGAAAGAGAGAGAAATTCTTAAAAAGTCGTTCAGGGGCTGTGATGCCACCTGGATTGACCATATCTAGACCCACAGCTGATTGAGACATAAGGGTGGACACTCTTGGGGCTGAGAGGTTTGGTGAGGTTGGGTGAGCAAACGCAGACCCTATAAAGTAATGCTGCGTGGTACCCATCCCATGGGTCCCAAATCTCCAGGTTCAAGGGCATCTTCCTACATCGAAAACATGCATGAGAAACCCAGAAGATGGTACACCGTGTGATCGGGAAAGGTTTCTAAAACGCACCTCATTTCTCATCTCCTTGTGCTTGGGTTCGCCATTCCAGCCGCTTTACTAGCAATCTCCCTCCTTGGAGAATCAGCACCTTTAACCTCCTGTTCCGTACAGCTTGCAATTTGTCCTGAGGATGAACGGGAAGAGGGGGAACCAATGAGAGACTAGCTCTAGGTGTTGGGACAGGCACAGGTCACTCTATTTTCCCCTCAAGAAGAAGAATTAACCACAGGATCAGCATGCCGCCTGGGACCAGAATAGGGCCTGAAGCAAACCTGCGCTTTTGCGGCCAGCGCCCAAGAAAGCGAGTTGAAAAATGGAGCTCAGGGGCACTGCAATTCACAAACCTGCAGACTTATAAATGATGACTCTCGTCCACAAATATATTGAGGGAAGGCAACGAAGAGGATTTGAAAGCAAGGCAGAATTGCAGGAAACAGATTTCAGGAGGGAGATTCGAATCGCCTTTAAAGCACAGGAAAGGCGGCAAAACCTCGACAATGATGCCCTTGGCCAAAAAGGGCGTATGCGTTTTTTCCTGAATATATTCAGGAAAAAACGCATACGCCCTTTTTGGCCAACCAAGCAACCTGGAAAGGCAAATCAGCGCTACAAAGAAGTCTCGCTTCCCATCGGTCAAAAGGGCCATGCTGAATAAAGTGTCAAAACCAGAAATGCAGGACAGGCCATGGAGAAACGGGAGCCTGGCTACGCTGATGGGCGGGATGTAAATTGCCAACAGCCACTCTGGAGAAGTGCACGGTGTGTCCTGAAACATCTAAAAAACTGAGCTTAGGGAGCATAGGGCACATCCACTCATGGGCGTATAAATTGGGAAAACTAAAAATCAGCAAGACACAGGCACACCAAAGTTTAGGGCTGCTCTGTTGACAAGAATCTCCACTTCGTTACACCTTAAATATCCCAGGAAAGAGAAAAATGGATAAAGAAGTTGTGGTCCTTATGTACAATGGAATATCACTCAGCCATGAAATCAACGTCATAAGGCTAATAGCAGCATGATGATTGGATTTAGGTACGACGATTCTAAGTGAAATAAGTCACACAGAAAAAGACACTTATCATAAGATATGACTTATAGAGGGAATGTAAAAACCGCTACCCTTGAACTGAATTACAAAACAGAATAGAGTCACACGTTTAGAAAACACACTATGGCTGCTTAATGGGAAAGGTGAGGTGGGGTGATGCATACAACAACGGTTTCAAATTATCTCAGATACCGTTCCATAAACCCAATATGTAATAGACAAGCCCTACTCCCTCCTCAATGAATTGGACTCAACACCCCCAATTCACCGCCCAAGAATATATCTGACTAGTAAGAATCTTGAAACCCATGCATTGATATCTCTCTGTAAGTGAGTCAAGTGGGTGTAAAGCGGCAAAATCACAGCAGTGAAAAGCAGGTAAACCCCATTATAAAAATCAATTACTTTTAAAAACCCGTGAAACAAAGACAGTGAAAGAGAGAGAAATTCTTACAAAATTCGTTCAGCGGCTGTAATGCCACCTGGATTGACCATATCTAGACCCACAGCTGATTGAGACATAAGGGTGGACACTCTTGGGGCTGAGAGGTTTGGTGAGGTTGGGTGAGCAAACGCAGACCCTTTAAAGTAATACTGCGTGGTACCCATCCCATGGGTCCCAAATCTCCAGGTTCAAGGGCATCTTCCTACATCGAAAACATGCATGAGAAACCCAGAAGATGGTACACCGTGTGATCGGGAAAGGTTTCTAAAACGCACCTCATTTCTCATCTCCTTGTGCTCGGGTTCGCCATTCCAGCCGCTTTACTAGCAATCTCCCTCCTTGGAGAATCAGCACCTTTAACCTCCTGTTCCGTACAGCTTGCAATTTGTCCTGAGGATGAACGGGAAGAGGGGGAACCAATGAGAGACTAGCTCTAGGTGTTGGGACAGGCACAGGTCACTCTATTTTCCCCTCAAGAAGAAGAATAAACCACAGGCTCAGCATGCCGCCTGGGACCAGAATAGGGCCTGAAGCAATCCTGCGCTTTTGCGGCCAGCGCCCAAGAAAGCGAGTTGAAAAATGGAGCTCAGGGGCACTGCAATTCACGAACCTGCAGACTTATAAATGATGACTCTCGTCCACAAATATATTGAGGGAAGGCAACGAAGAGGATTTGAAAGCAAGGCAGAATTGCAGGAAACAGATTTCAGGAGGGAGATTCGAATCGCCTTTAAAGCACAGGAAAAGCGGCAAAACCTCGACAATGATGCCCTTGGCCAAAAAGGGCGTATGCGTTTTTTCCTGAATATATTCAGGAAAAAACGCATACGCCCTTTTTGGCCAACCAAGCAACCTGGAAAGGCAAATCAGCGCTACAAAGAAGTCTCGCTTCCCATCGGTCAAAAGGGCCATGCTGAATAAAGTGTCAAAAGCAGAAATGCAGGACAGGCCATGGAGAAACGGGAGCCTGGCTACGCTGATGGGCGGGATGTAAATTGCCAACAGCCACTCTGGAGAAGTGCACGGTGTGTCCTGAAACATCTACAAAACTCAGCTTAGGGAGCATAGGGCACATCCACTCATGGGCGTATAAATTGGGAAAACTAAAAATCAGCAAGACACAGGCACCCCAAAATTTAGGGCTGCTCTGTTGACAAGAACCTCCACTTGGTTACACCTTAAATATCCCAGGAAAGAGAAAAATGGATAAAGAAGTTGTGGTCCTTATGTACAATGGAATATCACTCAGCCATGAAATCAACGTCATAAGGCTAGTAGCAGCATGATGAGTGGATTTAGGTACGACGATTCTAAGTGAAATAAGTCACACAGAAAAAGACATTTATCATAAGATATCAGTTATAGAGGGAATGTAAAAACCGCTACCCTTGAACTGAATTACAAAACAGAATAGAGTCACACGTTTAGAAAACACACTATGGCTGCTTAACGGGAAAGGTGAGGTGGGGTGATGCATACAACAAGGGTTTCAAATTATCTGAGATACCGTTCCATAAACCCAATATGTAATAGACAAGACCTACTCCTTGCTCAATGAATTGGACTCAACACCCCCTATTCACCGCCCACGAATATATCCGACTAGTAAGAATCTTAAAACCTATGCATTGATATCTCTCTGTAAGTGAGTCAAGTGGGTGTAAAGCGGCAAAAACACAGGAGTGAAAAGCAGGTAAACCCCATAATAAATATCAATTACTTTTAAAAACCCGTGAAACAAAGACAGTGAAAGAGAGAGAAATTCTTAAAAAGTCGTTCAGGGGCTGTGATGCCACCTGGATTGACCATATCTAGACCCACAGCTGATTGAGACATAAGGGTGGACACTCTTGGGGCTGAGAGGTTTGGTGAGGTTGGGTGACCAAACGCAGAAGCTATAAAGTAATACTGCGTGGTACCCATCCCATGGGTCCCAAATCTCCAGGTTCAAGGGCATCTTCCTACATCGAAAACATTCATGAGAAACCCAGAAGATGGTACACCGTGTGATCGGGAAAGGTTTCTAAAACGCACCTCATTTCTCATCTCCTTGTGCTTGGGTTCGCCATTCCAGCCGCTTTACTAGCAATCTCCCTCCTTGGAGAATCAGCACCTTTAACCTCCTGTTCCGTACAGGTTGCAATTTGTCCTGAGGATGAACGGGAAGAGGGGGAACCAATGAGAGACTAGCTCTAGGTGTTGGGACAGGCACAGGTCACTCTATTTTCCCCTCAAGAAGAAGAATTAACCACAGGCTCAGCATGCCGCCTGGGACCAGAATAGGGCCTGAAGCAATCCTGCGCTTTTGCGGCCAGCGCCCAAGAAAGCGAGTTGAAAAATGGCGCTCAGGGGCACTGCAATTCACAAACCTGCAGACTTATAAATGATGACTCTCGTCCACAAATATATTGATGGAAGGAAACGAAGAGGATTTGAAAGCAAGGCAGAATTGCAGGAAACAGATTTCAGGAGGGAGATTCGAATCGCCTTTAAAGCACAGGAAAGGCGGCAAAACCTCGACAATGATGCCCTTGGCCAAAAAGGGCGTATGCGTTTTTTCCTGAATATATTCAGGAAAAAACGCATACGCCCTTTTTGGCCAACCAAGCAACCTGGAAAGGCAAATCATCGCTACAAAGAAGTCTCGCTTCCCATCGGTCAAAAGGGCCATGCTGAATAAAGTGTCAAAACCAGAAATGCAGGACAGGCCATGGAGAAACGGGAGCCTGGCTACGCTGATGGGCGGGATGTAAATTGCCAACAGCCACTCTGGAGAAGTGCACGGTGTGTCCTGAAACATCTACAAAACTCAGCTTAGGGAGCATAGGGCACATCCACTCATGGGCGTATAAATTGGGAAAACTAAAAATCAGCAAGACACAGGCACCCCAAAATTTAGGGCTGCTCTGTTGACAAGAACCTCCACTTGGTTACACCTTAAATATCCCAGGAAAGAGAAAAATGGATAAAGAAGTTGTGGTCCTTATGTACAATGGAATATCACTCAGCCATGAAATCAACGTCATAAGGCTAGTAGCAGCATGATGAGTGGATTTAGGTACGACGATTCTAAGTGAAATAAGTCACACAGAAAAAGACACTTATCATAAGATATGACTTATAGAGGGAATGTAAAAACCGCTACCCTTGAACTGAATTACAAAACAGAATAGAGTCACACGTTTAGAAAACACACTATGGCTGCTTAACGGGAAAGGTGAGGTGGGGTGATGCATACAACAAGGGTTTCAAATTAGCTCAGATACCGTTCCATAAACCCAATATGTAATAGACAAGCCCTACTCCTTCCTCAGTGAATTGGACTCAACACCCCCTATTCACCGCCCAAGAATATATCTGACTAGTAAGAATCTTAAAACCTATGCATTGATATCTCTCTGTAAGTGAGTCAAGTGGGTGTAAAGCGGCAAAAACACAGGAGTGAAAAGCAGGTAAACCCCATTATAAATATCAATTACTTTTAAAAACCCGTGAAACAAAGACAGTGAAAGAGAGAGAAATTCTTAAAAAGTCGTTCAGGGGCTGTGATGCCACCTGGATTGACCATATCTAGACCCACAGCTGATTGAGACATAAGGGTGGACACTCTTGGGGCTGAGAGGTTTGGTGAGGTTGGGTGAGCAAACGCAGACCCTATAAAGTAATGCTGCGTGGTACCCATCCCATGGGTCCCAAATCTCCAGGTTCAAGGGCATCTTCCTACATCAAAAACATGCATGAGAAACCCAGAAGATGGTACACCGTGTGATCGGGAAAGGTTTCTAAAACGCACCTCATTTCTCATCTCCTTGTGCTTGGGTTCGCCATTCCAGCCGCTTTACTAGCAATCTCCCTCCTTGGAGAATCAGCACCTTTAACCTCCTGTTCCGTACAGCTTGCAATTTGTCCTGAGGATGAACGGGAAGAGGGGGAACCAATGAGAGACTAGCTCTAGGTGTTGGGACAGGCACAGGTCACTCTATTTTCCCCTCAAGAAGAAGAATTAACCACAGGATCAGCATGCCGCCTGGGACCAGAATAGGGCCTGAAGCAAACCTGCGCTTTTGCGGCCAGCGCCCAAGAAAGCGAGTTGAAAAATGGAGCTCAGGGGCACTGCAATTCACAAACCTGCAGACTTATAAATGATGACTCTCGTCCACAAATATATTGAGGGAAGGCAACGAAGAGGATTTGAAAGCAAGGCAGAATTGCAGGAAACAGATTTCAGGAGGGAGATTCGAATCGCCTTTAAAGCACAGGAAAGGCGGCAAAACCTCGACAATGATGCCCTTGGCCAAAAAGGGCGTATGCGTTTTTTCCTGAATATATTCAGGAAAAAACGCATACGCCCTTTTTGGCCAACCAAGCAACCTGGAAAGGCAAATCAGCGCTACAAAGAAGTCTCGCTTCCCATCGGTCAAAAGGGCCATGCTGAATAAAGTGTCAAAACCAGAAATGCAGGACAGGCCATGGAGAAACGGGAGCCTGGCTACGCTGATGGGCGGGATGTAAATTGCCAACAGCCACTCTGGAGAAGTGCACGGTGTGTCCTGAAACATCTAAAAAACTGAGCTTAGGGAGCATAGGGCACATCCACTCATGGGCGTATAAATTGGGAAAACTAAAAATCAGCAAGACACAGGCACACCAAAGTTTAGGGCTGCTCTGTTGACAAGAATCTCCACTTCGTTACACCTTAAATATCCCAGGAAAGAGAAAAATGGATAAAGAAGTTGTGGTCCTTATGTACAATGGAATATCACTCAGCCATGAAATCAACGTCATAAGGCTAGTAGCAGCATGATGATTGGATTTAGGTACGACGATTCTAAGTGAAATAAGTCACACAGAAAAAGACACTTATCATAAGATATGACTTATAGAGGGAATGTAAAAACCGCTACCCTTGAACTGAATTACAAAACAGAATAGAGTCACACGTTTAGAAAACACACTATGGCTGCTTAATGGGAAAGGTGAGGTGGGGTGATGCATACAACAACGGTTTCAAATTATCTCAGATACCGTTCCATAAACCCAATATGTAATAGACAAGCCCTACTCCCTCCTCAATGAATTGGACTCAACACCCCCAATTCACCGCCCAAGAATATATCTGACTAGTAAGAATCTTGAAACCCATGCATTGATATCTCTCTGTAAGTGAGTCAAGTGGGTGTAAAGCGGCAAAATCACAGCAGTGAAAAGCAGGTAAACCCCATTATAAAAATCAATTACTTTTAAAAACCCGTGAAACAAAGACAGTGAAAGAGAGAGAAATTCTTACAAAATTCGTTCAGCGGCTGTAATGCCACCTGGATTGACCATATCTAGACCCACAGCTGATTGAGACATAAGGGTGGACACTCTTGGGGCTGAGAGGTTTGGTGAGGTTGGGTGAGCAAACGCAGACCCTTTAAAGTAATACTGCGTGGTACCCATCCCATGGGTCCCAAATCTCCAGGTTCAAGGGCATCTTCCTACATCGAAAACATGCATGAGAAACCCAGAAGATGGTACACCGTGTGATCGGGAAAGGTTTCTAAAACGCACCTCATTTCTCATCTCCTTGTGCTCGGGTTCGCCATTCCAGCCGCTTTACTAGCAATCTCCCTCCTTGGAGAATCAGCACCTTTAACCTCCTGTTCCGTACAGCTTGCAATTTGTCCTGAGGATGAAAGGGAAGAGGGGGAACCAATGAGAGACTAGCTCTAGGTGTTGGGACAGGCAGAGGTCACTCTATTTTCCCATCAGGAAGAAGAATTAACCACAGGCTCAGCCTGCCGCCTGGGACCAGAATAGGGCCTGAAGCAATCCTGCGCTTTTGCGGCCAGCGCCCAAGAAAGCGAGTTGAAAAATGGAGCTCAGGGGCACTGCAATTCACAAACCTGCAGACTTATAAATGATGACTCTCGTCCACAAATATATTGAGGGAAGGCAACGAAGAGGATTTGAAAGCAAGGCAGAATTGCAGGAAACAGATTTCAGGAGGGAGATTCGAATCGCCTTTAAAGCACAGGAAAAGCGGCAAAACCTCGACAATGATGCCCTTGGCCAAAAAGCGCGTATGCGTTTTTTCCTGAATATATTCAGGAAAAAACGCTTACGCCCTTTTTGGCCAACCAAGCAACCTGGAAAGGCAAATCAGCGCTACAAAGAAGTCTCGCTTCCCATCGGTCAAAAGGGCCATGCTGAATAAAGTGTCAAAACCAGAAATGCAGGACAGGCCATGGAGAAACGGGAGCCTGGCTACGCTGATGGGCGGGATGTAAATTGCCAACAGCCACTCTGGAGAAGTGCACGGTGTGTCCTGAAACATCTAAAAAACTGAGCTTAGGGAGCATAGGGCACATCCACTCATGGGCGTATAAATTGGGAAAACTAAAAATCAGCAAGACACAGGCACCCCAAAGTTTAGGGCTGCTCTGTTGACAAGAATCTCCACTTCGTTACACCTTAAATATCCCAGGAAAGAGAAAAATGGATAAAGAAGTTGTGGTCCTTATGTACAATGGAATATCACTCAGCCATGAAATCAACGTCATAAGGCTAGTAGCAGCATGATGAGTGGATTTAGGTACGACGATTCTAAGTGAAATAAGTCACACAGAAAAAGACACTTATCATAAGATATGACTTATAGAGGGAATGTAAAAACCGCTACCCTTGAACTGAATTACAAAACAGAATAGAGTCACACGTTTAGAAAACACACTATGGCTGCTTAATGGGAAAGGTGAGGTGGGGTGATGCATACAACAACGGTTTCAAATTATCTCAGATACCGTTCCATAAACCCAATATGTAATAGACAAGCCCTACTCCCTCCTCAATGAATTGGACTCAACACCCCCAATTCACCGCCCAAGAATATATCTGACTAGTAAGAATCTTGAAACCCATGCATTGATATCTCTCTGTAAGTGAGTCAAGTGGGTGTAAAGCGGCAAAATCACAGCAGTGAAAAGCAGGTAAACCCCATTATAAAAATCAATTACTTTTAAAAACCCGTGAAACAAAGACAGTGAAAGAGAGAGAAATTCTTACAAAATTCGTTCAGCGGCTGTAATGCCACCTGGATTGACCATATCTAGACCCACAGCTGATTGAGACATAAGGGTGGACACTCTTGGGGCTGAGAGGTTTGGTGAGGTTGGGTGAGCAAACGCAGACCCTTTAAAGTAATACTGCGTGGTACCCATCCTATGGGTCCCAAATCTCCAGGTTCAAGGGCATCTTCCTACATCGAAAACATGCATGAGAAACCCAGAAGATGGTACACCGTGTGATCGGGAAAGGTTTCTAAAACGCACCTCATTTCTCATCTCCTTGTGCTCGGGTTCGCCATTCCAGCCGCTTTACTAGCAATCTCCCTCCTTGGAGAATCAGCACCTTTAACCTCCTGTTCCGTACAGGTTGCAATTTGTCCTGAGGATGAACGGGAAGAGGGGGAACCAATGAGAGACTAGCTCTAGGTGTTGGGACAGGCACAGGTCACTATATTTTCCCCTCAAGAAGAAGAATTAACCACAGGCTCAGCCTGCCGCCTGGGACCAGAATAGGGCCTGAAGCTATCCTGAGCTTTTGCGGCCAGCGCCCAAGAAAGCGAGTTGAAAAATGGAGCTCAGGGACACTGCAATTCACAAACCTGCAGACTTATAAATGATGACTCTCGTCCACAAATATATTGAGGGAAGGCAACGAAGAGGATTTGAAAGCAAGGCAGAATTGCAGGAAACAGATTTCAGGAGGGAGATACGAATGGCCTTTAAAGCACAGGAAAAGCGGCAAAACCTCGACAATGATGCCCTTGGCCAAAAAGGGCGTATGCGTTTTTTCCTGAATATATTCAGGAAAAAACGCATACGCCCTTTTTGGCCAACCAAGCAACCTGGAAAGGCAAATCAGCGCTACAAAGAAGTCTCGCTTCCCATCGGTCAAAAGGGCCATGCTGAATAAAGTGTCAAAACCAGAAATGCAGGACAGGCCATGGAGAAACGGGAGCCTGGCTACGCTGATGGGCGGGATGTAAATTGCCAACAGCCACTCTGGAGAAGTGCACGGTGTGTCCTGAAACATCTAAAAAACTGAGCTTAGGGAGCATAGGGCACATCCACTCATGGGCGTATAAATTGGGAAAACTAAAAATCAGCAAGACACAGGCACCCCAAAGTTTAGGGCTGCTCTGTTGACAAGAATCTCCACTTCGTTACACCTTAAATATCCCAGGAAAGAGAAAAATGGATAAAGAAGTTGTGGTCCTTATGTACAATGGAATATCACTCAGCCATGAAATCAACGTCATAAGGCTAGTAGCAGCATGATGATTGGATTTAGGTACGACGATTCTAAGTGAAATAAGTCACACAGAAAAAGACACTTATCATAAGATATGACTTATAGAGGGAATGTAAAAACCGCTACCCTTGAACTGAATTACAAAACAGAATAGAGTCACACGTTTAGAAAACACACTATGGCTGCTTAACGGGAAAGGTGAGGTGGGGTGATGCATACAACAAGGGTTTCAAATTATCTCAGATACCGTTCCATAAACCCAATATGTAATAGACAAGCCCTACTCCTTCCTCAATGAATTGGACTCAACACCCCCAATTCACCGCCCAAGAATATATCTGACTAGTAAGAATCTTGAAACCTATGCATTGATATCTCTCTGTAAGTGAGTCAAGTGGGTGTAAAGCGGCAAAATCACAGCAGTGAAAAGCAGGTAAACCCCATTATAAAAATCAATTACTTTTAAAAACCCGTGAAACAAAGACAGTGAAAGAGAGAGAAATTCTTACAAAATTCGTTCAGCGGCTGTAATGCCACCTGGATTGACCATATCTAGACCCACAGCTGATTGAGACATAAGGGTGGACACTCTTGGGGCTGAGAGGTTTGGTGAGGTTGGGTGAGCAAACGCAGACCCTTTAAAGTAATACTGCGTGGTACCCATCCCATGGGTCCCAAATCTCCAGGTTCAAGGGCATCTTCCTACATCGAAAACATGCATGAGAAACCCAGAAGATGGTACACCGTGTGATCGGGAAAGGTTTCTAAAACGCACCTCATTTCTCATCTCCTTGTGCTCGGGTTCGCCATTCCAGCCGCTTTACTAGCAATCTCCCTCCTTGGAGAATCAGCACCTTTAACCTCCTGTTTCGTACAGGTTGCAATTTGTCCTGAGGATGAACGGGAAGAGGGGGAACCAATGAGAGACTAGCTCTAGGTGTTGGGACAGGCACAGGTCACTCTATTTTCCCCTCAGGAAGAAGAATTAACCACAGGCTCAGCCTGCCGCCTGGGACCAGAATAGGGCCTGAAGCAATCCTGCGCTCTTGCGGCCAGCTCCCAAGAAAGCGAGTTGAAAAATGGAGCTCAGGGGCACTGCAATTCACAAACCTGCAGACTTATAAATGATGACTCTCGTCCACAAATATATTGATGGAAGGCAACGAAGAGGATTTGAAAGCAAGGCAGAATTGCAGGAAACAGATTTCAGGAGGGAGATTCGAATCGCCTTTAAAGCACAGGAAAAGCGGCAAAACCTCGACAATGATGCCCTTGGCCAAAAAGGGCGTATGCGTTTTTTCCTGAATATATTCAGGAAAAAACGCATACGCCCTTTTTGGCCAACCAAGCAACCTGGAAAGGCAAATCAGCGCTACAAAGAAGTCTCGCTTCCCATCGGTCAAAAGGGCCATGCTGAATAAAGTGTCAAAACCAGAAATGCAGGACAGGCCATGGAGAAACGGGAGCCTGGCTACGCTGATGGGCGGGATGTAAATTGCCAACAGCCACTCTGGAGAAGTGAACGGTGTGTCCTGAAACATCTAAAAAACTGAGCTTAGGGAGCATAGGGCACATCCACTCATGGGCGTATAAATCGGGAAAACTAAAAATCAGCAAGACACAGGCACCCCAAAGTTTAGGGCTGCTCTGTTGACAAGAATCTCCACTTCATTACACCTTAAATATCCCAGGAAAGAGAAAAATGGATAAAGAAGCTGTGGACCTTATGTACAATGGAATATCCCTCAGCCATGAAATCAACGTCATAAGGCTAGTAGCAGCATGATGATTGGATTTAGGTACGACGATTCTAAGTGAAATAAGTCACACAGAAAAAGACACTTATCATAAGATATGACTTATAGAGGGAATGTAAAAACCGCTACCCTTGAAATGAATTACAAAACAGAATAGAGTCACACGTTTAGAAAACAAACTATGGCTGCTTAACGGGAAAGGTGAGGTGGGGTGATGCATACAACAAGGGTTTCAAATTATCTCAGATACCGTTCCATAAACCCAATATGTAATAGACAATCCCTACTCCTTCCTCAATGAATTGGACTCAACACCCCCAATTCACCGCCCAAGAATATATCTGACTAGTAAGAATCTTGAAACCTATCCATTGATATCTCTCTGTAAGTGAGTCAAGTGGGTGTAAAGCGGCAAAATCACAGCAGTGAAAAGCAGGTAAACCCCATTATAAAAATCAATTACTTTTAAAAACCCGTCAAACAAAGACAGTGAAAGAGAGAGAAATTCTTACAAAATTCGTTCAGCGGTTGTAATGCCACCTGGATTGACCATATCTAGACCCACAGCTGATTGAGACATAAGGGTGGACACTCTTGGGGCTGAGAGGTTTGGTGAGGTTGGGTGAGCAAACGCAGACCCTTTAAAGTAATACTGCGTGGTACCCATCCCATGGGTCCCAAATCTCCAGGTTCAAGGGCATCTTCCTACATCGAAAACATGCATGAGAAACCCAGAAGATGGTACACCGTGTGATCGGGAAAGGTTTCTAAAACGCACCTCATTTCTCATCTCCTTGTGCTCGGGTTCGCCATTCCAGCCGCTTTACTAGGAATCTCCCTCCTTGGAGAATCAGCACCTTTAACCTCCTGTTCCGTACAGCTTGCAATTTGTCCTGAGGATGAAAGGGAAGAGGGGGAACCAATGAGAGACTAGCTCTAGGTGTTGGGACAGGCACAGGTCACTCTATTTTCCCCTCAAGAAGAAGAATTAACCACAGGCTCAGCCTGCCACCTGGGACCAGAATAGGGCCTGAAGCAATCCTGCGCTTTTGCGGCGAGCGCCCAAGAAAGCGAGTTGAAAAATGGAGCTCAGGGACACTGCAATTCACAAACCTGCAGACTTATAAATGATGACTCTCGTCCACAAATATATTGAGGGAAGGCAACGAAGAGGATTTGAAAGCAAGGCAGAATTGCAGGAAACAGATTTCAGGAGGGAGATTCGAATCGCCTTTAAAGCACAGGAAAAGCGGCAAAACCTCGACAATGATGCCCTTGGCCAAAAAGGGCGTATGCGTTTTTTCCTGAATATATTCAGGAAAAAACGCATACGCCCTTTTTGGCCAACCAAGCAACCTGGAAAGGCAAATCAGCGCTACAAAGAAGTCTCGCTTCCCATCGGTCAAAAGGGCCATGCTGAATAAAGTGTCAAAACCAGAAATGCAGGACAGGCCATGGAGAAACGGGAGCCTGGCTACGCTGATGGGCGGGATGTAAATTGCCAACAGCCACTCTGGAGAAGTGCACGGTGTGTCCTGAAACATCTAAAAAACTGAGCTTAGGGAGCATAGGGCACATCCACTCATGGGCGTATAAATTGGGAAAACTAAAAATCAGCAAGACACAGGCACCCCAAAGTTTAGGGCTGCTCTGTTGACAAGAATCTCCACTTCGTTACACCTTAAATATCCCAGGAAAGAGAAAAATGGATAAAGAAGTTGTGGTCCTTATGTACAATGGAATATCACTCAGCCATGAAATCAACGTCATAAAGCTAGTAGCAGCATGATGATTGGATTTAGGTACGACGATTCTAAGTGAAATAAGTCACACAGAAAAAGACACTTATCATAAGATATGACTTATAGAGGGAATGTAAAAACCGCTACCCTTGAACTGAATTACAAAACAGAATAGAGTCACACGTTTAGAAAACACACTATGGCTGCTTAACGGGAAAGGTGAGGTGGGGTGATGCATACAACAAGGGTTTCAAATTATCTCAGATACCGTTCCATAAACCCAATATGTAATAGACAAGCCCTACTCCTTCCTCAATGAATTGGACTCAACACCCCCAATTCACCGCCCAAGAATATATCTGATTAGTAAGAATCTTGAAACCTATGCATTGATATCTCTCTGTAAGTGAGTCAAGTGGGTGTAAAGCGGCAAAATCACAGCAGTGAAAAGCAGGTAAACCCCATTATAAAAATCAATTACTTTTAAAAACCCGTGAAACAAAGACAGTGAAAGAGAGAGAAATTCTTACAAAATTCGTTCAGCGGCTGTAATGCCACCTGGATTGACCATATCTAGACCCACAGCTGATTGAGACATAAGGGTGGACACTCTTGGGGCTGAGAGGTTTGGTGAGGTTGGGTGACCAAACGCAGACCCTTTAAAGTAATACTGCGTGGTACCCATCCCATGGGTCCCAAATCTCCAGGTTCAAGGGCATCTTCCTACATCGAAAACATGCATGAGAAACCCAGAAGATGGTACACCGTGTGATCGGGAAAGGTTTCTAAAACGCACCTCATTTCTCATCTCCTTGTGCTCGGGTTCGCCTTTCCAGCCGCTTTACTAGCAATCTCCCTCCTTGGAGAATCAGCACCTTTAACCTCCTGTTCCGTACAGCTTGCAATTTGTCCTGAGGATGAAAGGGAAGAGGGGGAACCAATGAGAGACTAGCTCTAGGTGTTGGGACAGGCACAGGTCACTCTATTTTCCCCTCAAGAAGAAGAATTAACCACAGGCTCAGCCTGCCGCCTGGGACCAGAATAGGGCCTGAAGCAATCCTGCGCTTTTGCGGCCAGCGCCCAAGAAAGCGAGTTGAAAAATGGAGCTCAGGGACACTGCAATTCACAAACCTGCAGACTTATAAATGATGACTCTCGTCCACAAATATATTGAGGGAAGGCAACGAAGAGGATTTGAAAGCAAGGCAGAATTGCAGGAAACAGATTTCAGGAGGGAGATTCGAATCGCCTTTAAAGCACAGGTAAAGCGGCAAAACCTCGACAATGATGCCCTTGGCCAAAAAGGGCGTATGCGTTTTTTCCTGAATATATTCAGGAAAAAACGCATATGCCCTCTTTGGCCAACCAAGCAACCTGGAAAGGCAAATCAGCGCTACAAAGAAGTCTCGCTTCCCATCGGTCAAAAGGGCCATGCTGAATAAAGTGTCAAAACCAGAAATGCAGGACAGGCCATGGAGAAACGGGAGCCTGGCTACGCTGATGGGCGGGATGTAAATTGCCAACAGCCACTCTGGAGAAGTGAACGGTGTGTCCTGAAACATCTAAAAAACTGAGCTTAGGGAGCATAGGGCACATCCACTCATGGGCGTATAAATTGGGAAAACTAAAAATCAGCAAGACACAGGCACCCCAAAGTTTAGGGCTGCTCTGTTGACAAGAATCTCCACTTCGTTACACCTTAAATATCCCAGGAAAGAGAAAAATGGATAAAGAAGTTGTGGTCCTTATGTACAATGGAATATCACTCAGCCATGAAATCAACGTCATAAGGCTAGTAGCAGCATGATGATTGGATTTAGGTACGACGATTCTAAGTGAAATAAGTCACACAGAAAAAGACACTTATCATAAGATATGACTTATAGAGGGAATGTAAAAACCGCTACCCTTGAACTGAATTACAAAACAGAATAGAGTCACACGTTTAGAAAACACACTATGGCTGCTTAACGGGAAAGGTGAGGTGGGGTGATGCATACAACAAGGGTTTCAAATTATCTCAGATACCGTTCCATAAACCCAATATGTAATAGACAAGCCCTACTCCTTCCTCAATGAATTGGACTCAACACCCCCAATTCACCGCCCAAGAATATATCTGACTAGTAAGAATCTTGAAACCTATGCATTGATATCTCTCTGTAAGTGAGTCAAGTGGGTGTAAAGCGGCAAAATCACAGCAGTGAAAAGCAGGTAAACCACATTATAAAAATCAATTACTTTTAAAAACCCATGAAACAAAGACAGTGAAAGAGAGAGAAATTCTTACAAAATTCGTTCAGCGGCTGTAATGCCACCTGGATTGACCATATCTAGACCCACAGCTGATTGAGACATAAGGGTGGACACTCTTGGGGCTGAGAGGTTTGGTGAGGTTGGGTGAGCAAACACAGACCCTTTAAAGTAATACTGCGTGGTACCCATCCCATGGGTCCCAAATCTCCAGGTTCAAGGGCATCTTCCTACATCGAAAACATGCATGAGAAACCCAGAAGATGGTACACGTGTGATCGGGAAAGGTTTCTAAAACGCACCTCATTTCTCATCTCCTTGTGCTCGGGTTGGCCATTCCAGCCGCTTTACTAACAATCTCCCTCCTTGGAGAATCAGCACCTTTAACCTCCTGTTCCGTACAGCTTGCAATTTGTCCTGAGGATGAAAGGGAAGAGGGGGAACCAATGAGAGACTAGCTCCAGGTGTTGGGACAGGCAGAGGTCACTCTATTTTCCCATCAGGAAGAAGAATTAACCACAGGCTCAGCCTGCCGCCTGGGACCAGAATAGGGCCTGAAGCAATCCTGCGCTTTTGCGGCCAGCGCCCAAGAAAGCGAGTTGAAAAATGGAGCTCAGGGGCACTGCAATTCACAAACCTGCAGACTTATAAATGATGACTCTCGTCCACAAATATATTGAGGGAAGGAAACGAAGAGGATTTGAAAGCAAGGCAGAATTGCAGGAAACAGATTTCAGGAGGGAGATTCGAATCGCCTTTAAAGCACAGGAAAAGCGGCAAAACCTCGACAATGATGCCCTTGGCCAAAAAGGGCGTATGCGTTTTTTCCTGAATATATTCAGGAAAAAACGCATACGCCCTTTTTGGCCAACCAAGCAACCTGGAAAGGCAAATCAGCGCTACAAAGAAGTCTCGCTTCCCATCGGTCAAAAGGGCCATGCTGAATAAAGTGTCAAAACCAGAAATGCAGGACAGGCCATGGAGAAACGGGAGCCTGGCTACGCTGATGGGCGGGATGTAAATTGCCAACAGCCACTCTGGAGAAGTGCACGGTGTGTCCTGAAACATCTAAAAAACTGAGCTTAGGGAGCATAGGGCACATCCACTCATGGGCGTATAAATTGGGAAAACTAAAAATCAGCAAGACACAGGCACCCCAAAGTTTAGGGCTGCTCTGTTGACAAGAATCTCCACTTCGTTACACCTTAAATATCCCAGGAAAGAGAAAAATGGATAAAGAAGTTGTGGTCCTTATGTACAATGGAATATCACTCAGCCATGAAATCAACGTCATAAGGCTAGTAGCAGCATGATGATTGGATTTAGGTACGACGATTCTAAGTGAAATAAGTCACACAGAAAAAGACACTTATCATAAGATATGACTTATAGAGGGAATGTAAAAACCGCTACCCTTGAACTGAATTACAAAACAGAATAGAGTCACACGTTTAGAAAACACACTATGGCTGCTTAACGGGAAAGGTGAGGTGGGGTGATGCATACAACAAGGGTTTCAAATTATCTCAGATACCGTTCCATAAACCCAATATGTAATAGACAAGCCCTACTCCTTCCTCAATGAATTGGACTCAACACCCCCAATTCACCGCCCAAGAATATATCTGACTAGTAAGAATCTTGAAACCTATGCATTGATATATCTCTGTAAGTGAGTCAACTGGGTGTAAAGCGGCAAAATCACAGCAGTGAAAAGCAGGTAAACCCCATTATAAAAATCAATTACTTTTAAAAACCCGTCAAACAAAGACAGTGAAAGAGAGAGAAATTCTTACAAAATTCGTTCAGCGGCTGTAATGCCACCTGGATTGACCATATCTAGACCCACAGCTGATTGAGACATAAGGGTGGACACTCTTGGGGCTGAGAGGTTTGGTGAGGTTGGGTGAGCAAACGCAGACCCTTTAAAGTAATACTGCGTGGTACCCATCCCATGGGTCCCAAATCTCCAGGTTCAAGGGCATCTTCCTACATCGAAAACATGCATGAGAAACCCAGAAGATGGTACACCGTGTGATCGGGAAAGGTTTCTAAAACGCACCTCATTTCTCAGCTCCTTGTGCTCGGGTTCGCCATTCCAGCCGCTTTACTAGCAATCTCCCTCCTTGGAGAATCAGCACCTTTAACCTCCTGTTCCGTACAGGTTGCAATTTGTCCTGAGGATGAACGGGAAAAGGGGGAACCAATGAGACACTAGCTCTAGGTGTTGGGACAGGCACAGGTCACTCTATTTTCCCCTCAGGAAGAAGAATTAACCACAGGCTCAGCCTGCCGCCTGGGACCAGAATAGGGCCTGAAGCAATCCTGCGCTCTTGCGGCCAGCTCCCAAGAAAGCGAGTTGAAAAATGGAGCTCAGGGGCACTGCAATTCACAAACCTGCAGACTTATAAATGATGACTCTCGTCCACAAATATATTGATGGAAGGCAACGAAGAGGATTTGAAAGCAAGGCAGAATTGCAGGAAACAGATTTCAGGAGGGAGATTCGAATCGCCTTTAAAGCACAGGAAAAGCGGCAAAACCTCGACAATGATGCCCTTGGCCAAAAAGGGCGTATGCGTTTTTTCCTGAATATATTCAGGAAAAAACGCATATGCCCTCTTTGGCCAACCAAGCAACCTGGAAAGGCAAATCAGCGCTACAAAGATGTCTCGCTTCCCATCGGTCAAAAGGGCCATGCTGAATAAAGTGTCAAAACCAGAAATGCAGGACAGGCCATGGAGAAACGGGAGCCTGGCTAAGCTGATGGGCGGGATGTAAATTGCCAACAGCCACTCTGGAGAAGTGGACGGTGTGTCCTGAAACATCTAAAAAACTGAGCTTAGGGAGCATAGGGCACATCCACTCATGGGCGTATAAATTGGGAAAACTAAAAATCAGCAAGACACAGGCACCCCAAAGTTTAGGGCTGCTCTGTTGACAAGAATCTCCACTTCGTTACACCTTAAATATCCCAGGAAAGAGAAAAATGGATAAAGAAGTTGTGGTCCTTATGTACAATGGAATATCACTCAGCCATGAAATCAACGTCATAAGGCTAGTAGCAGCATGATGATTGGATTTAGGTACGACGATTCTAAGTGAAATAAGTCACACAGAAAAAGGCACTTATCATAAGATACGACTTATAGAGGGAATGTAAAAACCGCTACCCTTGAACTGAATTACAAAACAGAATAGAGTCACACGTTTAGAAAACACACTATGGCTGCTTAACGGGAAAGGTGAGGTGGGGTGATGCATACAACAAGGGTTTCAAATTATCTCAGATACCGTTCCATAAACCCAATATGTAATAGACAAGCCCTACTCCTTCCTCAATGAATTGGACTCAACACCCCCAATTCACCGCCCAAGAATATATCTGACTAGTAAGAATCTTGAAACCTATGCATTGATATCTCTCTGTAAGTGAGTCAAGTGGGTGTAAAGCGGCAAAATCACAGCAGTGAAAAGCAGGTAAACCACATTATAAAAATCAATTACTTTTAAAAACCCGTGAAACAAAGACAGTGAAAGAGAGAGAAATTCTTACAAAATTCGTTCAGCGGCTGTAATGCCACCTGGATTGACCATATCTAGACCCACAGCTGATTGAGACATAAGGGTGGACACTCTTGGGGCTGAGAGGTTTGGTGAGGTTGGGTGAGCAAACGCAGACCCTTTAAAGTAATACTGCGTGGTACCCATCCCATGGGTCCCAAATCTCCAGGTTCAAGGGCATCTTCCTACATCGAAAACATGCATGAGAAACCCAGAAGATGGTACACCGTGTGATCGGGAAAGGTTTCTAAAACGCACCTCATTTCTCATCTCCTTGTGCTCGGGTTGGCCATTCCAGCCGCTTTACTAGCAATCTCCCTCCTTGGAGAATCAGCACCTTTAACCTCCTGTTCCGTACAGCTTGCAATTTGTCCTGAGGATGAAAGGGAAGAGGGGGAACCAATGAGAGACTAGCTCCAGGTGTTGGGACAGGCAGAGGTCACTCTATTTTCCCATCAGGAAGAAGAATTAACCACAGGCTCAGCCTGCCGCCTGGGACCAGAATAGGGCCTGAAGCAATCCTGCGCTCTTGCGGCCAGCTCCCAAGAAAGCGAGTTGAAAAATGGAGCTCAGGGGCACTGCAATTCACAAACCTGCAGACTTATAAATGATGACTCTCGTCCACAAATATATTGAGGGAAGGCAACGAAGAGGATTTGAAAGCAAGGCAGAATTGCAGGAAACAGATTTCAGGAGGGAGATTCGAATCGCCTTTAAAGCACAGGTAAAGCGGCAAAACCTCGACAATGATGCCCTTGGCCAAAAAGGGCGTATGCGTTTTTTCCTGAATATATTCAGGAAAAAACGCATATGCCCTCTTTGGCCAACCAAGCAACCTGGAAAGGCAAATCAGCGCTACAAAGAAGTCTCGCTTCCCATCGGTCAAAAGGGCCATGCTGAATAAAGTGTCAAAACCAGAAATGCAGGACAGGCCATGGAGAAACGGGAGCCTGGCTACGCTGATGGGCGGGATGTAAATTGCCAACAGCCACTCTGGAGAAGTGAACGGTGTGTCCTGAAACATCTAAAAAACTGAGCTTAGGGAGCATAGGGCACATCCACTCATGGGCGTATAAATTGGGAAAACTAAAAATCAGCAAGACACAGGCACCCCAAAGTTTAGGGCTGCTCTGTTGACAAGAATCTCCACTTCGTTACACCTTAAATATCCCAGGAAAGAGAAAAATGGATAAAGAAGTTGTGGTCCTTATGTACAATGGAATATCACTCAGCCATGAAATCAACGTCATAAGGCTAGTAGCAGCATGATGATTGGATTTAGGTACGACGATTCTAAGTGAAATAAGTCACACAGAAAAAGACACTTATCATAAGATATGACTTATAGAGGGAATGTAAAAACCGCTACCCTTGAACTGAATTACAAAACAGAATAGAGTCACACGTTTAGAAAACACACTATGGCTGCTTAACGGGAAAGGTGAGGTGGGGTGATGCATACAACAAGGGTTTCAAATTATCTCAGATACCGTTCCATAAACCCAATATGTAATAGACAAGCCCTACTCCTTCCTCAATGAATTGGACTCAACACCCCCAATTCACCGCCCAAGAATATATCTGACTAGTAAGAATCTTGAAACCTATGCATTGATATCTCTCTGTAAGTGAGTCAAGTGGGTGTAAAGCGGCAAAATCACAGCAGTGAAAAGCAGGTAAACCACATTATAAAAATCAATTACTTTTAAAAACCCATGAAACAAAGACAGTGAAAGAGAGAGAAATTCTTACAAAATTCGTTCAGCGGCTGTAATGCCACCTGGATTGACCATATCTAGACCCACAGCTGATTGAGACATAAGGGTGGACACTCTTGGGGCTGAGAGGTTTGGTGAGGTTGGGTGAGCAAACACAGACCCTTTAAAGTAATACTGCGTGGTACCCATCCCATGGGTCCCAAATCTCCAGGTTCAAGGGCATCTTCCTACATCGAAAACATGCATGAGAAACCCAGAAGATGGTACACCGTGTGATCGGGAAAGGTTTCTAAAACGCACCTCATTTCTCATCTCCTTGTGCTCGGGTTGGCCATTCCAGCCGCTTTACTAACAATCTCCCTCCTTGGAGAATCAGCACCTTTAACCTCCTGTTCCGTACAGCTTGCAATTTGTCCTGAGGATGAAAGGGAAGAGGGGGAACCAATGAGAGACTAGCTCCAGGTGTTGGGACAGGCAGAGGTCACTCTATTTTCCCATCAGGAAGAAGAATTAACCACAGGCTCAGCCTGCCGCCTGGGACCAGAATAGGGCCTGAAGCAATCCTGCGCTTTTGCGGCCAGCGCCCAAGAAAGCGAGTTGAAAAATGGAGCTCAGGGGCACTGCAATTCACAAACCTGCAGACTTATAAATGATGACTCTCGTCCACAAATATATTGAGGGAAGGAAACGAAGAGGATTTGAAAGCAAGGCAGAATTGCAGGAAACAGATTTCAGGAGGGAGATTCGAATCGCCTTTAAAGCACAGGAAAAGCGGCAAAACCTCGACAATGATGCCCTTGGCCAAAAAGGGCGTATGCGTTTTTTCCTGAATATATTCAGGAAAAAACGCATACGCCCTTTTTGGCCAACCAAGCAACCTGGAAAGGCAAATCAGCGCTACAAAGAAGTCTCGCTTCCCATCGGTCAAAAGGGCCATGCTGAATAAAGTGTCAAAACCAGAAATGCAGGACAGGCCATGGAGAAACGGGAGCCTGGCTACGCTGATGGGCGGGATGTAAATTGCCAACAGCCACTCTGGAGAAGTGCACGGTGTGTCCTGAAACATCTAAAAAACTGAGCTTAGGGAGCATAGGGCACATCCACTCATGGGCGTATAAATTGGGAAAACTAAAAATCAGCAAGACACAGGCACCCCAAAGTTTAGGGCTGCTCTGTTGACAAGAATCTCCACTTCGTTACACCTTAAATATCCCAGGAAAGAGAAAAATGGATAAAGAAGTTGTGGTCCTTATGTACAATGGAATATCACTCAGCCATGAAATCAACGTCATAAGGCTAGTAGCAGCATGATGATTGGATTTAGGTACGACGATTCTAAGTGAAATAAGTCACACAGAAAAAGACACTTATCATAAGATATGACTTATAGAGGGAATGTAAAAACCGCTACCCTTGAACTGAATTACAAAACAGAATAGAGTCACACGTTTAGAAAACACACTATGGCTGCTTAACGGGAAAGGTGAGGTGGGGTGATGCATACAACAAGGGTTTCAAATTATCTCAGATACCGTTCCATAAACCCAATATGTAATAGACAAGCCCTACTCCTTCCTCAATGAATTGGACTCAACACCCCCAATTCACCGCCCAAGAATATATCTGACTAGTAAGAATCTTGAAACCTATGCATTGATATATCTCTGTAAGTGAGTCAAGTGGGTGTAAAGCGGCAAAATCACAGCAGTGAAAAGCAGGTAAACCCCATTATAAAAATCAATTACTTTTAAAAACCCGTCAAACAAAGACAGTGAAAGAGAGAGAAATTCTTACAAAATTCGTTCAGCGGCTGTAATGCCACCTGGATTGACCATATCTAGACCCACAGCTGATTGAGACATAAGGGTGGACACTCTTGGGGCTGAGAGGTTTGGTGAGGTTGGGTGAGCAAACGCAGACCCTTTAAAGTAATACTGCGTGGTACCCATCCCATGGGTCCCAAATCTCCAGGTTCAAGGGCATCTTCCTACATCGAAAACATGCATGAGAAACCCAGAAGATGGTACACCGTGTGATCGGGAAAGGTTTCTAAAACGCACCTCATTTCTCATCTCCTTGTGCTCGGGTTCGCCATTCCAGCCGCTTTACTAGCAATCTCCCTCCTTGGAGAATCAGCACCTTTAACCTCCTGTTCCGTACAGGTTGCAATTTGTCCTGAGGATGAACGGGAAAAGGGGGAACCAATGAGACACTAGCTCTAGGTGTTGGGACAGGCACAGGTCACTCTATTTTCCCCTCCGGAAGAAGAATTAACCACAGGCTCAGCCTGCCGCCTGGGACCAGAATAGGGCCTGAAGCAATCCTGCGCTCTTGCGGCCAGCTCCCAAGAAAGCGAGTTGAAAAATGGAGCTCAGGGGCACTGCAATTCACAAACCTGCAGACTTATAAATGATGACTCTCGTCCACAAATATATTGATGGAAGGCAACGAAGAGGATTTGAAAGCAAGGCAGAATTGCAGGAAACAGATTTCAGGAGGGAGATTCGAATCGCCTTTAAAGCACAGGAAAAGCGGCAAAACCTCGACAATGATGCCCTTGGCCAAAAAGGGCGTATGCGTTTTTTCCTGAATATATTCAGGAAAAAACGCATACGCCCTTTTTGGCCAACCAAGCAACCTGGAAAGGCAAATCAGCGCTACAAAGATGTCTCGCTTCCCATCGGTCAAAAGGGCCATGCTGAATAAAGTGTCAAAACCAGAAATGCAGGACAGGCCATGGAGAAACGGGAGCCTGGCTAAGCTGATGGGCGGGATGTAAATTGCCAACAGCCACTCTGGAGAAGTGGACGGTGTGTCCTGAAACATCTAAAAAACTGAGCTTAGGGAGCATAGGGCACATCCACTCATGGGCGTATAAATTGGGAAAACTAAAAATCAGCAAGACACAGGCACCCCAAAGTTTAGGGCTGCTCTGTTGACAAGAATCTCCACTTCGTTACACCTTAAATATCCCAGGAAAGAGAAAAATGGATAAAGAAGTTGTGGTCCTTATGTACAATGGAATATCACTCAGCCATGAAATCAACGTCATAAGGCTAGTAGCAGCATGATGATTGGATTTAGGTACGACGATTCTAAGTGAAATAAGTCACACAGAAAAAGGCACTTATCATAAGATACGACTTATAGAGGGAATGTAAAAACCGCTACCCTTGAACTGAATTACAAAACAGAATAGAGTCACACGTTTAGAAAACACACTATGGCTGCTTAACGGGAAAGGTGAGGTGGGGTGATGCATACAACAAGGGTTTCAAATTATCTCAGATACCGTTCCATAAACCCAATATGTAATAGACAAGCCCTACTCCTTCCTCAATGAATTGGACTCAACACCCCCAATTCACCGCCCAAGAATATATCTGACTAGTAAGAATCTTGAAACCTATGCATTGATATCTCTCTGTAAGTGAGTCAAGTGGGTGTAAAGCGGCAAAATCACAGCAGTGAAAAGCAGGTAAACCACATTATAAAAATCAATTACTTTTAAAAACCCGTGAAACAAAGACAGTGAAAGAGAGAGAAATTCTTACAAAATTCGTTCAGCGGCTGTAATGCCACCTGGATTGACCATATCTAGACCCACAGCTGATTGAGACATAAGGGTGGACACTCTTGGGGCTGAGAGGTTTGGTGAGGTTGGGTGAGCAAACGCAGACCCTTTAAAGTAATACTGCGTGGTACCCATCCCATGGGTCCCAAATCTCCAGGTTCAAGGGCATCTTCCTACATCGAAAACATGCATGAGAAACCCAGAAGATGGTACACCGTGTGATCGGGAAAGGTTTCTAAAACGCACCTCATTTCTCATCTCCTTGTGCTCGGGTTCGCCATTCCAGCCGCTTTACTAGCAATCTCCCTCCTTGGAGAATCAGCACCTTTAACCTCCTGTTCCGTACAGCTTGCAATTTGTCCTGAGGATGAAAGGGAAGAGGGGGAACCAATGAGAGACTAGCTCTAGGTGTTGGGACAGGCACAGGTCACTATATTTTCCCCTCAAGAAGAAGAATTAACCACAGGCTCAGCCTGCCGCCTGGGACCAGAATAGGGCCTGAAGCAATCCTGCGCTTTTGCGGCCAGCGCCCAAGAAAGCGAGTTGAAAAATGGAGCTCAGGGACACTGCAATTCACAAACCTGCAGACTTATAAATGATGACTCTCGTCCACAAATATATTGAGGGAAGGCAACGAAGAGGATTTGAAAGCAAGGCAGAATTGCAGGAAACAGATTTCAGGAGGGAGATTCGAATCGCCTTTAAAGCACAGGAAAAGCGGCAAAACCTCGACAATGATGCCCTTGGCCAAAAAGGGCGTATGCGTTTTTTCCTGAATATATTCAGGAAAAAACGCATACGCCCTTTTTGGCCAACCAAGCAACCTGGAAAGGCAAATCAGCGCTACAAAGAAGTCTCGCTTCCCATCGGTCAAAAGGGCCATGCTGAATAAAGTGTCAAAACCAGAAATGCAGGACAGGCCATGGAGAAACGGGAGCCTGGCTACGCTGATGGGCGGGATGTAAATTGCCAACAGCCACTCTGGAGAAGTGCACGGTGTGTCCTGAAACATCTAAAAAACTGAGCTTAGGGAGCATAGGGCACATCCACTCATGGGCGTATAAATTGGGAAAACTAAAAATCAGCAAGACACAGGCACCCCAAAGTTTAGGGCTGCTCTGTTGACAAGAATCTCCACTTCGTTACACCTTAAATATCCCAGGAAAGAGAAAAATGGATAAAGAAGTTGTGGTCCTTATGTACAATGGAATATCACTCAGCCATGAAATCAACGTCATAAGGCTAGTAGCAGCATGATGATTGGATTTAGGTACGACGATTCTAAGTGAAATAAGTCACACAGAAAAAGACACTTATCATAAGATATGACTTATAGAGGGAATGTAAAAACCGCTACCCTTGAACTGAATTACAAAACAGAATAGAGTCACACGTTTAGAAAACACACTATGGCTGCTTAACGGGAAAGGTGAGGTGGGGTGATGCATACAACAAGGGTTTCAAATTATCTCAGATACCGTTCCATAAACCCAATATGTAATAGACAAGCCCTACTCCTTCCTCAATGAATTGGACTCAACACCCCCAATTCACCGCCCAAGAATATATCTGACTAGTAAGAATCTTGAAACCTATGCATTGATATCTCTCTGTAAGTGAGTCAAGTGGGTGTAAAGCGGCAAAATCACAGCAGTGAAAAGCAGGTAAACCCCATTATAAAAATCAATTACTTTTAAAAACCCGTCAAACAAAGACAGTGAAAGAGAGAGAAATTCTTACAAAATTCGTTCAGCGGCTGTAATGCCACCTGGATTGACCATATCTAGACCCACAGCTGATTGAGACATAAGGGTGGACACTCTTGGGGCTGAGAGGTTTGGTGAGGTTGGGTGAGCAAACGCAGACCCTTTAAAGTAATACTGCGTGGTACCCATCCCATGGGTCCCAAATCTCCAGGTTCAAGGGCATCTTCCTACATCGAAAACATGCATGAGAAACCCAGAAGATGGTACACCGTGTGATCGGGAAAGGTTTCTAAAACGCACCTCATTTCTCATCTCCTTGTGCTCGGGTTCGCCATTCCAGCCGCTTTACTAGCAATCTCCCTCCTTGGAGAATCAGCACCTTTAACCTCCTGTTCCGTACAGGTTGCAATTTGTCCTGAGGATGAACGGGAAAAGGGGGAACCAATGAGACACTAGCTCTAGGTGTTGGGACAGGCACAGGTCACTCTATTTTCCCCTCAGGAAGAAGAATTAACCACAGGCTCAGCCTGCCGCCTGGGACCAGAATAGGGCCTGAAGCAATCCTGCGCTCTTGCGGCCAGCTCCCAAGAAAGCGAGTTGAAAAATGGAGCTCAGGGGCACTGCAATTCACAAACCTGCAGACTTATAAATGATGACTCTCGTCCACAAATATATTGATGGAAGGCAACGAAGAGGATTTGAAAGCAAGGCAGAATTGCAGGAAACAGATTTCAGGAGGGAGATTCGAATCGCCTTTAAAGCACAGGAAAAGCGGCAAAACCTCGACAATGATGCCCTTGGCCAAAAAGGGCGTATGCGTTTTTTCCTGAATATATTCAGGAAAAAACGCATACGCCCTTTTTGGCCAACCAAGCAACCTGGAAAGGCAAATCAGCGCTACAAAGATGTCTCGCTTCCCATCGGTCAAAAGGGCCATGCTGAATAAAGTGTCAAAACCAGAAATGCAGGACAGGCCATGGAGAAACGGGAGCCTGGCTAAGCTGATGGGCGGGATGTAAATTGCCAACAGCCACTCTGGAGAAGTGGACGGTGTGTCCTGAAACATCTAAAAAACTGAGCTTAGGGAGCATAGGGCACATCCACTCATGGGCGTATAAATTGGGAAAACTAAAAATCAGCAAGACACAGGCACCCCAAAGTTTAGGGCTGCTCTGTTGACAAGAATCTCCACTTCGTTACACCTTAAATATCCCAGGAAAGAGAAAAATGGATAAAGAAGTTGTGGTCCTTATGTACAATGGAATATCACTCAGCCATGAAATCAACGTCATAAGGCTAGTAGCAGCATGATGATTGGATTTAGGTACGACGATTTTAAGTGAAATAAGTCACACAGAAAAAGGCACTTATCATAAGATACGACTTATAGAGGGAATGTAAAAACCGCTACCCTTGAACTGAATTACAAAACAGAATAGAGTCACACGTTTAGAAAACACACTATGGCTGCTTAACGGGAAAGGTGAGGTGGGGTGATGCATACAACAAGGGTTTCAAATTATCTCAGATACCGTTCCATAAACCCAATATGTAATAGACAAGCCCTACTCCTTCCTCAATGAATTGGACTCAACACCCCCAATTCACCGCCCAAGAATATATCTGACTAGTAAGAATCTTGAAACCTATGCATTGATATCTCTCTGTAAGTGAGTCAAGTGGGTGTAAAGCGGCAAAATCACAGCAGTGAAAAGCAGGTAAACCACATTATAAAAATCAATTACTTTTAAAAACCCGTGAAACAAAGACAGTGAAAGAGAGAGAAATTCTTACAAAATTCGTTCAGCGGCTGTAATGCCACCTGGATTGACCATATCTAGACCCACAGCTGATTGAGACATAAGGGTGGACACTCTTGGGGCTGAGAGGTTTGGTGAGGTTGGGTGAGCAAACACAGACCCTTTAAAGTAATACTGCGTGGTACCCATCCCATGGGTCCCAAATCTCCAGGTTCAAGGGCATCTTCCTACATCGAAAACATGCATGAGAAACCCAGAAGATGGTACACCGTGTGATCGGGAAAGGTTTCTAAAACGCACCTCATTTCTCATCTCCTTGTGCTCGGGTTGGCCATTCCAGCCGCTTTACTAACAATCTCCCTCCTTGGAGAATCAGCACCTTTAACCTCCTGTTCCGTACAGCTTGCAATTTGTCCTGAGGATGAAAGGGAAGAGGGGGAACCAATGAGAGACTAGCTCCAGGTGTTGGGACAGGCAGAGGTCACTCTATTTTCCCATCAGGAAGAAGAATTAACCACAGGCTCAGCCTGCCGCCTGGGACCAGAATAGGGCCTGAAGCAATCCTGCGCTTTTGCGGCCAGCGCCCAAGAAAGCGAGTTGAAAAATGGAGCTCAGGGGCACTGCAATTCACAAACCTGCAGACTTATAAATGATGACTCTCGTCCACAAATATATTGAGGGAAGGCAACGAAGAGGATTTGAAAGCAAGGCAGAATTGCAGGAAACAGATTTCAGGAGGGAGATTCGAATCGCCTTTAAAGCACAGGTAAAGCGGCAAAACCTCGACAATGATGCCCTTGGCCAAAAAGGGCGTATGCGTTTTTTCCTGAATATATTCAGGAAAAAACGCATATGCCCTCTTTGGCCAACCAAGCAACCTGGAAAGGCAAATCAGCGCTACAAAGAAGTCTCGCTTCCCATCGGTCAAAAGGGCCATGCTGAATAAAGTGTCAAAACCAGAAATGCAGGACAGGCCATGGAGAAACGGGAGCCTGGCTACGCTGATGGGCGGGATGTAAATTGCCAACAGCCACTCTGGAGAAGTGAACGGTGTGTCCTGAAACATCTAAAAAACTGAGCTTAGGGAGCATAGGGCACATCCACTCATGGGCGTATAAATTGGGAAAACTAAAAATCAGCAAGACACAGGCACCCCAAAGTTTAGGGCTGCTCTGTTGACAAGAATCTCCACTTCGTTACACCTTAAATATCCCAGGAAAGAGAAAAATGGATAAAGAAGTTGTGGTCCTTATGTACAATGGAATATCACTCAGCCATGAAATCAACGTCATAAGGCTAGTAGCAGCATGATGATTGGATTTAGGTACGACGATTCTAAGTGAAATAAGTCACACAGAAAAAGACACTTATCATAAGATATGACTTATAGAGGGAATGTAAAAACCGCTACCCTTGAACTGAATTACAAAACAGAATAGAGTCACACGTTTAGAAAACACACTATGGCTGCTTAACGGGAAAGGTGAGGTGGGGTGATGCATACAACAAGGGTTTCAAATTATCTCAGATACCGTTCCATAAACCCAATATGTAATAGACAAGCCCTACTCCTTCCTCAATGAATTGGACTCAACACCCCCAATTCACCGCCCAAGAATATATCTGACTAGTAAGAATCTTGAAACCTATGCATTGATATCTCTCTGTAAGTGAGTCAAGTGGGTGTAAAGCGGCAAAATCACAGCAGTGAAAAGCAGGTAAACCACATTATAAAAATCAATTACTTTTAAAAACCCATGAAACAAAGACAGTGAAAGAGAGAGAAATTCTTACAAAATTCGTTCAGCGGCTGTAATGCCACCTGGATTGACCATATCTAGACCCACAGCTGATTGAGACATAAGGGTGGACACTCTTGGGGCTGAGAGGTTTGGTGAGGTTGGGTGAGCAAACACAGACCCTTTAAAGTAATACTGCGTGGTACCCATCCCATGGGTCCCAAATCTCCAGGTTCAAGGGCATCTTCCTACATCGAAAACATGCATGAGAAACCCAGAAGATGGTACACCGTGTGATCGGGAAAGGTTTCTAAAACGCACCTCATTTCTCATCTCCTTGTGCTCGGGTTGGCCATTCCAGCCGCTTTACTAACAATCTCCCTCCTTGGAGAATCAGCACCTTTAACCTCCTGTTCCGTACAGCTTGCAATTTGTCCTGAGGATGAAAGGGAAGAGGGGGAACCAATGAGAGACTAGCTCCAGGTGTTGGGACAGGCAGAGGTCACTCTATTTTCCCATCAGGAAGAAGAATTAACCACAGGCTCAGCCTGCCGCCTGGGACCAGAATAGGGCCTGAAGCAATCCTGCGCTTTTGCGGCCAGCGCCCAAGAAAGCGCGTTGAAAAATGGAGCTCAGGGGCACTGCAATTCACAAACCTGCAGACTTATAAATGATGACTCTCGTCCACAAATATATTGAGGGAAGGAAACGAAGAGGATTTGAAAGCAAGGCAGAATTGCAGGAAACAGATTTCAGGAGGGAGATTCGAATCGCCTTTAAAGCACAGGAAAAGCGGCAAAACCTCGACAATGATGCCCTTGGCCAAAAAGGGCGTATGCGTTTTTTCCTGAATATATTCAGGAAAAAACGCATACGCCCTTTTTGGCCAACCAAGCAACCTGGAAAGGCAAATCAGCGCTACAAAGAAGTCTCGCTTCCCATCGGTCAAAAGGGCCATGCTGAATAAAGTGTCAAAACCAGAAATGCAGGACAGGCCATGGAGAAACGGGAGCCTGGCTACGCTGATGGGCGGGATGTAAATTGCCAACAGCCACTCTGGAGAAGTGCACGGTGTGTCCTGAAACATCTAAAAAACTGAGCTTAGGGAGCATAGGGCACATCCACTCATGGGCGTATAAATTGGGAAAACTAAAAATCAGCAAGACACAGGCACCCCAAAGTTTAGGGCTGCTCTGTTGACAAGAATCTCCACTTCGTTACACCTTAAATATCCCAGGAAAGAGAAAAATGGATAAAGAAGTTGTGGTCCTTATGTACAATGGAATATCACTCAGCCATGAAATCAACGTCATAAGGCTAGTAGCAGCATGATGATTGGATTTAGGTACGACGATTCTAAGTGAAATAAGTCACACAGAAAAAGACACTTATCATAAGACATGACTTATAGAGGGAATGTAAAAACCGCTACCCTTGAACTGAATTACAAAACAGAATAGAGTCACACGTTTAGAAAACACACTATGGCTGCTTAACGGGAAAGGTGAGGTGGGGTGATGCATACAACAAGGGTTTCAAATTATCTCAGATACCGTTCCATAAACCCAATATGTAATAGACAAGCCCTACTCCTTCCTCAATGAATTGGACTCAACACCCCCAATTCACCGCCCAAGAATATATCTGACTAGTAAGAATCTTGAAACCTATGCATTGATATATCTCTGTAAGTGAGTCAAGTGGGTGTAAAGCGGCAAAATCACAGCAGTGAAAAGCAGGTAAACCCCATTATAAAAATCAATTACTTTTAAAAACCCGTCAAACAAAGACAGTGAAAGAGAGAGAAATTCTTACAAAATTCGTTCAGCGGCTGTAATGCCACCTGGATTGACCATATCTAGACCCACAGCTGATTGAGACATAAGGGTGGACACTCTTGGGGCTGAGAGGTTTGGTGAGGTTGGGTGAGCAAACGCAGACCCTTTAAAGTAATACTGCGTGGTACCCATCCCATGGGTCCCAAATCTCCAGGTTCAAGGGCATCTTCCTACATCGAAAACATGCATGAGAAACCCAGAAGATGGTACACCGTGTGATCGGGAAAGGTTTCTAAAACGCACCTCATTTCTCATCTCCTTGTGCTCGGGTTCGCCATTCCAGCCGCTTTACTAGCAATCTCCCTCCTTGGAGAATCAGCACCTTTAACCTCCTGTTCCGTACAGGTTGCAATTTGTCCTGAGGATGAACGGGAAAAGGGGGAACCAATGAGACACTAGCTCTAGGTGTTGGGACAGGCACAGGTCACTCTATTTTCCCCTCAGGAAGAAGAATTAACCACAGGCTCAGCCTGCCGCCTGGGACCAGAATAGGGCCTGAAGCAATCCTGCGCTCTTGCGGCCAGCTCCCAAGAAAGCGAGTTGAAAAATGGAGCTCAGGGGCACTGCAATTCACAAACCTGCAGACTTATAAATGATGACTCTCGTCCACAAATATATTGATGGAAGGCAACGAAGAGGATTTGAAAGCAAGGCAGAATTGCAGGAAACAGATTTCAGGAGGGAGATTCGAATCGCCTTTAAAGCACAGGAAAAGCGGCAAAACCTCGACAATGATGCCCTTGGCCAAAAAGGGCGTATGCGTTTTTTCCTGAATATATTCAGGAAAAAACGCATACGCCCTTTTTGGCCAACCAAGCAACCTGGAAAGGCAAATCAGCGCTACAAAGATGTCTCGCTTCCCATCGGTCAAAAGGGCCATGCTGAATAAAGTGTCAAAACCAGAAATGCAGGACAGGCCATGGAGAAACGGGAGCCTGGCTAAGCTGATGGGCGGGATGTAAATTGCCAACAGCCACTCTGGAGAAGTGGACGGTGTGTCCTGAAACATCTAAAAAACTGAGCTTAGGGAGCATAGGGCACATCCACTCATGGGCGTATAAATTGGGAAAACTAAAAATCAGCAAGACACAGGCACCCCAAAGTTTAGGGCTGCTCTGTTGACAAGAATCTCCACTTCGTTACACCTTAAATATCCCAGGAAAGAGAAAAATGGATAAAGAAGTTGTGGTCCTTATGTACAATGGAATATCACTCAGCCATGAAATCAACGTCATAAGGCTAGTAGCAGCATGATGATTGGATTTAGGTACGACGATTCTAAGTGAAATAAGTCACACAGAAAAAGGCACTTATCATAAGATACGACTTATAGAGGGAATGTAAAAACCGCTACCCTTGAACTGAATTACAAAACAGAATAGAGTCACACGTTTAGAAAACACACTATGGCTGCTTAACGGGAAAGGTGAGGTGGGGTGATGCATACAACAAGGGTTTCAAATTATCTCAGATACCGTTACATAAACCCAATATGTAATAGACAAGCCCTACTCCTTCCTCAATGAATTGGACTCAACACCCCCAATTCACCGCCCAAGAATATATCTGACTAGTAAGAATCTTGAAACCTATGCATTGATATCTCTCTGTAAGTGAGTCAAGTGGGTGTAAAGCGGCAAAATCACAGCAGTGAAAAGCAGGTAAACCCCATTATAAAAATCAATTACTTTTAAAAACCCGTGAAACAAAGACAGTGAAAGAGAGAGAAATTCTTACAAAATTCGTTCAGCGGCTGTAATGCCACCTGGATTGACCATATCTAGACCCACAGCTGATTGAGACATAAGGGTGGACACTCTTGGGGCTGAGAGGTTTGGTGAGGTTGGGTGAGCAAACGCAGACCCTTTAAAGTAATACTGCGTGGTACCCATCCCATGGGTCCCAAATCTCCAGGTTCAAGGGCATCTTCCTACATCGAAAACATGCATGAGAAACCCAGAAGATGGTACACCGTGTGATCGGGAAAGGTTTCTAAAACGCACCTCATTTCTCATCTCCTTGTGCTCGGGTTGGCCATTCCAGCCGCTTTACTAGCAATCTCCCTCCTTGGAGAATCAGCACCTTTAACCTCCTGTTCCGTACAGCTTGCAATTTGTCCTGAGGATGAAAGGGAAGAGGGGGAACCAATGAGAGACTAGCTCCAGGTGTTGGGACAGGCAGAGGTCACTCTATTTTCCCATCAGGAAGAAGAATTAACCACAGGCTCAGCCTGCCGCCTGGGACCAGAATAGGGCCTGAAGCAATCCTGCGCTTTTGCGGCCAGCGCCCAAGAAAGCGAGTTGAAAAATGGAGCTCAGGGACACTGCAATTCACAAACCTGCAGACTTATAAATGATGACTCTCGTCCACAAATATATTGAGGGAAGGCAACGAAGAGGATTTGAAAGCAAGGCAGAATTGCAGGAAACAGATTTCAGGAGGGAGATTCGAATCGCCTTTAAAGCACAGGTAAAGCGGCAAAACCTCGACAATGATGCCCTTGGCCAAAAAGGGCGTATGCGTTTTTTCCTGAATATATTCAGGAAAAAACGCATATGCCCTCTTTGGCCAACCAAGCAACCTGGAAAGGCAAATCAGCGCTACAAAGAAGTCTCGCTTCCCATCGGTCAAAAGGGCCATGCTGAATAAAGTGTCAAAACCAGAAATGCAGGACAGGCCATGGAGAAACGGGAGCCTGGCTACGCTGATGGGCGGGATGTAAATTGCCAACAGCCACTCTGGAGAAGTGAACGGTGTGTCCTGAAACATCTAAAAAACTGAGCTTAGGGAGCATAGGGCACATCCACTCATGGGCGTATAAATTGGGAAAACTAAAAATCAGCAAGACACAGGCACCCCAAAGTTTAGGGCTGCTCTGTTGACAAGAATCTCCACTTCGTTACACCTTAAATATCCCAGGAAAGAGAAAAATGGATAAAGAAGTTGTGGTCCTTATGTACAATGGAATATCACTCAGCCATGAAATCAACGTCATAAGGCTAGTAGCAGCATGATGATTGGATTTAGGTACGACGATTCTAAGTGAAATAAGTCACACAGAAAAAGACACTTATCATAAGATATGACTTATAGAGGGAATGTAAAAACCGCTACCCTTGAACTGAATTACAAAACAGAATAGAGTCACACGTTTAGAAAACACACTATGGCTGCTTAACGGGAAAGGTGAGGTGGGGTGATGCATACAACAAGGGTTTCAAATTATCTCAGATACCGTTCCATAAACCCAATATGTAATAGACAAGCCCTACTCCTTCCTCAATGAATTGGACTCAACACCCCCAATTCACCGCCCAAGAATATATCTGACTAGTAAGAATCTTGAAACCTATGCATTGATATCTCTCTGTAAGTGAGTCAAGTGGGTGTAAAGCGGCAAAATCACAGCAGTGAAAAGCAGGTAAACCACATTATAAAAATCAATTACTTTTAAAAACCCATGAAACAAAGACAGTGAAAGAGAGAGAAATTCTTACAAAATTCGTTCAGCGGCTGTAATGCCACCTGGATTGACCATATCTAGACCCACAGCTGATTGAGACATAAGGGTGGACACTCTTGGGGCTGAGAGGTTTGGTGAGGTTGGGTGAGCAAACACAGACCCTTTAAAGTAATACTGCGTGGTACCCATCCCATGGGTCCCAAATCTCCAGGTTCAAGGGCATCTTCCTACATCGAAAACATGCATGAGAAACCCAGAAGATGGTACACCGTGTGATCGGGAAAGGTTTCTAAAACGCACCTCATTTCTCATCTCCTTGTGCTCGGGTTGGCCATTCCAGCCGCTTTACTAACAATCTCCCTCCTTGGAGAATCAGCACCTTTAACCTCCTGTTCCGTACAGCTTGCAATTTGTCCTGAGGATGAAAGGGAAGAGGGGGAACCAATGAGAGACTAGCTCCAGGTGTTGGGACAGGCAGAGGTCACTCTATTTTCCCATCAGGAAGAAGAATTAACCACAGGCTCAGCCTGCCGCCTGGGACCAGAATAGGGCCTGAAGCAATCCTGCGCTTTTGCGGCCAGCGCCCAAGAAAGCGAGTTGAAAAATGGAGCTCAGGGGCACTGCAATTCACAAACCTGCAGACTTATAAATGATGACTCTCGTCCACAAATATATTGAGGGAAGGAAACGAAGAGGATTTGAAAGCAAGGCAGAATTGCAGGAAACAGATTTCAGGAGGGAGATTCGAATCGCCTTTAAAGCACAGGAAAAGCGGCAAAACCTCGACAATGATGCCCTTGGCCAAAAAGGGCGTATGCGTTTTTTCCTGAATATATTCAGGAAAAAACGCATACGCCCTTTTTGGCCAACCAAGCAACCTGGAAAGGCAAATCAGCGCTACAAAGAAGTCTCGCTTCCCATCGGTCAAAAGGGCCATGCTGAATAAAGTGTCAAAACCAGAAATGCAGGACAGGCCATGGAGAAACGGGAGCCTGGCTACGCTGATGGGCGGGATGTAAATTGCCAACAGCCACTCTGGAGAAGTGCACGGTGTGTCCTGAAACATCTAAAAAACTGAGCTTAGGGAGCATAGGGCACATCCACTCATGGGCGTATAAATTGGGAAAACTAAAAATCAGCAAGACACAGGCACCCCAAAGTTTAGGGCTGCTCTGTTGACAAGAATCTCCACTTCGTTACACCTTAAATATCCCAGGAAAGAGAAAAATGGATAAAGAAGTTGTGGTCCTTATGTACAATGGAATATCACTCAGCCATGAAATCAACGTCATAAGGCTAGTAGCAGCATGATGATTGGATTTAGGTACGACGATTCTAAGTGAAATAAGTCACACAGAAAAAGACACTTATCATAAGATATGACTTATAGAGGGAATGTAAAAACCGCTACCCTTGAACTGAATTACAAAACAGAATAGAGTCACACGTTTAGAAAACACACTATGGCTGCTTAACGGGAAAGGTGAGGTGGGGTGATGCATACAACAAGGGTTTCAAATTATCTCAGATACCGTTCCATAAACCCAATATGTAATAGACAAGCCCTACTCCTTCCTCAATGAATTGGACTCACCACCCCCAATTCACCGCCCAAGAATATATCTGACTAGTAAGAATCTTGAAACCTATGCATTGATATATCTCTGTAAGTGAGTCAAGTGGGTGTAAAGCGGCAAAATCACAGCAGTGAAAAGCAGGTAAACCCCATTATAAAAATCAATTACTTTTAAAAACCCGTCAAACAAAGACAGTGAAAGAGAGAGAAATTCTTACAAAATTCGTTCAGCGGCTGTAATGCCACCTGGATTGACCATATCTAGACCCACAGCTGATTGAGACATAAGGGTGGACACTCTTGGGGCTGAGAGGTTTGGTGAGGTTGGGTGAGCAAACGCAGACCCTTTAAAGTAATACTGCGTGGTACCCATCCCATGGGTCCCAAATCTCCAGGTTCAAGGGCATCTTCCTACATCGAAAACATGCATGAGAAACCCAGAAGATGGTACACCGTGTGATCGGGAAAGGTTTCTAAAACGCACCTCATTTCTCATCTCCTTGTGCTCGGGTTCGCCATTCCAGCCGCTTTACTAGCAATCTCCCTCCTTGGAGAATCAGCACCTTTAACCTCCTGTTCCGTACAGGTTGCAATTTGTCCTGAGGATGAACGGGAAAAGGGGGAACCAATGAGACACTAGCTCTAGGTGTTGGGACAGGCACAGGTCACTCTATTTTCCCCTCCGGAAGAAGAATTAACCACAGGCTCAGCCTGCCGCCTGGGACCAGAATAGGGCCTGAAGCAATCCTGCGCTCTTGCGGCCAGCTCCCAAGAAAGCGAGTTGAAAAATGGAGCTCAGGGGCACTGCAATTCACAAACCTGCAGACTTATAAATGATGACTCTCGTCCACAAATATATTGATGGAAGGCAACGAAGAGGATTTGAAAGCAAGGCAGAATTGCAGGAAACAGATTTCAGGAGGGAGATTCGAATCGCCTTTAAAGCACAGGAAAAGCGGCAAAACCTCGACAATGATGCCCTTGGCCAAAAAGGGCGTATGCGTTTTTTCCTGAATATATTCAGGAAAAAACGCATACGCCCTTTTTGGCCAACCAAGCAACCTGGAAAGGCAAATCAGCGCTACAAAGATGTCTCGCTTCCCATCGGTCAAAAGGGCCATGCTGAATAAAGTGTCAAAACCAGAAATGCAGGACAGGCCATGGAGAAACGGGAGCCTGGCTAAGCTGATGGGCGGGATGTAAATTGCCAACAGCCACTCTGGAGAAGTGGACGGTGTGTCCTGAAACATCTAAAAAACTGAGCTTAGGGAGCATAGGGCACATCCACTCATGGGCGTATAAATTGGGAAAACTAAAAATCAGCAAGACACAGGCACCCCAAAGTTTAGGGCTGCTCTGTTGACAAGAATCTCCACTTCGTTACACCTTAAATATCCCAGGAAAGAGAAAAATGGATAAAGAAGTTGTGGTCCTTATGTACAATGGAATATCACTCAGCCATGAAATCAACGTCATAAGGCTAGTAGCAGCATGATGATTGGATTTAGGTACGACGATTCTAAGTGAAATAAGTCACACAGAAAAAGGCACTTATCATAAGATACGACTTATAGAGGGAATGTAAAAACCGCTACCCTTGAACTGAATTACAAAACAGAATAGAGTCACACGTTTAGAAAACACACTATGGCTGCTTAACGGGAAAGGTGAGGTGGGGTGATGCATACAACAAGGGTTTCAAATTATCTCAGATACCGTTCCATAAACCCAATATGTAATAGACAAGCCCTACTCCTTCCTCAATGAATTGGACTCAACACCCGCAATTCACCGCCCAAGAATATATCTGACTAGTAAGAATCTTGAAACCTATGCATTGATATCTCTCTGTAAGTGAGTCAAGTGGGTGTAAAGCGGCAAAATCACAGCAGTGAAAAGCAGGTAAACCACATTATAAAAATCAATTACTTTTAAAAACCCGTGAAACAAAGACAGTGAAAGAGAGAGAAATTCTTACAAAATTCGTTCAGCGGCTGTAATGCCACCTGGATTGACCATATCTAGACCCACAGCTGATTGAGACATAAGGGTGGACACTCTTGGGGCTGAGAGGTTTGGTGAGGTTGGGTGAGCAAACGCAGACCCTTTAAAGTAATACTGCGTGGTACCCATCCCATGGGTCCCAAATCTCCAGGTTCAAGGGCATCTTCCTACATCGAAAACATGCATGAGAAACCCAGAAGATGGTACACCGTGTGATCGGGAAAGGTTTCTAAAACGCACCTCATTTCTCATCTCCTTGTGCTCGGGTTGGCCATTCCAGCCGCTTTACTAGCAATCTCCCTCCTTGGAGAATCAGCACCTTTAACCTCCTGTTCCGTACAGCTTGCAATTTGTCCTGAGGATGAAAGGGAAGAGGGGGAACCAATGAGAGACTAGCTCCAGGTGTTGGGACAGGCAGAGGTCACTCTATTTTCCCATCAGGAAGAAGAATTAACCACAGGCTCAGCCTGCCGCCTGGGACCAGAATAGGGCCTGAAGCAATCCTGCGCTTTTGCGGCCAGCGCCCAAGAAAGCGAGTTGAAAAATGGAGCTCAGGGGCACTGCAATTCACAAACCTGCAGACTTATAAATGATGACTCTCGTCCACAAATATATTGAGGGAAGGCAATGAAGAGGATTTGAAAGCAAGGCAGAATTGCAGGAAACAGATTTCAGGAGGGAGATTCGAATCGCCTTTAAAGCACAGGAAAAGCGGCAAAACCTCGACAATGATGCCCTTGGCCAAAAAGGGCGTATGCGTTTTTTCCTGAATATATTCAGGAAAAAACGCATACGCCCTTTTTGGCCAACCAAGCAACCTGGAAAGGCAAATCAGCGCTACAAAGAAGTCTCGCTTCCCATCGGTCAAAAGGGCCATGCTGAATAAAGTGTCAAAACCAGAAATGCAGGACAGGCCATGGAGAAACGGGAGCCTGGCTACGCTGATGGGCGGGATGTAAATTGCCAACAGCCACTCTGGAGAAGTGCACGGTGTGTCCTGAAACATCTAAAAAACTGAGCTTAGGGAGCATAGGGCACATCCACTCATGGGCGTATAAATCGGGAAAACTAAAAATCAGCAAGACACAGGCACCCCAAAGTTTAGGGCTGCTCTGTTGACAAGAATCTCTACTTCATTACACCTTAAATATCCCAGGAAAGAGAAAAATGGATAAAGAAGTTGTGGACCTTATGTACAATGGAATATCACTCAGCCATGAAATCAACGTCATAAGGCTAGTAGCAGCATGATGATTGGATTTAGGTACGACGATTCTAAGTGAAATAAGTCACACAGAAAAAGACACTTATCATAAGATATGACTTATAGAGGGAATGTAAAAACCGCTACCCTTGAAATGAATTACAAAACAGAATAGAGTCACACGTTTAGAAAACAAACTATGGCTGCTTAACGGGAAAGGTGAGGTGGGGTGATGCATACAACAAGGGTTTCAAATTATCTCAGATACCGTTCCATAAACCCAATATGTAATAGACAAGCCCTACTCCTTCCTCAATGAATTGGACTCAACACCCCCAATTCACCGCCCAAGAATATATCTGACTAGTAAGAATCTTGAAACCTATGCATTGATATCTCTCTGTAAGTGAGTCAAGTGGGTGTAAAGCGGCAAAATCACAGCAGTGAAAAGCAGGTAAACCCCATTATAAAAATCAATTACTTTTAAAAACCCGTCAAACAAAGACAGTGAAAGAGAGAGAAATTCTCACAAAATTCGTTCAGCGGTTGTAATGCCACCTGGATGGACCATATCTAGACCCACAGCTGATTGAGACATAAGGGTGGACACTCTTGGGGCTGAGAGGTTTGGTGAGGTTGGGTGAGCAAACGCAGACCCTTTAAAGTAATACTGCGTGGTACTCATCCCATGGGTCCCAAATCTCCAGGTTCAAGGGCATCTTCCTACATCGAAAACATGCATGAGAAACCCAGAAGATGGTACACCGTGTGATCGGGAAAGGTTTCTAAAACGCACCTCATTTCTCATCTCCTTGTGCTCGGGTTCGCCATTCCAGCCGCTTTACTAGCAATCTCCCTCCTTGGAGAATCAGCACCTTTAACCTCCTGTTCCGTACAGCTTGCAATTTGTCCTGAGGATGAAAGGGAAGAGGGGGAACCAATGAGAGACTAGCTCTAGGTGTTGGGACAGGCACAGGTCACTATATTTTCCCCTCAAGAAGAAGAATTAACCACAGGCTCAGCCTGCCGCCTGGGACCAGAATAGGGCCTGAAGCAATCCTGCGCTTTTGCGGCCAGCGCCCAAGAAAGCGAGTTGAAAAATGGAGCTCAGGGACACTGCAATTCACAAACCTGCAGACTTATAAATGATGACTCTCGTCCACAAATATATTGAGGGAAGGCAACGAAGAGGATTTGAAAGCAAGGCAGAATTGCAGGAAACAGATTTCAGGAGGGAGATTCGAATCGCCTTTAAAGCACAGGAAAAGCGGCAAAACCTCGACAATGATGCCCTTGGCCAAAAAGGGCGTATGCGTTTTTTCCTGAATATATTCAGGAAAAAAGGCATACGCCCTTTTTGGCCAACCAAGCAACCTGGAAAGGCAAATCAGCGCTACAAAGAAGTCTCGCTTCCCATCGGTCAAAAGGGCCATGCTGAATAAAGTGTCAAAACCAGAAATGCAGGACAGGCCATGGAGAAACGGGAGCCTGGCTACGCTGATGGGCGGGATGTAAATTGCCAACAGCCACTCTGGAGAAGTGCACGGTGTGTCCTGAAACATCTACAAAACTCAGCTTAGGGAGCATAGGGCACATCCACTCATGGGCGTATAAATTGGGAAAACTAAAAATCAGCAAGACACAGGCACCCCAAAGTTTAGGGCTGCTCTGTTGACAAGAATCTCCACTTCGTTACACCTTAAATATCCCAGGAAAGAGAAAAATGGATAAAGAAGTTGTGGTCCTTATGTACAATGGAATATCACTCAGCCATGAAATCAACGTCATAAGGCTAGTAGCAGCATGATGATTGGATTTAGGTACGACGATTCTAAGTGAAATAAGTCACACAGAAAAAGACACTTATCATAAGATATGACTTATAGAGGGAATGTAAAAACCGCTACCCTTGAACTGAATTACAAAACAGAATAGAGTCACACGTTTAGAAAACACACTATGGCTGCTTAACGGGAAAGGTGAGGTGGGGTGATGCATACAACAAGGGTTTCAAATTATCTCAGATACCGTTCCATAAACCCAATATGTAATAGACAAGCCCTACTCCTTCCTCAATGAGTTGGACTCAACACCCCCAATTCACCGCCCAAGAATATATCTGACTAGTAAGAATCTTGAAACCTATGCATTGATATCTCTCTGTAAGTGAGTCAAGTGGGTGTAAAGCGGCAAAATCACAGCAGTGAAAAGCAGGTAAACCACATTATAAAAATCAATTACTTTTAAAAACCCGTGAAACAAAGACAGTGAAAGAGAGAGAAATTCTTACAAAATTCGTTCAGCGGCTGTAATGCCACCTGGATTGACCATATCTAGACCCACAGCTGATTGAGACATAAGGGTGGACACTCTTGGGGCTGAGAGGTTTGGTGAGGTTGGGTGAGCAAACACAGACCCTTTAAAGTAATACTGCGTGGTACCCATCCCATGGGTCCCAAATCTCCAGGTTCAAGGGCATCTTCCTACATCGAAAACATGCATGAGAAACCCAGAAGATGGTACACCGTGTGATCGGGAAAGGTTTCTAAAACGCACCTCATTTCTCATCTCCTTGTGCTCGGGTTGGCCATTCCAGCCGCTTTACTAGCAATCTCCCTCCTTGGAGAATCAGCACCTTTAACCTCCTGTTCCGTACAGCTTGCAATTTGTCCTGAGGATGAAAGGGAAGAGGGGGAACCAATGAGAGACTAGCTCCAGGTGTTGGGACAGGCAGAGGTCACTCTATTTTCCCATCAGGAAGAAGAATTAACCACAGGCTCAGCCTGCCGCCTGGGACCAGAATAGGGCCTGAAGCAATCCTGCGCTTTTGCGGCCAGCGCCCAAGAAAGCGAGTTGAAAAATGGAGCTCAGGGGCACTGCAATTCACAAACCTGCAGACTTATAAATGATGACTCTCGTCCACAAATATATTGAGGGAAGGCAACGAAGAGGATTTGAAAGCAAGGCAGAATTGCAGGAAACAGATTTCAGGAGGGAGATTCGAATCGCCTTTAAAGCACAGGAAAAGCGGCAAAACCTCGACAATGATGCCCTTGGCCAAAAAGGGCGTATGCGTTTTTTCCTGAATATATTCAGGAAAAAACGCATACGCCCTTTTTGGCCAACCAAGCAACCTGGAAAGGCAAATCAGCGCTACAAAGAAGTCTCGCTTCCCATCGGTCAAAAGGGCCATGCTGAATAAAGTGTCAAAACCAGAAATGCAGGACAGGCCATGGAGAAACGGGAGCCTGGCTAAGCTGATGGGCGGGATGTAAATTGCCAACAGCCACTCTGGAGAAGTGGACGGTGTGTCCTGAAGCATCTAAAAAACTGAGCTTAGGGAGCATAGGGCACATCCACTCATGGGCGTATAAATTGGGAAAACTAAAAATCAGCAAGACACAGGCACCCCAAAGTTTAGGGCTGCTCTGTTGACAAGAATCTCCACTTCGTTACACCTTAAATATCCCAGGAAAGAGAAAAATGGATAAAGAAGTTGTGGTCCTTATGTACAATGGAATATCACTCAGCCATGAAATCAACGTCATAAGGCTAGTAGCAGCATGATGATTGGATTTAGGTACGACGATTCTAAGTGAAATAAGTCACACAGAAAAAGACACTTATCATAAGATATGACTTATAGAGGGAATGTAAAAACCGCTACCCTTGAACTGAATTACAAAACAGAATAGAGTCACACGTTTAGAAAACACACTATGGCTGCTTAACGGGAAAGGTGAGGTGGGGTGATGCATACAACAAGGGTTTCAAATTATCTCAGATACCGTTCCATAAACCCAATATGTAATACACAAGCCCTACTCCTTCCTCAATGAATTGGACTCAACACCCCCAATTCACCGCCCAAGAATATATCTGACTAGTAAGAATCTTGAAACCTATGCATTGATATCTCTCTGTAAGTGAGTCAAGTGGGTGTAAAGCGGCAAAATCACAGCAGTGAAAAGCAGGTAAACCCCATTATAAAAATCAATTACTTTTAAAAACCCGTAAAACAAAGACAGTGAAAGAGAGAGAAATTCTTACAAAATTCGTTCAGCGGCTGTAATGCCACCTGGATTGACCATATCTAGACCCACAGCTGATTGAGACATAAGGGTGGACACTCTTGGGGCTGAGAGGTTTGGTGAGGTTGGGTGAGCAAACGCAGACCCTTTAAAGTAATACTGCGTGGTACCCATCCCATGGGTCCCAAATCTCCAGGTTCAAGGGCATCTTCCTACATCGAAAACATGCATGAGAAACCCAGAAGATGGTACACCGTGTGATCGGGAAAGGTTTCTAAAACGCACCTGATTTCTCATCTCCTTTTGCACGGGTTCGCCATTCCAGCCGCTTTACTAGCAATCTCCCTCCTTGGAGAATCAGCACCTTTAACCTCCTGTTCCGTACAGCTTGCAATTTGTCCTGAGGATGAAAGGGAAGAGGGGGAACCAATGAGAGACTAGCTCCAGGTGTTGGGACAGGCAGAGGTCACTCTATTTTCCCATCAGGAAGAAGAATTAACCACAGGCTCAGCCTGCCGCCTGGGACCAGAATAGGGCCTGAAGCAATCCTGCGCTTTTGCGGCCAGCGCCCAAGAAAGCGAGTTGAAAAATGGAGCTCAGGGGCACTGCAATTCACAAACCTGCAGACTTATAAATGATGACTCTCGTCCACAAATATATTGAGGGAAGGCAACGAAGAGGATTTGAAAGCAAGGCAGAATTGCAGGAAACAGATTTCAGGAGGGAGATTCGAATCGCCTTTAAAGCACAGGAAAAGCGGCAAAACCTCGACAATGATGCCCTTGGCCAAAAAGGGCGTATGCGTTTTTTCCTGAATATATTCAGGAAAAAACGCATACGCCCTTTTTGGCCAACCAAGCAACCTGGAAAGGCAAATCAGCGCTACAAAGAAGTCTCGCTTCCCATCGGTCAAAAGGGCCATGCTGAATAAAGTGTCAAAACCAGAAATGCAGGACAGGCCATGGAGAAACGGGAGCCTGGCTACGCTGATGGGCGGGATGTAAATTGCCAACAGCCACTCTGGAGAAGTGCACGGTGTGTCCTGAAACATCTACAAAACTCAGCTTAGGGAGCATAGGGCACATCCACTCATGGGCGTATAAATTGGGAAAACTAAAAATCAGCAAGACACAGGCACCCCAAAGTTTAGGGCTGCTCTGTTGACAAGAATCTCCACTTCGTTACACCTTAAATATCCCAGGAAAGAGAAAAATGGATAAAGAAGTTGTGGTCCTTATGTACAATGGAATATCACTCAGCCATGAAATCAACGTCATAAGGCTAGTAGCAGCATGATGATTGGATTTAGGTACGACGATTCTAAGTGAAATAAGTCACACAGAAAAAGGCACTTATCATAAGATATGACTTATAGAGGGAATGTAAAAACCGCTACCCTTGAACTGAATTACAAAACAGAATAGAGTCACACGTTTAGAAAACACACTATGGCTGCTTAACGGGAAAGGTGAGGTGGGGTGATGCATACAACAAGGGTTTCAAATTATCTCAGATACCGTTCCATAAACCCAATATGTAATAGACAAGCCCTACTCCTTCCTCAATGAATTGGACTCAACACCCCCAATTCACCGCCCAAGAATATATCTGGCTAGTAAGAATCTTGAAACCTATGCATTGATATCTCTCTGTAAGTGAGTCAAGTGGGTGTAAAGCGGCAAAATCACAGCAGTGAAAAGCAGGTAAACCCCATTATAAAAATCAATTACTTTTAAAAACCCGTGAAACAAAGACAGTGAAAGAGAGAGAAATTCTTACAAAATTCGTTCAGCGGTTGTAATGCCACCTGGATTGACCATATCTAGACCCACAGCTGATTGAGACATAAGGGTGGACACTCTTGGGGCTGAGAGGTTTGGTGAGGTTGGGTGAGCAAACGCAGACCCTTTAAAGTAATACTGCGTGGTACCCATCCCATGGGTCCCAAATCTCCAGGTTCAAGGGCATCTTCCTACATCGAAAACATGCATGAGAAACCCAGAAGATGGTACACCGTGTGATCGGGAAAGGTTTCTAAAACGCACCTCATTTCTCATCTCCTTGTGCTCGGGTTCGCCATTCCAGCCGCTTTACTAGCAATCTCCCTCCTTGGAGAATCAGCACCTTTAACCTCCTGTTCCGTACAGCTTGCAATTTGTCCTGAGGATGAAAGGGAAGAGGGGGAACCAATGAGAGACTAGCTCCAGGTGTTGGGACAGGCAGAGGTCACTCTATTTTCCCATCAGGAAGAAGAATTAACCACAGGCTCAGCCTGCCGCCTGGGACCAGAATAGGGCCTGAAGCAATCCTGCGCTTTTGCGGCCAGCGCCCAAGAAAGCGAGTTGAAAAATGGAGCTCAGGGGCACTGCAATTCACAAACCTGCAGACTTATAAATGATGACTCTCGTCCACAAATATATTGAGGGAAGGCAACGAAGAGGATTTGAAAGCAAGGCAGAATTGCAGGAAACAGATTTCAGGAGGGAGATTCGAATCGCCTTTAAAGCACAGGAAAAGCGGCAAAACCTCGACAATGATGCCCTTGGCCAAAAAGGGCGTATGCGTTTTTTCCTGAATATATTCAGGAAAAAACGCATACGCCCTTTTTGGCCAACCAAGCAACCTGGAAAGGCAAATCAGCGCTACAAAGAAGTCTCGCTTCCCATCGGTCAAAAGGGCCATGCTGAATAAAGTGTCAAAACCAGAAATGCAGGACAGGCCATGGAGAAACGGGAGCCTGGCTACGCTGATGGGCGGGATGTAAATTGCCAACAGCCACTCTGGAGAAGTGCACGGTGTGTCCTGAAACATCTAAAAAACTGAGCTTAGGGAGCATAGGGCACATCCACTCATGGGCGTATAAATTGGGAAAACTAAAAATCAGCAAGACACAGGCACCCCAAAGTTTAGGGCTGCTCTGTTGACAAGAATCTCCACTTCGTTACACCTTAAATATCCCAGGAAAGAGAAAAATGGATAAAGAAGTTGTGGTCCTTATGTACAATGGAATATCACTCAGCCATGAAATCAATGTAATAAGGCTAGTAGCAGCATGATGATTGGATTTAGGTACGACGATTCTAAGTGAAATAAGTCACACAGAAAAAGACACTTATCATAAGATATGACTTATAGAGGGAATGTAAAAACCGCTACCCTTGAACTGAATTACAAAACAGAATAGAGTCACACGTTTAGAAAACAAACTATGGCTGCTTAACGGGAAAGGTGAGGTGGGGTGATGCATACAACAAGGGTTTCAAATTATCTCAGATACCGTTCCATAAACCCAATATGTAATACACAAGCCCTACTCCTTCCTCAATGAATTGGACTCAACACCCCCAATTCACCGCCCAAGAATATATCTGACTAGTAAGAATCTTGAAACCTATGCATTGATATCTCTCTGTAAGTGAGTCAAGTGGGTGTAAAGCGGCAAAATCACAGCAGTGAAAAGCAGGTAAACCCCATTATAAAAATCAATTACTTTTAAAAACCCGTGAAACAAAGACAGTGAAAGAGAGAGAAATTCTTACAAAATTCGTTCAGCGGCTGTAATGCCACCTGGATTGACCATATCTAGACCCACAGCTGATTGAGACATAAGGGTGGACACTCTTTGGGCTGAGAGGTTTGGTGAGGTTGGGTGAGCAAACGCAGACCCTTTAAAGTAATACTGCGTGGTACCCATCCCATGGGTCCCAAATCTCCAGGTTCAAGGGCATCTTCCTACATCGAAAACATGCATGAGAAACCCAGAAGATGGTACACCGTGTGATCGGGAAAGGTTTCTAAAACGCACCTCATTTCTCATCTCCTTGTGCTCGGGTTCGCCATTCCAGCCGCTTTACTAGCAATCTCCCTCCTTGGAGAATCAGCACCTTTAACCTCCTGTTCCGTACAGCTTGCAATTTGTCCTGAGGATGAAAGGGAAGAGGGGGAACCAATGAGAGACTAGCTCCAGGTGTTGGGACAGGCAGAGGTCACTCTATTTTCCCATCAGGAAGAAGAATTAACCACAGGCTCAGCCTGCCGCCTGGGACCAGAATAGGGCCTGAAGCAATCCTGCGCTTTTGCGGCCAGCGCCCAAGAAAGCGAGTTGAAAAATGGAGCTCAGGGGCACTGCAATTCACAAACCTGCAGACTTATAAATGATGACTCTCGTCCACAAATATATTGAGGGAAGGAAACGAAGAGGATTTGAAAGCAAGGCAGAATTGCAGGAAACAGATTTCAGGAGGGAGATTCGAATCGCCTTTAAAGCACAGGAAAAGCGGCAAAACCTCGACAATGATGCCCTTGGCCAAAAAGGGCGTATGCGTTTTTTCCTGAATATATTCAGGAAAAAACGCATACGCCCTTTTTGGCCAACCAAGCAACCTGGAAAGGCAAATCAGCGCTACAAAGAAGTCTCGCTTCCCATCGGTCAAAAGGGCCATGCTGAATAAAGTGTCAAAACCAGAAATGCAGGACAGGCCATGGAGAAACGGGAGCCTGGCTACGCTGATGGGCGGGATGTAAATTGCCAACAGCCACTCTGGAGAAGTGCACGGTGTGTCCTGAAACATCTAAAAAACTGAGCTTAGGGAGCATAGGGCACATCCACTCATGGGCGTATAAATTGGGAAAACTAAAAATCAGCAAGACACAGGCACCCCAAAGTTTAGGGCTGCTCTGTTGACAAGAATCTCCACTTCGTTACACCTTAAATATCCCAGGAAAGAGAAAAATGGATAAAGAAGTTGTGGTCCTTATGTACAATGGAATATCACTCAGCCATGAAATCAACGTCATAAGGCTAGTAGCAGCATGATGATTGGATTTAGGTACGACGATTCTAAGTGAAATAAGTCACACAGAAAAAGACACTTATCATAAGATATGACTTATAGAGGGAATGTAAAAACCGCTACCCTTGAACTGAATTACAAAACAGAATAGAGTCACACGTTTAGAAAACACACTATGGCTGCTTAACGGGAAAGGTGAGGTGGGGTGATGCATACAACAAGGGTTTCAAATTATCTCAGATACCGTTCCATAAACCCAATATGTAATAGACAAGCCCTACTCCTTCCTCAATGAATTGGACTCAACACCCCCAATTCACCGCCCAAGAATATATCTGACTAGTAAGAATCTTGAAACCTATGCATTGATATATCTCTGTAAGTGAGTCAAGTGGGTGTAAAGCGGCAAAATCACAGCAGTGAAAAGCAGGTAAACCCCATTATAAAAATCAATTACTTTTAAAAACCCGTCAAACAAAGACAGTGAAAGAGAGAGAAATTCTTACAAAATTCGTTCAGCGGCTGTAATGCCACCTGGATTGACCATATCTAGACCCACAGCTGATTGAGACATAAGGGTGGACACTCTTGGGGCTGAGAGGTTTGGTGAGGTTGGGTGAGCAAACGCAGACCCTTTAAAGTAATACTGCGTGGTACCCATCCCATGGGTCCCAAATCTCCAGGTTCAAGGGCATCTTCCTACATCGAAAACATGCATGAGAAACCCAGAAGATGGTACACCGTGTGATCGGGAAAGGTTTCTAAAACGCACCTCATTTCTCATCTCCTTGTGCTCGGGTTCGCCATTCCAGCCGCTTTACTAGCAATCTCCCTCCTTGGAGAATCAGCACCTTTAACCTCCTGTTCCGTACAGGTTGCAATTTGTCCTGAGGATGAACGGGAAAAGGGGGAACCAATGAGACACTAGCTCTAGGTGTTGGGACAGGCACAGGTCACTCTATTTTCCCCTCAGGAAGAAGAATTAACCACAGGCTCAGCCTGCCGCCTGGGACCAGAATAGGGCCTGAAGCAATCCTGCGCTCTTGCGGCCAGCTCCCAAGAAAGCGAGTTGAAAAATGGAGCTCAGGGGCACTGCAATTCACAAACCTGCAGACTTATAAATGATGACTCTCGTCCACAAATATATTGATGGAAGGCAACGAAGAGGATTTGAAAGCAAGGCAGAATTGCAGGAAACAGATTTCAGGAGGGAGATTCGAATCGCCTTTAAAGCACAGGAAAAGCGGCAAAACCTCGACAATGATGCCCTTGGCCAAAAAGGGCGTATGCGTTTTTTCCTGAATATATTCAGGAAAAAACGCATACGCCCTTTTTGGCCAACCAAGCAACCTGGAAAGGCAAATCAGCGCTACAAAGATGTCTCGCTTCCCATCGGTCAAAAGGGCCATGCTGAATAAAGTGTCAAAACCAGAAATGCAGGACAGGCCATGGAGAAACGGGAGCCTGGCTAAGCTGATGGGCGGGATGTAAATTGCCAACAGCCACTCTGGAGAAGTGGACGGTGTGTCCTGAAACATCTAAAAAACTGAGCTTAGGGAGCATAGGGCACATCCACTCATGGGCGTATAAATTGGGAAAACTAAAAATCAGCAAGACACAGGCACCCCAAAGTTTAGGGCTGCTCTGTTGACAAGAATCTCCACTTCGTTACACCTTAAATATCCCAGGAAAGAGAAAAATGGATAAAGAAGTTGTGGTCCTTATGTACAATGGAATATCACTCAGCCATGAAATCAACGTCATAAGGCTAGTAGCAGCATGATGATTGGATTTAGGTACGACGATTCTAAGTGAAATAAGTCACACAGAAAAAGGCACTTATCATAAGATACGACTTATAGAGGGAATGTAAAAACCGCTACCCTTGAACTGAATTACAAAACAGAATAGAGTCACACGTTTAGAAAACACACTATGGCTGCTTAACGGGAAAGGTGAGGTGGGGTGATGCATACAACAAGGGTTTCAAATTATCTCAGATACCGTTCCATAAACCCAATATGTAATAGACAAGCCCTACTCCTTCCTCAATGAATTGGACTCAACACCCCCAATTCACCGCCCAAGAATATATCTGACTAGTAAGAATCTTGAAACCTATGCATTGATATCTCTCTGTAAGTGAGTCAAGTGGGTGTAAAGCGGCAAAATCACAGCAGTGAAAAGCAGGTAAACCACATTATAAAAATCAATTACTTTTAAAAACCCGTGAAACAAAGACAGTGAAAGAGAGAGAAATTCTTACAAAATTCGTTCAGCGGCTGTAATGCCACCTGGATTGACCATATCTAGACCCACAGCTGATTGAGACATAAGGGTGGACACTCTTGGGGCTGAGAGGTTTGGTGAGGTTGGGTGAGCAAACGCAGACCCTTTAAAGTAATACTGCGTGGTACCCATCCCATGGGTCCCAAATCTCCAGGTTCAAGGGCATCTTCCTACATCGAAAACATGCATGAGAAACCCAGAAGATGGTACACCGTGTGATCGGGAAAGGTTTCTAAAACGCACCTCATTTCTCATCTCCTTGTGCTCGGGTTGGCCATTCCAGCCGCTTTACTAGCAATCTCCCTCCTTGGAGAATCAGCACCTTTAACCTCCTGTTCCGTACAGCTTGCAATTTGTCCTGAGGATGAAAGGGAAGAGGGGGAACCAATGAGAGACTAGCTCCAGGTGTTGGGACAGGCAGAGGTCACTCTATTTTCCCATCAGGAAGAAGAATTAACCACAGGCTCAGCCTGCCGCCTGGGACCAGAATAGGGCCTGAAGCAATCCTGCGCTTTTGCGGCCAGCGCCCAAGAAAGCGAGTTGAAAAATGGAGCTCAGGGGCACTGCAATTCACAAACCTGCAGACTTATAAATGATGACTCTCGTCCACAAATATATTGAGGTAAGGCAATGAAGAGGATTTGAAAGCAAGGCAGAATTGCAGGAAACAGATTTCAGGAGGGAGATTCGAATCGCCTTTAAAGCACAGGAAAAGCGGCAAAACCTCGACAATGATGCCCTTGGCCAAAAAGGGCGTATGCGTTTTTTCCTGAATATATTCAGGAAAAAACGCATACGCCCTTTTTGGCCAACCAAGCAACCTGGAAAGGCAAATCAGCGCTACAAAGAAGTCTCGCTTCCCATCGGTCAAAAGGGCCATGCTGAATAAAGTGTCAAAAGCAGAAATGCAGGACAGGCCATGGAGAAACGGGAGCCTGGCTACGCTGATGGGCGGGATGTAAATTGCCAACAGCCACTCTGGAGAAGTGCACGGTGTGTCCTGAAACATCTAAAAAACTGAGCTTAGGGAGCATAGGGCACATCCACTCATGGGCGTATAAATCGGGAAAACTAAAAATCAGCAAGACACAGGCACCCCAAAGTTTAGGGCTGCTCTGTTGACAAGAATCTCTACTTCATTACACCTTAAATATCCTAGGAAAGAGAAAAATGGATAAAGAAGTTGTGGACCTTATGTACAATGGAATATCACTCAGCCATGAAATCAACGTCATAAGGCTAGTAGCAGCATGATGATTGGATTTAGGTACGACGATTCTAAGTGAAATAAGTCACACAGAAAAAGACACTTATCATAAGATATGACTTATAGAGGGAATGTAAAAACCGCTACCCTTGAAATGAATTACAAAACAGAATAGAGTCACACGTTTAGAAAACAAACTATGGCTGCTTAACGGGAAAGGTGAGGTGGGGTGATGCATACAACAAGGGTTTCAAATTATCTCAGATACCGTTCCATAAACCCAATATGTAATAGACAAGCCCTACTCCTTCCTCAATGAATTGGACTCAACACCCCCAATTCACCGCCCAAGAATATATCTGACTAGTAAGAATCTTGAAACCTATGCATTGATATCTCTCTGTAAGTGAGTCAAGTGGGTGTAAAGCGGCAAAATCACAGCAGTGAAAAGCAGGTAAACCCCATTATAAAAATCAATTACTTTTAAAAACCCGTCAAACAAAGACAGTGAAAGAGAGAGAAATTCTCACAAAATTCGTTCAGCGGTTGTAATGCCACCTGGATGGACCATATCTAGACCCACAGCTGATTGAGACAAAAGGGTGGACACTCTTGGGGCTGAGAGGTTTGGTGAGGTTGGGTGAGCAAACGCAGACCCTTTAAAGTAATACTGCGTGGTACTCATCCCATGGGTCCCAAATCTCCAGGTTCAAGGGCATCTTCCTACATCGAAAACATGCATGAGAAACCCAGAAGATGGTACACCGTGTGATCGGGAAAGGTTTCTAAAACGCACCTCATTTCTCATCTCCTTGTGCTCGGGTTCGCCATTCCAGCCGCTTTACTAGCAATCTCCCTCCTTGGAGAATCAGCACCTTTAACCTCCTGTTCCGTACAGCTTGCAATTTGTCCTGAGGATGAAAGGGAAGAGGGGGAACCAATGAGAGACTAGCTCTAGGTGTTGGGACAGGCACAGGTCACTATATTTTCTCCTCAAGAAGAAGAATTAACCACAGGCTCAGCCTGCCGCCTGGGACCAGAATAGGGCCTGAAGCAATCCTGCGCTTTTGCGGCCAGCGCCCAAGAAAGCGAGTTGAAAAATGGAGCTCAGGGACACTGCAATTCACAAACCTGCAGACTTATAAATGATGACTCTCGTCCACAAATATATTGAGGGAAGGCAACGAAGAGGATTTGAAAGCAAGGCAGAATTGCAGGAAACAGATTTCAGGAGGGAGATTCGAATCGCCTTTAAAGCACAGGAAAAGCGGCAAAACCTCGACAATGATGCCCTTGGCCAAAAAGGGCGTATGCGTTTTTTCCTGAATATATTCAGGAAAAAACGCATACGCCCTTTTTGGCCAACCAAGCAACCTGGAAAGGCAAATCAGCGCTACAAAGAAGTCTCGCTTCCCATCGGTCAAAAGGGCCATGCTGAATAAAGTGTCAAAACCAGAAATGCAGGACAGGCCATGGAGAAACGGGAGCCTGGCTACGCTGATGGGCGGGATGTAAATTGCCAACAGCCACTCTGGAGAAGTGCACGGTGTGTCCTGAAACATCTACAAAACTCAGCTTAGGGAGCATAGGGCACATCCACTCATGGGCGTATAAATTGGGAAAACTAAAAATCAGCAAGACACAGGCACCCCAAAGTTTAGGGCTGCTCTGTTGACAAGAATCTCCACTTCGTTACACCTTAAATATCCCAGGAAAGAGAAAAATGGATAAAGAAGTTGTGGTCCTTATGTACAATGGAATATCACTCAGCCATGAAATCAACGTCATAAGGCTAGTAGCAGCATGATGATTGGATTTAGGTACGACGATTCTAAGTGAAATAAGTCACACAGAAAAAGACACTTATCATAAGATATGACTTATAGAGGGAATGTAAAAACCGCTACCCTTGAACTGAATTACAAAACAGAATAGAGTCACACGTTTAGAAAACACACTATGGCTGCTTAACGGGAAAGGTGAGGTGGGGTGATGCATACAACAAGGGTTTCAAATTATCTCAGATACCGTTCCATAAACCCAATATGTAATAGACAAGCCCTACTCCTTCCTCAATGAGTTGGACTCAACACCCCCAATTCACCGCCCAAGAATATATCTGACTAGTAAGAATCTTGAAACCTATGCATTGATATCTCTCTGTAAGTGAGTCAAGTGGGTGTAAAGCGGCAAAATCACAGCAGTGAAAAGCAGGTAAACCACATTATAAAAATCAATTACTTTTAAAAACCCGTGAAACAAAGACAGTGAAAGAGAGAGAAATTCTTACAAAATTCGTTCAGCGGCTGTAATGCCACCTGGATTGACCATATCTAGACCCACAGCTGATTGAGACATAAGGGTGGACACTCTTGGGGCTGAGAGGTTTGGTGAGGTTGGGTGAGCAAACACAGACCCTTTAAAGTAATACTGCGTGGTACCCATCCCATGGGTCCCAAATCTCCAGGTTCAAGGGCATCTTCCTACATCGAAAACATGCATGAGAAACCCAGAAGATGGTACACCGTGTGATCGGGAAAGGTTTCTAAAACGCACCTCATTTCTCATCTCCTTGTGCTCGGGTTGGCCATTCCAGCCGCTTTACTAGCAATCTCCCTCCTTGGAGAATCAGCACCTTTAACCTCCTGTTCCGTACAGCTTGCAATTTGTCCTGAGGATGAAAGGGAAGAGGGGGAACCAATGAGAGACTAGCTCCAGGTGTTGGGACAGGCAGAGGTCACTCTATTTTCCCATCAGGAAGAAGAATTAACCACAGGCTCAGCCTGCCGCCTGGGACCAGAATAGGGCCTGAAGCAATCCTGCGCTTTTGCGGCCAGCGCCCAAGAAAGCGAGTTGAAAAATGGAGCTCAGGGGCACTGCAATTCACAAACCTGCAGACTTATAAATGATGACTCTCGTCCACAAATATATTGAGGGAAGGCAACGAAGAGGATTTGAAAGCAAGGCAGAATTGCAGGAAACAGATTTCAGGAGGGAGATTCGAATCGCCTTTAAAGCACAGGAAAAGCGGCAAAACCTCGACAATGATGCCCTTGGCCAAAAAGGGCGTATGCGTTTTTTCCTGAATATATTCAGGAAAAAACGCATACGCCCTTTTTGGCCAACCAAGCAACCTGGAAAGGCAAATCAGCGCTACAAAGAAGTCTCGCTTCCCATCGGTCAAAAGGGCCATGCTGAATAAAGTGTCAAAACCAGAAATGCAGGACAGGCCATGGAGAAACGGGAGCCTGGCTAAGCTGATGGGCGGGATGTAAATTGCCAACAGCCACTCTGGAGAAGTGGACGGTGTGTCCTGAAGCATCTAAAAAACTGAGCTTAGGGAGCATAGGGCACATCCACTCATGGGCGTATAAATTGGGAAAACTAAAAATCAGCAAGACACAGGCACCCCAAAGTTTAGGGCTGCTCTGTTGACAAGAATCTCCACTTCGTTACACCTTAAATATCCCAGGAAAGAGAAAAATGGATAAAGAAGTTGTGGTCCTTATGTACAATGGAATATCACTCAGCCATGAAATCAACGTCATAAGGCTAGTAGCAGCATGATGATTGGATTTAGGTACGACGATTCTAAGTGAAATAAGTCACACAGAAAAAGACACTTATCATAAGATATGACTTATAGAGGGAATGTAAAAACCGCTACCCTTGAACTGAATTACAAAACAGAATAGAGTCACACGTTTAGAAAACACACTATGGCTGCTTAACGGGAAAGGTGAGGTGGGGTGATGCATACAACAAGGGTTTCAAATTATCTCAGATACCGTTCCATAAACCCAATATGTAATACACAAGCCCTACTCCTTCCTCAATGAATTGGACTCAACACCCCCAATTCACCGCCCAAGAATATATCTGACTAGTAAGAATCTTGAAACCTATGCATTGATATCTCTCTGTAAGTGAGTCAAGTGGGTGTAAAGCGGCAAAATCACAGCAGTGAAAAGCAGGTAAACCCCATTATAAAAATCAATTACTTTTAAAAACCCGTAAAAAAAAGACAGTGAAAGAGAGAGAAATTCTTACAAAATTCGTTCAGCGGCTGTAATGCCACCTGGATTGACCATATCTAGACCCACAGCTGATTGAGACATAAGGGTGGACACTCTTGGGGCTGAGAGGTTTGGTGAGGTTGGGTGAGCAAACGCAGACCCTTTAAAGTAATACTGCGTGGTACCCATCCCATGGGTCCCAAATCTCCAGGTTCAAGGGCATCTTCCTACATCGAAAACATGCATGAGAAACCCAGAAGATGGTACACCGTGTGATCGGGAAAGGTTTCTAAAACGCACCTGATTTCTCATCTCCTTTTGCACGGGTTCGCCATTCCAGCCGCTTTACTAGCAATCTCCCTCCTTGGAGAATCAGCACCTTTAACCTCCTGTTCCGTACAGCTTGCAATTTGTCCTGAGGATGAAAGGGAAGAGGGGGAACCAATGAGAGACTAGCTCCAGGTGTTGGGACAGGCAGAGGTCACTCTATTTTCCCATCAGGAAGAAGAATTAACCACAGGCTCAGCCTGCCGCCTGGGACCAGAATAGGGCCTGAAGCAATCCTGCGCTTTTGCGGCCAGCGCCCAAGAAAGCGAGTTGAAAAATGGAGCTCAGGGGCACTGCAATTCACAAACCTGCAGACTTATAAATGATGACTCTCGTCCACAAATATATTGAGGGAAGGCAACGAAGAGGATTTGAAAGCAAGGCAGAATTGCAGGAAACAGATTTCAGGAGGGAGATTCGAATCGCCTTTAAAGCACAGGAAAAGCGGCAAAACCTCGACAATGATGCCCTTGGCCAAAAAGGGCGTATGCGTTTTTTCCTGAATATATTCAGGAAAAAACGCATACGCCCTTTTTGGCCAACCAAGCAACCTGGAAAGGCAAATCAGCGCTACAAAGAAGTCTCGCTTCCCATCGGTCAAAAGGGCCATGCTGAATAAAGTGTCAAAACCAGAAATGCAGGACAGGCCATGGAGAAACGGGAGCCTGGCTACGCTGATGGGCGGGATGTAAATTGCCAACAGCCACTCTGGAGAAGTGCACGGTGTGTCCTGAAACATCTACAAAACTCAGCTTAGGGAGCATAGGGCACATCCACTCATGGGCGTATAAATTGGGAAAACTAAAAATCAGCAAGACACAGGCACCCCAAAGTTTAGGGCTGCTCTGTTGACAAGAATCTCCACTTCGTTACACCTTAAATATCCCAGGAAAGAGAAAAATGGATAAAGAAGTTGTGGTCCTTATGTACAATGGAATATCACTCAGCCATGAAATCAACGTCATAAGGCTAGTAGCAGCATGATGATTGGATTTAGGTACGACGATTCTAAGTGAAATAAGTCACACAGAAAAAGGCACTTATCATAAGATATGACTTATAGAGGGAATGTAAAAACCGCTACCCTTGAACTGAATTACAAAACAGAATAGAGTCACACGTTTAGAAAACACACTATGGCTGCTTAACGGGAAAGGTGAGGTGGGGTGATGCATACAACAAGGGTTTCAAATTATCTCAGATACCGTTCCATAAACCCAATATGTAATAGACAAGCCCTACTCCTTCCTCAATGAATTGGACTCAACACCCCCAATTCACCGCCCAAGAATATATCTGGCTAGTAAGAATCTTGAAACCTATGCATTGATATCTCTCTGTAAGTGAGTCAAGTGGGTGTAAAGCGGCAAAATCACAGCAGTGAAAAGCAGGTAAACCCCATTATAAAAATCAATTACTTTTAAAAACCCGTGAAACAAAGACAGTGAAAGAGAGAGAAATTCTTACAAAATTCGTTCAGCGGTTGTAATGCCACCTGGATTGACCATATCTAGACCCACAGCTGATTGAGACATAAGGGTGGACACTCTTGGGGCTGAGAGGTTTGGTGAGGTTGGGTGAGCAAACGCAGACCCTTTAAAGTAATACTGCGTGGTACCCATCCCATGGGTCCCAAATCTCCAGGTTCAAGGGCATCTTCCTACATCGAAAACATGCATGAGAAACCCAGAAGATGGTACACCGTGTGATCGGGAAAGGTTTCTAAAACGCACCTCATTTCTCATCTCCTTGTGCTCGGGTTGGCCATTCCAGCCGCTTTACTAGCAATCTCCCTCCTTGGAGAATCAGCACCTTTAACCTCCTGTTCCGTACAGCTTGCAATTTGTCCTGAGGATGAAAGGGAAGAGGGGGAACCAATGAGAGACTAGCTCCAGGTGTTGGGACAGGCAGAGGTCACTCTATTTTCCCATCAGGAAGAAGAATTAACCACAGGCTCAGCCTGCCGCCTGGGACCAGAATAGGGCCTGAAGCAATCCTGCGCTTTTGCGGCCAGCGCCCAAGAAAGCGAGTTGAAAAATGGAGCTCAGGGGCACTGCAATTCACAAACCTGCAGACTTATAAATGATGACTCTCGTCCACAAATATATTGAGGGAAGGCAATGAAGAGGATTTGAAAGCAAGGCAGAATTGCAGGAAACAGATTTCAGGAGGGAGATTCGAATCGCCTTTAAAGCACAGGAAAAGCGGCAAAACCTCGACAATGATGCCCTTGGCCAAAAAGGGCGTATGCGTTTTTTCCTGAATATATTCAGGAAAAAACGCATACGCCCTTTTTGGCCAACCAAGCAACCTGGAAAGGCAAATCAGCGCTACAAAGAAGTCTCGCTTCCCATCGGTCAAAAGGGCCATGCTGAATAAAGTGTCAAAAGCAGAAATGCAGGACAGGCCATGGAGAAACGGGAGCCTGGCTACGCTGATGGGCGGGATGTAAATTGCCAACAGCCACTCTGGAGAAGTGCACGGTGTGTCCTGAAACATCTAAAAAACTGAGCTTAGGGAGCATAGGGCACATCCACTCATGGGCGTATAAATCGGGAAAACTAAAAATCAGCAAGACACAGGCACCCCAAAGTTTAGGGCTGCTCTGTTGACAAGAATCTCTACTTCATTACACCTTAAATATCCCAGGAAAGAGAAAAATGGATAAAGAAGTTGTGGACCTTATGTACAATGGAATATCACTCAGCCATGAAATCAACGTCATAAGGCTAGTAGCAGCATGATGATTGGATTTAGGTACGACGATTCTAAGTGAAATAAGTCACACAGAAAAAGACACTTATCATAAGATATGACTTATAGAGGGAATGTAAAAACCGCTACCCTTGAAATGAATTACAAAACAGAATAGAGTCACACGTTTAGAAAACAAACTATGGCTGCTTAACGGGAAAGGTGAGGTGGGGTGATGCATACAACAAGGGTTTCAAATTATCTCAGATACCGTTCCATAAACCCAATATGTAATAGACAAGCCCTACTCCTTCCTCAATGAATTGGACTCAACACCCCCAATTCACCGCCCAAGAATATATCTGACTAGTAAGAATCTTGAAACCTATGCATTGATATCTCTCTGTAAGTGAGTCAAGTGGGTGTAAAGCGGCAAAATCACAGCAGTGAAAAGCAGGTAAACCCCATTATAAAAATCAATTACTTTTAAAAACCCGTCAAACAAAGACAGTGAAAGAGAGAGAAATTCTCACAAAATTCGTTCAGCGGTTGTAATGCCACCTGGATGGACCATATCTAGACCCACAGCTGATTGAGACAAAAGGGTGGACACTCTTGGGGCTGAGAGGTTTGGTGAGGTTGGGTGAGCAAACGCAGACCCTTTAAAGTAATACTGCGTGGTACTCATCCCATGGGTCCCAAATCTCCAGGTTCAAGGGCATCTTCCTACATCGAAAACATGCATGAGAAACCCAGAAGATGGTACACCGTGTGATCGGGAAAGGTTTCTAAAACGCACCTCATTTCTCATCTCCTTGTGCTCGGGTTCGCCATTCCAGCCGCTTTACTAGCAATCTCCCTCCTTGGAGAATCAGCACCTTTAACCTCCTGTTCCGTACAGCTTGCAATTTGTCCTGAGGATGAAAGGGAAGAGGGGGAACCAATGAGAGACTAGCTCTAGGTGTTGGGACAGGCACAGGTCACTATATTTTCTCCTCAAGAAGAAGAATTAACCACAGGCTCAGCCTGCCGCCTGGGACCAGAATAGGGCCTGAAGCAATCCTGCGCTTTTGCGGCCAGCGCCCAAGAAAGCGAGTTGAAAAATGGAGCTCAGGGACACTGCAATTCACAAACCTGCAGACTTATAAATGATGACTCTCGTCCACAAATATATTGAGGGAAGGCAACGAAGAGGATTTGAAAGCAAGGCAGAATTGCAGGAAACAGATTTCAGGAGGGAGATTCGAATCGCCTTTAAAGCACAGGAAAAGCGGCAAAACCTCGACAATGATGCCCTTGGCCAAAAAGGGCGTATGCGTTTTTTCCTGAATATATTCAGGAAAAAACGCATACGCCCTTTTTGGCCAACCAAGCAACCTGGAAAGGCAAATCAGCGCTACAAAGAAGTCTCGCTTCCCATCGGTCAAAAGGGCCATGCTGAATAAAGTGTCAAAACCAGAAATGCAGGACAGGCCATGGAGAAACGGGAGCCTGGCTACGCTGATGGGCGGGATGTAAATTGCCAACAGCCACTCTGGAGAAGTGCACGGTGTGTCCTGAAACATCTACAAAACTCAGCTTAGGGAGCATAGGGCACATCCACTCATGGGCGTATAAATTGGGAAAACTAAAAATCAGCAAGACACAGGCACCCCAAAGTTTAGGGCTGCTCTGTTGACAAGAATCTCCACTTCGTTACACCTTAAATATCCCAGGAAAGAGAAAAATGGATAAAGAAGTTGTGGTCCTTATGTACAATGGAATATCACTCAGCCATGAAATCAACGTCATAAGGCTAGTAGCAGCATGATGATTGGATTTAGGTACGACGATTCTAAGTGAAATAAGTCACACAGAAAAAGACACTTATCATAAGATATGACTTATAGAGGGAATGTAAAAACCGCTACCCTTGAACTGAATTACAAAACAGAATAGAGTCACACGTTTAGAAAACACACTATGGCTGCTTAACGGGAAAGGTGAGGTGGGGTGATGCATACAACAAGGGTTTCAAATTATCTCAGATACCGTTCCATAAACCCAATATGTAATAGACAAGCCCTACTCCTTCCTCAATGAGTTGGACTCAACACCCCCAATTCACCGCCCAAGAATATATCTGACTAGTAAGAATCTTGAAACCTATGCATTGATATCTCTCTGTAAGTGAGTCAAGTGGGTGTAAAGCGGCAAAATCACAGCAGTGAAAAGCAGGTAAACCACATTATAAAAATCAATTACTTTTAAAAACCCGTGAAACAAAGACAGTGAAAGAGAGAGAAATTCTTACAAAATTCGTTCAGCGGCTGTAATGCCACCTGGATTGACCATATCTAGACCCACAGCTGATTGAGACATAAGGGTGGACACTCTTGGGGCTGAGAGGTTTGGTGAGGTTGGGTGAGCAAACACAGACCCTTTAAAGTAATACTGCGTGGTACCCATCCCATGGGTCCCAAATCTCCAGGTTCAAGGGCATCTTCCTACATCGAAAACATGCATGAGAAACCCAGAAGATGGTACACCGTGTGATCGGGAAAGGTTTCTAAAACGCACCTCATTTCTCATCTCCTTGTGCTCGGGTTGGCCATTCCAGCCGCTTTACTAGCAATCTCCCTCCTTGGAGAATCAGCACCTTTAACCTCCTGTTCCGTACAGCTTGCAATTTGTCCTGAGGATGAAAGGGAAGAGGGGGAACCAATGAGAGACTAGCTCCAGGTGTTGGGACAGGCAGAGGTCACTCTATTTTCCCATCAGGAAGAAGAATTAACCACAGGCTCAGCCTGCCGCCTGGGACCAGAATAGGGCCTGAAGCAATCCTGCGCTTTTGCGGCCAGCGCCCAAGAAAGCGAGTTGAAAAATGGAGCTCAGGGGCACTGCAATTCACAAACCTGCAGACTTATAAATGATGACTCTCGTCCACAAATATATTGAGGGAAGGCAACGAAGAGGATTTGAAAGCAAGGCAGAATTGCAGGAAACAGATTTCAGGAGGGAGATTCGAATCGCCTTTAAAGCACAGGAAAAGCGGCAAAACCTCGACAATGATGCCCTTGGCCAAAAAGGGCGTATGCGTTTTTTCCTGAATATATTCAGGAAAAAACGCATACGCCCTTTTTGGCCAACCAAGCAACCTGGAAAGGCAAATCAGCGCTACAAAGAAGTCTCGCTTCCCATCGGTCAAAAGGGCCATGCTGAATAAAGTGTCAAAACCAGAAATGCAGGACAGGCCATGGAGAAACGGGAGCCTGGCTAAGCTGATGGGCGGGATGTAAATTGCCAACAGCCACTCTGGAGAAGTGGACGGTGTGTCCTGAAGCATCTAAAAAACTGAGCTTAGGGAGCATAGGGCACATCCACTCATGGGCGTATAAATTGGGAAAACTAAAAATCAGCAAGACACAGGCACCCCAAAGTTTAGGGCTGCTCTGTTGACAAGAATCTCCACTTCGTTACACCTTAAATATCCCAGGAAAGAGAAAAATGGATAAAGAAGTTGTGGTCCTTATGTACAATGGAATATCACTCAGCCATGAAATCAACGTCATAAGGCTAGTAGCAGCATGATGATTGGATTTAGGTACGACGATTCTAAGTGAAATAAGTCACACAGAAAAAGACACTTATCATAAGATATGACTTATAGAGGGAATGTAAAAACCGCTACCCTTGAACTGAATTACAAAACAGAATAGAGTCACACGTTTAGAAAACACACTATGGCTGCTTAACGGGAAAGGTGAGGTGGGGTGATGCATACAACAAGGGTTTCAAATTATCTCAGATACCGTTCCATAAACCCAATATGTAATACACAAGCCCTACTCCTTCCTCAATGAATTGGACTCAACACCCCCAATTCACCGCCCAAGAATATATCTGACTAGTAAGAATCTTGAAACCTATGCATTGATATCTCTCTGTAAGTGAGTCAAGTGGGTGTAAAGCGGCAAAATCACAGCAGTGAAAAGCAGGTAAACCCCATTATAAAAATCAATTACTTTTAAAAACCCGTAAAAAAAAGACAGTGAAAGAGAGAGAAATTCTTACAAAATTCGTTCAGCGGCTGTAATGCCACCTGGATTGACCATATCTAGACCCACAGCTGATTGAGACATAAGGGTGGACACTCTTGGGGCTGAGAGGTTTGGTGAGGTTGGGTGAGCAAACGCAGACCCTTTAAAGTAATACTGCGTGGTACCCATCCCATGGGTCCCAAATCTCCAGGTTCAAGGGCATCTTCCTACATCGAAAACATGCATGAGAAACCCAGAAGATGGTACACCGTGTGATCGGGAAAGGTTTCTAAAACGCACCTGATTTCTCATCTCCTTTTGCACGGGTTCGCCATTCCAGCCGCTTTACTAGCAATCTCCCTCCTTGGAGAATCAGCACCTTTAACCTCCTGTTCCGTACAGCTTGCAATTTGTCCTGAGGATGAAAGGGAAGAGGGGGAACCAATGAGAGACTAGCTCCAGGTGTTGGGACAGGCAGAGGTCACTCTATTTTCCCATCAGGAAGAAGAATTAACCACAGGCTCAGCCTGCCGCCTGGGACCAGAATAGGGCCTGAAGCAATCCTGCGCTTTTGCGGCCAGCGCCCAAGAAAGCGAGTTGAAAAATGGAGCTCAGGGGCACTGCAATTCACAAACCTGCAGACTTATAAATGATGACTCTCGTCCACAAATATATTGAGGGAAGGCAACGAAGAGGATTTGAAAGCAAGGCAGAATTGCAGGAAACAGATTTCAGGAGGGAGATTCGAATCGCCTTTAAAGCACAGGAAAAGCGGCAAAACCTCGACAATGATGCCCTTGGCCAAAAAGGGCGTATGCGTTTTTTCCTGAATATATTCAGGAAAAAACGCATACGCCCTTTTTGGCCAACCAAGCAACCTGGAAAGGCAAATCAGCGCTACAAAGAAGTCTCGCTTCCCATCGGTCAAAAGGGCCATGCTGAATAAAGTGTCAAAACCAGAAATGCAGGACAGGCCATGGAGAAACGGGAGCCTGGCTACGCTGATGGGCGGGATGTAAATTGCCAACAGCCACTCTGGAGAAGTGCACGGTGTGTCCTGAAACATCTACAAAACTCAGCTTAGGGAGCATAGGGCACATCCACTCATGGGCGTATAAATTGGGAAAACTAAAAATCAGCAAGACACAGGCACCCCAAAGTTTAGGGCTGCTCTGTTGACAAGAATCTCCACTTCGTTACACCTTAAATATCCCAGGAAAGAGAAAAATGGATAAAGAAGTTGTGGTCCTTATGTACAATGGAATATCACTCAGCCATGAAATCAACGTCATAAGGCTAGTAGCAGCATGATGATTGGATTTAGGTACGACGATTCTAAGTGAAATAAGTCACACAGAAAAAGGCACTTATCATAAGATATGACTTATAGAGGGAATGTAAAAACCGCTACCCTTGAACTGAATTACAAAACAGAATAGAGTCACACGTTTAGAAAACACACTATGGCTGCTTAACGGGAAAGGTGAGGTGGGGTGATGCATACAACAAGGGTTTCAAATTATCTCAGATACCGTTCCATAAACCCAATATGTAATAGACAAGCCCTACTCCTTCCTCAATGAATTGGACTCAACACCCCCAATTCACCGCCCAAGAATATATCTGGCTAGTAAGAATCTTGAAACCTATGCATTGATATCTCTCTGTAAGTGAGTCAAGTGGGTGTAAAGCGGCAAAATCACAGCAGTGAAAAGCAGGTAAACCCCATTATAAAAATCAATTACTTTTAAAAACCCGTGAAACAAAGACAGTGAAAGAGAGAGAAATTCTTACAAAATTCGTTCAGCGGTTGTAATGCCACCTGGATTGACCATATCTAGACCCACAGCTGATTGAGACATAAGGGTGGACACTCTTGGGGCTGAGAGGTTTGGTGAGGTTGGGTGAGCAAACGCAGACCCTTTAAAGTAATACTGCGTGGTACCCATCCCATGGGTCCCAAATCTCCAGGTTCAAGGGCATCTTCCTACATCGAAAACATGCATGAGAAACCCAGAAGATGGTACACCGTGTGATCGGGAAAGGTTTCTAAAACGCACCTCATTTCTCATCTCCTTGTGCTCGGGTTCGCCATTCCAGCCGCTTTACTAGCAATCTCCCTCCTTGGAGAATCAGCACCTTTAACCTCCTGTTCCGTACAGCTTGCAATTTGTCCTGAGGATGAAAGGGAAGAGGGGGAACCAATGAGAGACTAGCTCCAGGTGTTGGGACAGGCAGAGGTCACTCTATTTTCCCATCAGGAAGAAGAATTAACCACAGGCTCAGCCTGCCGCCTGGGACCAGAATAGGGCCTGAAGCAATCCTGCGCTTTTGCGGCCAGCGCCCAAGAAAGCGAGTTGAAAAATGGAGCTCAGGGGCACTGCAATTCACAAACCTGCAGACTTATAAATGATGACTCTCGTCCACAAATATATTGAGGGAAGGCAACGAAGAGGATTTGAAAGCAAGGCAGAATTGCAGGAAACAGATTTCAGGAGGGAGATTCGAATCGCCTTTAAAGCACAGGAAAAGCGGCAAAACCTCGACAATGATGCCCTTGGCCAAAAAGGGCGTATGCGTTTTTTCCTGAATATATTCAGGAAAAAACGCATACGCCCTTTTTGGCCAACCAAGCAACCTGGAAAGGCAAATCAGCGCTACAAAGAAGTCTCGCTTCCCATCGGTCAAAAGGGCCATGCTGAATAAAGTGTCAAAACCAGAAATGCAGGACAGGCCATGGAGAAACGGGAGCCTGGCTACGCTGATGGGCGGGATGTAAATTGCCAACAGCCACTCTGGAGAAGTGCACGGTGTGTCCTGAAACATCTAAAAAACTGAGCTTAGGGAGCATAGGGCACATCCACTCATGGGCGTATAAATTGGGAAAACTAAAAATCAGCAAGACACAGGCACCCCAAAGTTTAGGGCTGCTCTGTTGACAAGAATCTCCACTTCGTTACACCTTAAATATCCCAGGAAAGAGAAAAATGGATAAAGAAGTTGTGGTCCTTATGTACAATGGAATATCACTCAGCCATGAAATCAATGTAATAAGGCTAGTAGCAGCATGATGATTGGATTTAGGTACGACGATTCTAAGTGAAATAAGTCACACAGAAAAAGACACTTATCATAAGATATGACTTATAGAGGGAATGTAAAAACCGCTACCCTTGAACTGAATTACAAAACAGAATAGAGTCACACGTTTAGAAAACAAACTATGGCTGCTTAACGGGAAAGGTGAGGTGGGGTGATGCATACAACAAGGGTTTCAAATTATCTCAGATACCGTTCCATAAACCCAATATGTAATACACAAGCCCTACTCCTTCCTCAATGAATTGGACTCAACACCCCCAATTCACCGCCCAAGAATATATCTGACTAGTAAGAATCTTGAAACCTATGCATTGATATCTCTCTGTAAGTGAGTCAAGTGGGTGTAAAGCGGCAAAATCACAGCAGTGAAAAGCAGGTAAACCCCATTATAAAAATCAATTACTTTTAAAAACCCGTGAAACAAAGACAGTGAAAGAGAGAGAAATTCTTACAAAATTCGTTCAGCGGCTGTAATGCCACCTGGATTGACCATATCTAGACCCACAGCTGATTGAGACATAAGGGTGGACACTCTTTGGGCTGAGAGGTTTGGTGAGGTTGGGTGAGCAAACGCAGACCCTTTAAAGTAATACTGCGTGGTACCCATCCCATGGGTCCCAAATCTCCAGGTTCAAGGGCATCTTCCTACATCGAAAACATGCATGAGAAACCCAGAAGATGGTACACCGTGTGATCGGGAAAGGTTTCTAAAACGCACCTCATTTCTCATCTCCTTGTGCTCGGGTTCGCCATTCCAGCCGCTTTACTAGCAATCTCCCTCCTTGGAGAATCAGCACCTTTAACCTCCTGTTCCGTACAGCTTGCAATTTGTCCTGAGGATGAAAGGGAAGAGGGGGAACCAATGAGAGACTAGCTCCAGGTGTTGGGACAGGCAGAGGTCACTCTATTTTCCCATCAGGAAGAAGAATTAACCACAGGCTCAGCCTGCCGCCTGGGACCAGAATAGGGCCTGAAGCAATCCTGCGCTTTTGCGGCCAGCGCCCAAGAAAGCGAGTTGAAAAATGGAGCTCAGGGGCACTGCAATTCACAAACCTGCAGACTTATAAATGATGACTCTCGTCCACAAATATATTGAGGGAAGGCAACGAAGAGGATTTGAAAGCAAGGCAGAATTGCAGGAAACAGATTTCAGGAGGGAGATTCGAATCGCCTTTAAAGCACAGGAAAAGCGGCAAAACCTCGACAATGATGCCCTTGGCCAAAAAGGGCGTATGCGTTTTTTCCTGAATATATTCAGGAAAAAACGCATACGCCCTTTTTGGCCAACCAAGCAACCTGGAAAGGCAAATCAGCGCTACAAAGAAGTCTCGCTTCCCATCGGTCAAAAGGGCCATGCTGAATAAAGTGTCAAAACCAGAAATGCAGGACAGGCCATGGAGAAACGGGAGACTGGCTACGCTGATGGGCGGGATGTAAATTGCCAACAGCCTCTCTGGAGAAGTGTACGGTGTGTCCTGAAACATCTAAAAAACTCAGCTTAGGGAGCATATGGCACATCCACTCATGGGCGTATAAATTGGGAAAACTAAAAATCAGCAAGACACAGGCACCCCAAAGTTTAGGGCTGCTCTGTTGACAAGAATCTCCACTTCGTTACACCTTAAATATCCCAGGAAAGAGAAAAATGGATAAAGAAGTTGTGGTCCTTATGTACAATGGAATATCACTCAGCCATGAAATCAACGTCATAAGGCTAGTAGCAGCATGATGATTGGATTTAGGTACGACGATTCTAAGTGAAATAAGTCACACAGAAAAAGACACTTATCATAAGATATGACTTATAGAGGGAATGTAAAAACCGCTACCCTTAAACTGAATTACAAAACAGAATAGAGTCACACGTTTAGAAAACACACTATGGCTGCTTAATGGGAAAGGTGAGGTGGGGTGATGCATACAACAAGGGTTTCAAATTATCTCAGATACCGTTCCATAAACCCAATATGTAATAGACAAGCCCTACTCCTTGCTCAATGAATTGGACTCAACACCCCCAATTCACCGCCCAAGAATATATCTGACTAGTAAGAATCTTGAAACCTATGCATTGATATCTCTCTGTAAGTGAGTCAAGTGGGTGTAAAGCGGCAAAATCACAGCAGTGAAAAGCAGGTAAACCCCATTATAAAAATCAATTACTTTTAAAAACCCGTGAAACAAAGACAGTGAAAGAGAGAGAAATTCTTACAAAATTCGTTCAGCGGCTGTAATGCCACCTGGATTGACCATATCTAGACCCACAGCTGATTGAGACATAAGGGTGGACACTCTTGGGGCTGAGAGGTTTGGTGAGGTTGGGTGAGCAAACGCAGACCCTTTAAAGTAATACTGCGTGGTACCCATCCCATGGGTCCCAAATCTCCAGGTTCAAGGGCATCTTCCTACATCGAAAACATGCATGAGAAACCCAGAAGATGGTACACCGAGTGATCGGGAAAGGTTTCTAAAACGCACCTCATTTCTCATCTCCTTGTGCTCGGGTTCGCCATTCCAGCCGCTTTACTAGCAATCTCCCTCCTTGGAGAATCAGCACCTTTAACCTCCTGTTCCGTACAGCTTGCAATTTGTCCTGAGGATGAAAGGGAAGAGGGGGAACCAATGAGAGACTAGCTCCAGGTGTTGGGACAGGCAGAGGTCACTCTATTTTCCCATCAGGAAGAAGAATTAACCACAGGCTCAGCCTGCCGCCTGGGACCAGAATAGGGCCTGAAGCAATCCTGCGCTATTGCGGCCAGCGCCCAAGAAAGCGAGTTGAAAAATGGAGCTCAGGGGCACTGCAATTCACAAACCTGCAGACTTATAAATGATGACTCTCGTCCACAAATATATTGAGGGAAGGCAACGAAGAGGATTTGAAAGCAAGGCAGAATTGCAGGAAACAGATTTCAGGAGGGAGATTCGAATCGCCTTGAAAGCACAGGAAAATTGGCAAAACCTCGACAATGATGCCCTTGGCCAAAAAGGGCGTATGCGTTTTTTCCTGAATATATTCAGGAAAAAACGCATACGCCCTTTTTGGCCAACCAAGCAACGTGGAAAGGCAAATCAGCGCTACAAAGAAGTCTCGCTTCCCATCGGTCAAAAGGGCCATGCTGAATAAAGTGTCAAAAGCAGAAATGCAGGACAGGCCATGGAGAAACGGGAGCCTGGCTACGCTGATGGGCGGGATGTAAATTGCCAACAGCCACTCTGGAGAAGTGCACGGTGTGTCCTGAAACATCTAGAAAACTGAGCTTAGGGAGCATAGGGCACATCCACTCATGGGCGTATAAATTGGGAAAACTAAAAATCAGCAAGACACAGGCACCCCAAAGTTTAGGGCTGCTCTGTTGACAAGAATCTCCACTTCGTTACACCTTAAATATCCCAGGAAAGAGAAAAATGGATAAAGAAGTTGTGGTTCTTATGTACAATGGAATATCACTCAGCCATGAAATCAACGTCATAAGGCTAGTAGCAGCATGATGATTGGATTTAGGTACGACGATTCTAAGTGAAATAAGTCACACAGAAAAAGACACTTATCATAAGATATGACTTATAGAGGGAATGTAAAAACCGCTACCCTTGAACTGAATTACAAAACAGAATAGAGTCACACGTTTAGAAAACACACTATGGCTGCTTAACCGGAAAGGTGAGGTGGGGTGATGCATACAACAAGGGTTTCAAATTATCTCAGATACCGTTCCATAAACCCAATATGTAATAGACAAGCCCTACTCCTTCCTCAATGAATTGGACTCAACACCCCCAATTCACCGCCCAAGAATATATCTGACTAGTAAGAATCTTGAAACCTATGCATTGATATCTCTCTGTAAGTGAGTCAAGTGGGTGTAAAGCGGCAAAATCACAGCAGTGAAAAGCAGGTAAACCCCATTATAAAAATCAATTACTTTTAAAAACCCGTGAAACAAAGACAGTGAAAGAGAGAGAAATTCTTACAAAATTCGTTCAGCGGCTGTAATGCCACCTGGATTGACCATATCTAGACCCACAGCTGATTGAGACATAAGGGTGGACACTCTTGGGGCTGAGAGGTTTGGTGAGGTTGGGTGAGCAAACGCAGACCCTTTAAAGTAATACTGCGTGGTACCCATCCCATGGGTCCCAAATCTCCAGGTTCAAGGGCATCTTCCTACATCGAAAACATGCATGAGAAACCCAGAAGATGGTACACCGAGTGATCGGGAAAGGTTTCTAAAACGCACCTCATTTCTCATCTCCTTGTGCTCGGGTTCGCCATTCCAGCCGCTTTACTAGCAATCTCCCTCCTTGGAGAATCAGCACCTTTAACCTCCTGTTCCGTACAGCTTGCAATTTGTCCTGAGGATGAAAGGGAAGAGGGGGAACCAATGAGAGACTAGCTCCAGGTGTTGGGACAGGCAGAGGTCACTCTATTTTCCCATCAGGAAGAAGAATTAACCACAGGCTCAGCCTGCCGCCTGGGACCAGAATAGGGCCTGAAGCAATCCTGCGCTATTGCGGCCAGCGCCCAAGAAAGCGAGTTGAAAAATGGAGCTCAGGGGCACTGCAATTCACAAACCTGCAGACTTATAAATGATGACTCTCGTCCACAAATATATTGAGGGAAGGCAACGAAGAGGATTTGAAAGCAAGGCAGAATTGCAGGAAACAGATTTCAGGAGGGAGATTCGAATCGCCTTTAAAGCACAGGAAAATTGGCAAAACCTCGACAATGATGCCCTTGGCCAAAAAGGGCGTATGCGTTTTTTCCTGAATATATTCAGGAAAAAACGCATACGCCCTTTTTGGCCAACCAAGCAACGTGGAAAGGCAAATCAGCGCTACAAAGAAGTCTCGCTTCCCATCGGTCAAAAGGGCCATGCTGAATAAAGTGTCAAAAGCAGAAATGCAGGACAGGCCATGGAGAAACGGGAGCCTGGCTACGCTGATGGGCGGGATGTAAATTGCCAACAGCCACTCTGGAGAAGTGCACGGTGTGTCCTGAAACATCTAGAAAACTGAGCTTAGGGAGCATAGGGCACATCCACTCATGGGCGTATAAATTGGGAAAACTAAAAATCAGCAAGACACAGGCACCCCAAAGTTTAGGGCTGCTCTGTTGACAAGAATCTCCACTTCGTTACACCTTAAATATCCCAGGAAAGAGAAAAATGGATAAAGAAGTTGTGGTTCTTATGTACAATGGAATATCACTCAGCCATGAAATCAACGTCATAAGGCTAGTAGCAGCATGATGATTGGATTTAGGTACGACGATTCTAAGTGAAATAAGTCACACAGAAAAAGACACTTATCATAAGATATGACTTATAGAGGGAATGTAAAAACCGCTACCCTTGAACTGAATTACAAAACAGAATAGAGTCACACGTTTAGAAAACACACTATGGCTGCTTAACGGGAAAGGTGAGGTGGGGTGATGCATACAACAAGGGTTTCAAATTATCTCAGATACCGTTCCATAAACCCAATATGTAATAGACAAGCCCTACTCCTTCCTCAATGAATTGGACTCAACACCCCCAATTCACCGCCCAAGAATATATCTGACTAGTAAGAATCTTGAAACCTATGCATTGATATCTCTCTGTAAGTGAGTCAAGTGGGTGTAAAGCGGCAAAATCACAGCAGTGAAAAGCAGGTAAACCCCATTATAAAAATCAATTACTTTTAAAAACCCGTGAAACAAAGACAGTGAAAGAGAGAGAAATTCTTACAAAATTCGTTCAGCGGCTGTAATGCCACCTGGATTGACCATATCTAGACCCACAGCTGATTGAGACATAAGGGTGGACACTCTTGGGGCTGAGAGGTTTGGTGAGGTTGGGTGAGCAAACGCAGACCCTTTAAAGTAATACTGCGTGGTACCCATCCCATGGGTCCCAAATCTCCAGGTTCAAGGGCATCTTCCTACATCGAAAACATGCATGAGAAACCCAGAAGATGGTACACCGTGTGATCGGGAAAGGTTTCTAAAACACACCTCATTTCTCATCTCCTTGTGCTCGGGTTCGCCATTCCAGCCGCTTTACTAGCAATCTCCCTCCTTGGAGAATCAGCACCTTTAACCTCCTGTTCCGTACAGCTTGCAATTTGTCCTGAGGATGAAAGGGAAGAGGGGGAACCAATGAGAGACTAGCTCCAGGTGTTGGGACAGGCAGAGGTCACTCTATTTTCCCATCAGGAAGAAGAATTAACCACAGGCTCAGCCTGCCGCCTGGGACCAGAATAGGGCCTGAAGCAATCCTGCGCTTTTGCGGCCAGCGCCCAAGAAAGCGAGTTGAAAAATGGAGCTCAGGGGCACTGCAATTCACAAACCTGCAGACTTATAAATGATGACTCTCGTCCACAAATATATTGAGGGAAGGCAACGAAGAGGATTTGAAAGCAAGGCAGAATTGCAGGAAACAGATTTCAGGAGGGAGATTCGAATCGCCTTTAAAGCACAGGAAAAGCGGCAAAACCTCGGCAATGATGCCCTTGGCCAAAAAGGGCGTATGCGTTTTTTCCTGAATATATTCAGGAAAAAACGCATACGCCCTTTTTGGCCAACCAAGCAACCTGGAAAGGCAAATCAGCGCTACAAAGAAGTCTCGCTTCCCATCGGTCAAAAGGGCCATGCTGAATAAAGTGTCAAAAGCAGAAATGCAGCACAGGCCATGGAGAAACGGGAGCCTGGCTACGCTGATGGGCGGGATGTAAATTGCCAACAGCCACTCTGGAGAAGTGCACGGTGTGTCCTGAAACATCTAAAAAACTGAGCTTAGGGAGCATAGGGCACATCCACTCATGGGCGTATAAATTGGGAAAACTAAAAATCAGCAAGACACAGGCACCCCAAAGTTTAGGGCTGCTCTGTTGACAAGAATCTCCACTTCGTTACACCTTAAATATCCCAGGAAAGAGAAAAATGGATAAAGAAGTTGTGGTCCTTATGTACAATGGAATATCACTCAGCCATGAAATCAACGTCATAAGGCTAGTAGCAGCATGATGATTGGATTTAGGTACGACGATTCTAAGTGAAATAAGTCACACAGAAAAAGACACTTATCATAAGATATGACTTATAGAGGGAATGTAAAAACCGCTACCCTTGAACTGAATTACAAAACAGAATAGAGTCACACGTTTAGAAAACACACTATGGCTGCTTAATGGGAAAGGTGAGGTGGGGTGATGCATACAACAAGGGTTTCAAATTATCTCAGATACCGTTCCATAAACCCAATATGTAATAGACAAGCCCTACTCCTTCCTCAATGAATTGGACTCAACACCCCCAATTCACCGCCCAAGAATATATCTGACTAGTAAGAATCTTGAAACCCATGCATTGATATCTCTCTGTAAGTGAGTCAAGTGGGTGTAAAGCGGCAAAATCACAGCAGTGAAAAGCAGGTAAACCCCATTATAAAAATCAATTACTTTTAAAAACCCGTGAAACAAAGACAGTGAAAGAGAGAGAAATTCTTACAAAATTCGTTCAGCGGCTGTAATGCCACCTGGATTGACCATATCTAGACCCACAGCTGATTGAGACATAAGGGTGGACACTCTTGGGGCTGAGAGGTTTGGTGAGGTTGGGTGAGCAAACGCAGACCCTTTAAAGTAATACTGCGTGGTACCCATCCCATGGGTCCCAAATCTCCAGGTTCAAGGGCATCTTCCTACATCGAAAACATGCATGAGAAACCCAGAAGATGGTACACCGTGTGATCGGGAAAGGTTTCTAAAACGCACCTCATTTCTCATCTCCTTGTGCTCGGGTTCGCCATTCCAGCCGCTTTACTAGCAATCTCCCTCCTTGGAGAATCAGCACCTTTAACCTCCTGTTCCTTACAGCTTGCAATTTGTCCTGAGGATGAAAGGGAAGAGGGGGAACCAATGAGAGACTAGCTCTAGGTGTTGGGACAGGCAGAGGTCACTCTATTTTCCCATCAGGAAGAAGAATTAACCACAGGCTCAGCCTGCCGCCTGGGACCAGAATAGGGCCTGAAGCAATCCTGCGCTTTTGCGGCCAGCGCCCAAGAAAGCGATTGAAAAATGGAGCTCAGGGGCACTGCAATTCACAAACCTGCAGACTTATAAATGATGACTCTCGTCCACAAATATATTGAGGGAAGGCAACGAAGAGGATTTGAAAGCAAGGCAGAATTGCAGGAAACAGATTTCAGGAGGGAGATTCGAATCGCCTTTAAAGCACAGGAAAAGCGGCAAAACCTCGACAATGATGCCCTTGGCCAAAAAGGGCGTATGCGTTTTTTCCTGAATATATTCAGGAAAAAACGCATACGCCCTTTTTGGCCAACCAAGCAACCTGGAAAGGCAAATCAGCGCTACAAAGAAGTCTCGCTTCCCATCGGTCAAAAGGGCCATGCTGAATAAAGTGTCAAAAGCAGAAATGCAGGACAGGCCATGGAGAAACGGGAGCCTGGCTACGCTGATGGGCGGGATGTAAATTGCCAACAGCCACTCTGGAGAAGTGCACGGTGTGTCCTGAAACATCTAGAAAACTGAGCTTAGGGAGCATAGGGCACATCCACTCATGGGCGTATAAATTGGGAAAACTAAAAATCAGCAAGACACAGGCACCCCAAAGTTTAGGGCTGCTCTGTTGACAAGAATCTCCACTTCGTTACACCTTAAATATCCCAGGAAAGAGAAAAATGGATAAAGAAGTTGTGGTTCTTATGTACAATGGAATATCACTCAGCCATGAAATCAACGTCATAAGGCTAGTAGCAGCATGATGATTGGATTTAGGTACGACGATTCTAAGTGAAATAAGTCACACAGAAAAAGACACTTATCATAAGATATGACTTATAGAGGGAATGTAAAAACCGCTACCCTTGAACTGAATTACAAAACAGAATAGAGTCACACGTTTAGAAAACACACTATGGCTGCTTAACGGGAAAGGTGAGGTGGGGTGATGCATACAACAAGGGTTTCAAATTATCTCAGATACCGTTCCATAAACCCAATATGTAATAGACAAGCCCTACTCCTTCCTCAATGAATTGGACTCAACACCCCCAATTCACCGCCCAAGAATATATCTGACTAGTAAGAATCTTGAAACCTATGCATTGATATCTCTCTGTAAGTGAGTCAAGTGGGTGTAAAGCGGCAAAATCACAGCAGTGAAAAGCAGGTAAACCCCATTATAAAAATCAATTACTTTTAAAAACCCGTGAAACAAAGACAGTGAAAGAGAGAGAAATTCTTACAAAATTCGTTCAGCGGCTGTAATGCCACCTGGATTGACCATATCTAGACCCACAGCTGATTGAGACATAAGGGTGGACACTCTTGGGGCTGAGAGGTTTGGTGAGGTTGGGTGAGCAAACGCAGACCCTTTAAAGTAATACTGCGTGGTACCCATCCCATGGGTCCCAAATCTCCAGGTTCAAGGGCATCTTCCTACATCGAAAACATGCATGAGAAACCCAGAAGATGGTACACCGTGTGATCGGGAAAGGTTTCTAAAACACACCTCATTTCTCATCTCCTTGTGCTCGGGTTCGCCATTCCAGCCGCTTTACTAGCAATCTCCCTCCTTGGAGAATCAGCACCTTTAACCTCCTGTTCCGTACAGCTTGCAATTTGTCCTGAGGATGAAAGGGAAGAGGGGGAACCAATGAGAGACTAGCTCCAGGTGTTGGGACAGGCAGAGGTCACTCTATTTTCCCATCAGGAAGAAGAATTAACCACAGGCTCAGCCTGCCGCCTGGGACCAGAATAGGGCCTGAAGCAATCCTGCGCTTTTGCGGCCAGCGCCCAAGAAAGCGAGTTGAAAAATGGAGCTCAGGGGCACTGCAATTCACAAACCTGCAGACTTATAAATGATGACTCTCGTCCACAAATATATTGAGGGAAGGCAACGAAGAGGATTTGAAAGCAAGGCAGAATTGCAGGAAACAGATTTCAGGAGGGAGATTCGAATCGCCTTTAAAGCACAGGAAAAGCGGCAAAACCTCGGCAATGATGCCCTTGGCCAAAAAGGGCGTATGCGTTTTTTCCTGAATATATTCAGGAAAAAACGCATACGCCCTTTTTGGCCAACCAAGCAACCTGGAAAGGCAAATCAGCGCTACAAAGAAGTCTCGCTTCCCATCGGTCAAAAGGGCCATGCTGAATAAAGTGTCAAAAGCAGAAATGCAGCACAGGCCATGGAGAAACGGGAGCCTGGCTACGCTGATGGGCGGGATGTAAATTGCCAACAGCCACTCTGGAGAAGTGCACGGTGTGTCCTGAAACATCTAAAAAACTGAGCTTAGGGAGCATAGGGCACATCCACTCATGGGCGTATAAATTGGGAAAACTAAAAATCAGCAAGACACAGGCACCCCAAAGTTTAGGGCTGCTCTGTTGACAAGAATCTCCACTTCGTTACACCTTAAATATCCCAGGAAAGAGAAAAATGGATAAAGAAGTTGTGGTCCTTATGTACAATGGAATATCACTCAGCCATGAAATCAACGTCATAAGGCTAGTAGCAGCATGATGATTGGATTTAGGTACGACGATTCTAAGTGAAATAAGTCACACAGAAAAAGACACTTATCATAAGATATGACTTATAGAGGGAATGTAAAAACCGCTACCCTTGAACTGAATTACAAAACAGAATAGAGTCACACGTTTAGAAAACACACTATGGCTGCTTAATGGGAAAGGTGAGGTGGGGTGATGCATACAACAAGGGTTTCAAATTATCTCAGATACCGTTCCATAAACCCAATATGTAATAGACAAGCCCTACTCCTTCCTCAATGAATTGGACTCAACACCCCCAATTCACCGCCCAAGAATATATCTGACTAGTAAGAATCTTGAAACCCATGCATTGATATCTCTCTGTAAGTGAGTCAAGTGGGTGTAAAGCGGCAAAATCACAGCAGTGAAAAGCAGGTAAACCCCATTATAAAAATCAATTACTTTTAAAAACCCGTGAAACAAAGACAGTGAAAGAGAGAGAAATTCTTACAAAATTCGTTCAGCGGCTGTAATGCCACCTGGATTGACCATATCTAGACCCACAGCTGATTGAGACATAAGGGTGGACACTCTTGGGGCTGAGAGGTTTGGTGAGGTTGGGTGAGCAAACGCAGACCCTTTAAAGTAATACTGCGTGGTACCCATCCCATGGGTCCCAAATCTCCAGGTTCAAGGGCATCTTCCTACATCGAAAACATGCATGAGAAACCCAGAAGATGGTACACCGTGTGATCGGGAAAGGTTTCTAAAACGCACCTCATTTCTCATCTCCTTGTGCTCGGGTTCGCCATTCCAGCCGCTTTACTAGCAATCTCCCTCCTTGGAGAATCAGCACCTTTAACCTCCTGTTCCTTACAGCTTGCAATTTGTCCTGAGGATGAAAGGGAAGAGGGGGAACCAATGAGAGACTAGCTCTAGGTGTTGGGACAGGCAGAGGTCACTCTATTTTCCCATCAGGAAGAAGAATTAACCACAGGCTCAGCCTGCCGCCTGGGACCAGAATAGGGCCTGAAGCAATCCTGCGCTTTTGCGGCCAGCGCCCAAGAAAGCGATTGAAAAATGGAGCTCAGGGGCACTGCAATTCACAAACCTGCAGACTTATAAATGATGACTCTCGTCCACAAATATATTGAGGGAAGGCAACGAAGAGGATTTGAAAGCAAGGCAGAATTGCAGGAAACAGATTTCAGGAGGGAGATTCGAATCGCCTTTAAAGCACAGGAAAAGCGGCAAAACCTCGACAATGATGCCCTTGGCCAAAAAGGGCGTATGCGTTTTTTCCTGAATATATTCAGGAAAAAACGCATACGCCCTTTTTGGCCAACCAAGCAACCTGGAAAGGCAAATCAGCGCTACAAAGAAGTCTCGCTTCCCATCGGTCAAAAGGGCCATGCTGAATAAAGTGTCAAAACCAGAAATGCAGGACAGGCCATGGAGAAACGGGAGCCTGGCTACGCTGATGGGCGGGATGTAAATTGCCAACAGCCACTCTGGAGAAGTGCACGGTGTGTCCTGAAACATCTAAAAAACTGAGCTTAGGGAGCATAGGGCACATCCACTCATGGGCGTATAAATTGGGAAAACTAAAAATCAGCAAGACACAGGCACCCCAAAGTTTAGGGCTGCTCTGTTGACAAGAATCTCCACTTCGTTACACCTTAAATATCCCAGGAAAGAGAAAAATGGATAAAGAAGTTGTGGTCCTTATGTACAATGGAATATCACTCAGCCATGAAATCAATGTAATAAGGCTAGTAGCAGCATGATGATTGGATTTAGGTACGACGATTCTAAGTGAAATAAGTCACACAGAAAAAGACACTTATCATAAGATATGACTTATAGAGGGAATGTAAAAACCGCTACCCTTGAACTGAATTACAAAACAGAATAGAGTCACACGTTTAGAAAACAAACTATGGCTGCTTAACGGGAAAGGTGAGGTGGGGTGATGCATACAACAAGGGTTTCAAATTATCTCAGATACCGTTCCATAAACCCAATATGTAATACACAAGCCCTACTCCTTCCTCAATGAATTGGACTCAACACCCCCAATTCACCGCCCAAGAATATATCTGACTAGTAAGAATCTTGAAACCTATGCATTGATATCTCTCTGTAAGTGAGTCAAGTGGGTGTAAAGCGGCAAAATCACAGCAGTGAAAAGCAGGTAAACCCCATTATAAAAATCAATTACTTTTAAAAACCCGTGAAACAAAGACAGTGAAAGAGAGAGAAATTCTTACAAAATTCGTTCAGCGGCTGTAATGCCACCTGGATTGACCATATCTAGACCCACAGCTGATTGAGACATAAGGGTGGACACTCTTTGGGCTGAGAGGTTTGGTGAGGTTGGGTGAGCAAACGCAGACCCTTTAAAGTAATACTGCGTGGTACCCATCCCATGGGTCCCAAATCTCCAGGTTCAAGGGCATCTTCCTACATCGAAAACATGCATGAGAAACCCAGAAGATGGTACACCGTGTGATCGGGAAAGGTTTCTAAAACGCACCTCATTTCTCATCTCCTTGTGCTCGGGTTCGCCATTCCAGCCGCTTTACTAGCAATCTCCCTCCTTGGAGAATCAGCACCTTTAACCTCCTGTTCCGTACAGCTTGCAATTTGTCCTGAGGATGAAAGGGAAGAGGGGGAACCAATGAGAGACTAGCTCCAGGTGTTGGGACAGGCAGAGGTCACTCTATTTTCCCATCAGGAAGAAGAATTAACCACAGGCTCAGCCTGCCGCCTGGGACCAGAATAGGGCCTGAAGCAATCCTGCGCTTTTGCGGCCAGCGCCCAAGAAAGCGAGTTGAAAAATGGAGCTCAGGGGCACTGCAATTCACAAACCTGCAGACTTATAAATGATGACTCTCGTCCACAAATATATTGAGGGAAGGCAACGAAGAGGATTTGAAAGCAAGGCAGAATTGCAGGAAACAGATTTCAGGAGGGAGATTCGAATCGCCTTTAAAGCACAGGAAAAGCGGCAAAACCTCGACAATGATGCCCTTGGCCAAAAAGGGCGTATGCGTTTTTTCCTGAATATATTCAGGAAAAAACGCATACGCCCTTTTTGGCCAACCAAGCAACCTGGAAAGGCAAATCAGCGCTACAAAGAAGTCTCGCTTCCCATCGGTCAAAAGGGCCATGCTGAATAAAGTGTCAAAACCAGAAATGCAGGACAGGCCATGGAGAAACGGGAGACTGGCTACGCTGATGGGCGGGATGTAAATTGCCAACAGCCTCTCTGGAGAAGTGTACGGTGTGTCCTGAAACATCTAAAAAACTCAGCTTAGGGAGCATATGGCACATCCACTCATGGGCGTATAAATTGGGAAAACTAAAAATCAGCAAGACACAGGCACCCCAAAGTTTAGGGCTGCTCTGTTGACAAGAATCTCCACTTCGTTACACCTTAAATATCCCAGGAAAGAGAAAAATGGATAAAGAAGTTGTGGTCCTTATGTACAATGGAATATCACTCAGCCATGAAATCAACGTCATAAGGCTAGTAGCAGCATGATGATTGGATTTAGGTACGACGATTCTAAGTGAAATAAGTCACACAGAAAAAGACACTTATCATAAGATATGACTTATAGAGGGAATGTAAAAACCGCTACCCTTAAACTGAATTACAAAACAGAATAGAGTCACACGTTTAGAAAACACACTATGGCTGCTTAATGGGAAAGGTGAGGTGGGGTGATGCATACAACAAGGGTTTCAAATTATCTCAGATACCGTTCCATAAACCCAATATGTAATAGACAAGCCCTACTCCTTGCTCAATGAATTGGACTCAACACCCCCAATTCACCGCCCAAGAATATATCTGACTAGTAAGAATCTTGAAACCTATGCATTGATATCTCTCTGTAAGTGAGTCAAGTGGGTGTAAAGCGGCAAAATCACAGCAGTGAAAAGCAGGTAAACCCCATTATAAAAATCAATTACTTTTAAAAACCCGTGAAACAAAGACAGTGAAAGAGAGAGAAATTCTTACAAAATTCGTTCAGCGGCTGTAATGCCACCTGGATTGACCATATCTAGACCCACAGCTGATTGAGACATAAGGGTGGACACTCTTGGGGCTGAGAGGTTTGGTGAGGTTGGGTGAGCAAACGCAGACCCTTTAAAGTAATACTGCGTGGTACCCATCCCATGGGTCCCAAATCTCCAGGTTCAAGGGCATCTTCCTACATCGAAAACATGCATGAGAAACCCAGAAGATGGTACACCGAGTGATCGGGAAAGGTTTCTAAAACGCACCTCATTTCTCATCTCCTTGTGCTCGGGTTCGCCATTCCAGCCGCTTTACTAGCAATCTCCCTCCTTGGAGAATCAGCACCTTTAACCTCCTGTTCCGTACAGCTTGCAATTTGTCCTGAGGATGAAAGGGAAGAGGGGGAACCAATGAGAGACTAGCTCCAGGTGTTGGGACAGGCAGAGGTCACTCTATTTTCCCATCAGGAAGAAGAATTAACCACAGGCTCAGCCTGCCGCCTGGGACCAGAATAGGGCCTGAAGCAATCCTGCGCTATTGCGGCCAGCGCCCAAGAAAGCGAGTTGAAAAATGGAGCTCAGGGGCACTGCAATTCACAAACCTGCAGACTTATAAATGATGACTCTCGTCCACAAATATATTGAGGGAAGGCAACGAAGAGGATTTGAAAGCAAGGCAGAATTGCAGGAAACAGATTTCAGGAGGGAGATTCGAATCGCCTTTAAAGCACAGGAAAATTGGCAAAACCTCGACAATGATGCCCTTGGCCAAAAAGGGCGTATGCGTTTTTTCCTGAATATATTCAGGAAAAAACGCATACGCCCTTTTTGGCCAACCAAGCAACGTGGAAAGGCAAATCAGCGCTACAAAGAAGTCTCGCTTCCCATCGGTCAAAAGGGCCATGCTGAATAAAGTGTCAAAAGCAGAAATGCAGGACAGGCCATGGAGAAACGGGAGCCTGGCTACGCTGATGGGCGGGATGTAAATTGCCAACAGCCACTCTGGAGAAGTGCACGGTGTGTCCTGAAACATCTAGAAAACTGAGCTTAGGGAGCATAGGGCACATCCACTCATGGGCGTATAAATTGGGAAAACTAAAAATCAGCAAGACACAGGCACCCCAAAGTTTAGGGCTGCTCTGTTGACAAGAATCTCCACTTCGTTACACCTTAAATATCCCAGGAAAGAGAAAAATGGATAAAGAAGTTGTGGTTCTTATGTACAATGGAATATCACTCAGCCATGAAATCAACGTCATAAGGCTAGTAGCAGCATGATGATTGGATTTAGGTACGACGATTCTAAGTGAAATAAGTCACACAGAAAAAGACACTTATCATAAGATATGACTTATAGAGGGAATGTAAAAACCGCTACCCTTGAACTGAATTACAAAACAGAATAGAGTCACACGTTTAGAAAACACACTATGGCTGCTTAACCGGAAAGGTGAGGTGGGGTGATGCATACAACAAGGGTTTCAAATTATCTCAGATACCGTTCCATAAACCCAATATGTAATAGACAAGCCCTACTCCTTCCTCAATGAATTGGACTCAACACCCCCAATTCACCGCCCAAGAATATATCTGACTAGTAAGAATCTTGAAACCTATGCATTGATATCTCTCTGTAAGTGAGTCAAGTGGGTGTAAAGCGGCAAAATCACAGCAGTGAAAAGCAGGTAAACCCCATTATAAAAATCAATTACTTTTAAAAACCCGTGAAACAAAGACAGTGAAAGAGAGAGAAATTCTTACAAAATTCGTTCAGCGGCTGTAATGCCACCTGGATTGACCATATCTAGACCCACAGCTGATTGAGACATAAGGGTGGACACTCTTGGGGCTGAGAGGTTTGGTGAGGTTGGGTGAGCAAACGCAGACCCTTTAAAGTAATACTGCGTGGTACCCATCCCATGGGTCCCAAATCTCCAGGTTCAAGGGCATCTTCCTACATCGAAAACATGCATGAGAAACCCAGAAGATGGTACACCGAGTGATCGGGAAAGGTTTCTAAAACGCACCTCATTTCTCATCTCCTTGTGCTCGGGTTCGCCATTCCAGCCGCTTTACTAGCAATCTCCCTCCTTGGAGAATCAGCACCTTTAACCTCCTGTTCCGTACAGCTTGCAATTTGTCCTGAGGATGAAAGGGAAGAGGGGGAACCAATGAGAGACTAGCTCCAGGTGTTGTGACAGGCAGAGGTCACTCTATTTTCCCATCAGGAAGAAGAATTAACCACAGGCTCAGCCTGCCGCCTGGGACCAGAATAGGGCCTGAAGCAATCCTGCACTATTGCGGCCAGCGCCCAAGAAAGCGAGTTGAAAAATGGAGCTCAGGGGCACTGCAATTCACAAACCTGCAGACTTATAAATGATGACTCTCGTCCACAAATATATTGAGGGAAGGCAACGAAGAGGATTTGAAAGCAAGGCAGAATTGCAGGAAACAGATTTCAGGAGGGAGATTCGAATCGCCTTTAAAGCACAGGAAAATTGGCAAAACCTCGACAATGATGCCCTTGGCCAAAAAGGGCGTATGCGTTTTTTCCTGAATATATTCAGGAAAAAACGCATACGCCCTTTTTGGCCAACCAAGCAACGTGGAAAGGCAAATCAGCGCTACAAAGAAGTCTCGCTTCCCATCGGTCAAAAGGGCCATGCTGAATAAAGTGTCAAAAGCAGAAATGCAGGACAGGCCATGGAGAAACGGGAGCCTGGCTACGCTGATGGGCGGGATGTAAATTGCCAACAGCCACTCTGGAGAAGTGCACGGTGTGTCCTGAAACATCTAGAAAACTGAGCTTAGGGAGCATAGGGCACATCCACTCATGGGCGTATAAATTGGGAAAACTAAAAATCAGCAAGACACAGGCACCCCAAAGTTTAGGGCTGCTCTGTTGACAAGAATCTCCACTTCGTTACACCTTAAATATCCCAGGAAAGAGAAAAATGGATAAAGAAGTTGTGGTTCTTATGTACAATGGAATATCACTCAGCCATGAAATCAACGTCATAAGGCTAGTAGCAGCATGATGATTGGATTTAGGTACGACGATTCTAAGTGAAATAAGTCACACAGAAAAAGACACTTATCATAAGATATGACTTATAGAGGGAATGTAAAAACCGCTACCCTTGAACTGAATTACAAAACAGAATAGAGTCACACGTTTAGAAAACACACTATGGCTGCTTAACCGGAAAGGTGAGGTGGGGTGATGCATACAACAAGGGTTTCAAATTATCTCAGATACCGTTCCATAAACCCAATATGTAATAGACAAGCCCTACTCCTTCCTCAATGAATTGGACTCAACACCCCCAATTCACCGCCCAAGAATATATCTGACTAGTAAGAATCTTGAAACCTATGCATTGATATCTCTCTGTAAGTGAGTCAAGTGGGTGTAAAGCGGCAAAATCACAGCAGTGAAAAGCAGGTAAACCCCATTATAAAAATCAATTACTTTTAAAAACCCGTGAAACAAAGACAGTGAAAGAGAGAGAAATTCTTACAAAATTCGTTCAGCGGCTGTAATGCCACCTGGATTGACCATATCTAGACCCACAGCTGATTGAGACATAAGGGTGGACACTCTTGGGGCTGAGAGGTTTGGTGAGGTTGGGTGAGCAAACGCAGACCCTTTAAAGTAATACTGCGTGGTACCCATCCCATGGGTCCCAAATCTCCAGGTTCAAGGGCATCTTCCTACATCGAAAACATGCATGAGAAACCCAGAAGATGGTACACCGAGTGATCGGGAAAGGTTTCTAAAACGCACCTCATTTCTCATCTCCTTGTGCTCGGGTTCGCCATTCCAGCCGCTTTACTAGCAATCTCCCTCCTTGGAGAATCAGCACCTTTAACCTCCTGTTCCGTACAGCTTGCAATTTGTCCTGAGGATGAAAGGGAAGAGGGGGAACCAATGAGAGACTAGCTCCAGGTGTTGGGACAGGCAGAGGTCACTCTATTTTCCCATCAGGAAGAAGAATTAACCACAGGCTCAGCCTGCCGCCTGGGACCAGAATAGGGCCTGAAGCAATCCTGCACTATTGCGGCCAGCGCCCAAGAAAGCGAGTTGAAAAATGGAGCTCAGGGGCACTGCAATTCACAAACCTGCAGACTTATAAATGATGACTCTCGTCCACAAATATATTGAGGGAAGGCAACGAAGAGGATTTGAAAGCAAGGCAGAATTGCAGGAAACAGATTTCAGGAGGGAGATTCGAATCGCCTTTAAAGCACAGGAAAATTGGCAAAACCTCGACAATGATGCCCTTGGCCAAAAAGGGCGTATGCGTTTTTTCCTGAATATATTCAGGAAAAAACGCATACGCCCTTTTTGGCCAACCAAGCAACGTGGAAAGGCAAATCAGCGCTACAAAGAAGTCTCGCTTCCCATCGGTCAAAAGGGCCATGCTGAATAAAGTGTCAAAAGCAGAAATGCAGGACAGGCCATGGAGAAACGGGAGCCTGGCTACGCTGATGGGCGGGATGTAAATTGCCAACAGCCACTCTGGAGAAGTGCACGGTGTGTCCTGAAACATCTAGAAAACTGAGCTTAGGGAGCATAGGGCACATCCACTCATGGGCGTATAAATTGGGAAAACTAAAAATCAGCAAGACACAGGCACCCCAAAGTTTAGGGCTGCTCTGTTGACAAGAATCTCCACTTCGTTACACCTTAAATATCCCAGGAAAGAGAAAAATGGATAAAGAAGTTGTGGTTCTTATGTACAATGGAATATCACTCAGCCATGAAATCAACGTCATAAGGCTAGTAGCAGCATGATGATTGGATTTAGGTACGACGATTCTAAGTGAAATAAGTCACACAGAAAAAGACACTTATCATAAGATATGACTTATAGAGGGAATGTAAAAACCGCTACCCTTGAACTGAATTACAAAACAGAATAGAGTCACACGTTTAGAAAACACACTATGGCTGCTTAACGGGAAAGGTGAGGTGGGGTGATGCATACAACAAGGGTTTCAAATTATCTCAGATACCGTTCCATAAACCCAATATGTAATAGACAAGCCCTACTCCTTCCTCAATGAATTGGACTCAACACCCCCAATTCACCGCCCAAGAATATATCTGACTAGTAAGAATCTTGAAACCTATGCATTGATATCTCTCTGTAAGTGAGTCAAGTGGGTGTAAAGCGGCAAAATCACAGCAGTGAAAAGCAGGTAAACCCCATTATAAAAATCAATTACTTTTAAAAACCCGTGAAACAAAGACAGTGAAAGAGAGAGAAATTCTTACAAAATTCGTTCAGCGGCTGTAATGCCACCTGGATTGACCATATCTAGACCCACAGCTGATTGAGACATAAGGGTGGACACTCTTGGGGCTGAGAGGTTTGGTGAGGTTGGGTGAGCAAACGCAGACCCTTTAAAGTAATACTGCGTGGTACCCATCCCATGGGTCCCAAATCTCCAGGTTCAAGGGCATCTTCCTACATCGAAAACATGCATGAGAAACCCAGAAGATGGTACACCGTGTGATCGGGAAAGGTTTCTAAAACACACCTCATTTCTCATCTCCTTGTGCTCGGGTTCGCCATTCCAGCCGCTTTACTAGCAATCTCCCTCCTTGGAGAATCAGCACCTTTAACCTCCTGTTCCGTACAGCTTGCAATTTGTCCTGAGGATGAAAGGGAAGAGGGGGAACCAATGAGAGACTAGCTCCAGGTGTTGGGACAGGCAGAGGTCACTCTATTTTCCCATCAGGAAGAAGAATTAACCACAGGCTCAGCCTGCCGCCTGGGACCAGAATAGGGCCTGAAGCAATCCTGCGCTTTTGCGGCCAGCGCCCAAGAAAGCGAGTTGAAAAATGGAGCTCAGGGGCACTGCAATTCACAAACCTGCAGACTTATAAATGATGACTCTCGTCCACAAATATATTGAGGGAAGGCAACGAAGAGGATTTGAAAGCAAGGCAGAATTGCAGGAAACAGATTTCAGGAGGGAGATTCGAATCGCCTTTAAAGCACAGGAAAAGCGGCAAAACCTCGGCAATGATGCCCTTGGCCAAAAAGGGCGTATGCGTTTTTTCCTGAATATATTCAGGAAAAAACGCATACGCCCTTTTTGGCCAACCAAGCAACCTGGAAAGGCAAATCAGCGCTACAAAGAAGTCTCGCTTCCCATCGGTCAAAAGGGCCATGCTGAATAAAGTGTCAAAAGCAGAAATGCAGCACAGGCCATGGAGAAACGGGAGCCTGGCTACGCTGATGGGCGGGATGTAAATTGCCAACAGCCACTCTGGAGAAGTGCACGGTGTGTCCTGAAACATCTAAAAAACTGAGCTTAGGGAGCATAGGGCACATCCACTCATGGGCGTATAAATTGGGAAAACTAAAAATCAGCAAGACACAGGCACCCCAAAGTTTAGGGCTGCTCTGTTGACAAGAATCTCCACTTCGTTACACCTTAAATATCCCAGGAAAGAGAAAAATGGATAAAGAAGTTGTGGTCCTTATGTACAATGGAATATCACTCAGCCATGAAATCAACGTCATAAGGCTAGTAGCAGCATGATGATTGGATTTAGGTACGACGATTCTAAGTGAAATAAGTCACACAGAAAAAGACACTTATCATAAGATATGACTTATAGAGGGAATGTAAAAACCGCTACCCTTGAACTGAATTACAAAACAGAATAGAGTCACACGTTTAGAAAACACACTATGGCTGCTTAATGGGAAAGGTGAGGTGGGGTGATGCATACAACAAGGGTTTCAAATTATCTCAGATACCGTTCCATAAACCCAATATGTAATAGACAAGCCCTACTCCTTCCTCAATGAATTGGACTCAACACCCCCAATTCACCGCCCAAGAATATATCTGACTAGTAAGAATCTTGAAACCCATGCATTGATATCTCTCTGTAAGTGAGTCAAGTGGGTGTAAAGCGGCAAAATCACAGCAGTGAAAAGCAGGTAAACCCCATTATAAAAATCAATTACTTTTAAAAACCCGTGAAACAAAGACAGTGAAAGAGAGAGAAATTCTTACAAAATTCGTTCAGCGGCTGTAATGCCACCTGGATTGACCATATCTAGACCCACAGCTGATTGAGACATAAGGGTGGACACTCTTGGGGCTGAGAGGTTTGGTGAGGTTGGGTGAGCAAACGCAGACCCTTTAAAGTAATACTGCGTGGTACCCATCCCATGGGTCCCAAATCTCCAGGTTCAAGGGCATCTTCCTACATCGAAAACATGCATGAGAAACCCAGAAGATGGTACACCGTGTGATCGGGAAAGGTTTCTAAAACGCACCTCATTTCTCATCTCCTTGTGCTCGGGTTCGCCATTCCAGCCGCTTTACTAGCAATCTCCCTCCTTGGAGAATCAGCACCTTTAACCTCCTGTTCCTTACAGCTTGCAATTTGTCCTGAGGATGAAAGGGAAGAGGGGGAACCAATGAGAGACTAGCTCTAGGTGTTGGGACAGGCAGAGGTCACTCTATTTTCCCATCAGGAAGAAGAATTAACCACAGGCTCAGCCTGCCGCCTGGGACCAGAATAGGGCCTGAAGCAATCCTGCGCTTTTGCGGCCAGCGCCCAAGAAAGCGATTGAAAAATGGAGCTCAGGGGCACTGCAATTCACAAACCTGCAGACTTATAAATGATGACTCTCGTCCACAAATATATTGAGGGAAGGCAACGAAGAGGATTTGAAAGCAAGGCAGAATTGCAGGAAACAGATTTCAGGAGGGAGATTCGAATCGCCTTTAAAGCACAGGAAAAGCGGCAAAACCTCGACAATGATGCCCTTGGCCAAAAAGGGCGTATGCGTTTTTTCCTGAATATATTCAGGAAAAAACGCATACGCCCTTTTTGGCCAACCAAGCAACCTGGAAAGGCAAATCAGCGCTACAAAGAAGTCTCGCTTCCCATCGGTCAAAAGGGCCATGCTGAATAAAGTGTCAAAACCAGAAATGCAGGACAGGCCATGGAGAAACGGGAGCCTGGCTACGCTGATGGGCGGGATGTAAATTGCCAACAGCCACTCTGGAGAAGTGCACGGTGTGTCCTGAAACATCTAAAAAACTGAGCTTAGGGAGCATAGGGCACATCCACTCATGGGCGTATAAATTGGGAAAACTAAAAATCAGCAAGACACAGGCACCCAAAGTTTAGGGCTGCTCTGTTAACAAGAATCTCCACTTCGTTACACCTTAAATATCCCAGGAAAGAGAAAAATGGATAAAGAAGTTGTGGTCCTTATGTACAATGGAATATCACTCAGCCATGAAATCAACGTCATAAGGCTAGTAGCAGCATGATGATTGGATTTAGGTACGACGATTCTAAGTGAAATAAGTCACACAGAAAAAGACACTTATCATAAGATATGACTTATAGAGGGAATGTAAAAACCGCTACCCTTGAACTGAATTACAAAACAGAATAGAGTCACACGTTTAGAAAACACACTATGGCTGCATAACGGGAAAGGTGAGGTGGGGTGATGCATACAACAAGGGTTTCAAATTATCTCAGATACCGTTCCATAAACCCAATATGTAATAGACAAGCCCTACTCCTTCCTCAATGAATTGGACTCAACACCCCCAATTCACCGCCCAAGAATATATCTGGCTAGTAAGAATCTTGAAACCTATGCATTGATATCTCTCTGTAAGTGAGTCAAGTGGGTGTAAAGCGGCAAAATCACAGCAGTGAAAAGCAGGTAAACCCCATTATAAAAATCAATTACTTTTAAAAACCCGTGAAACAAAGACAGTGAAAGAGAGAGAAATTCTTACAAAATTCGTTCAGCGGTTGTAATGCCACCTGGATTGACCATATCTAGACCCACAGCTGATTGAGACATAAGGGTGGACACTCTTGGGGCTGAGAGGTTTGGTGAGGTTGGGTGAGCAAACGCAGACCCTTTAAAGTAATACTGCGTGGTACCCATCCCATGGGTCCCAAATCTCCAGGTTCAAGGGCATCTTCCTACATCGAAAACATGCATGAGAAACCCAGAAGATGGTACACCGTGTGATCGGGAAAGGTTTCTAAAACGCACCTCATTTCTCATCTCCTTGTGCTCGGGTTCGCCATTCCAGCCGCTTTACTAGCAATCTCCCTCCTTGGAGAATCAGCACCTTTAACCTCCTGTTCCGTACAGGTTGCAATTTGTCCTGAGGATGAACGGGAAGAGGGGGAACCAATGAGAGACTAGCTCTAGGTGTTGGGACAGGCACAGGTCACTCTATTTTCCCCTCAGGAAGAAGAATTAACCACAGGCTCAGCCTGCCGCCTGGGACCAGAATAGGGCCTGAAGCAATCCTGCGCTCTTGCGGCCAGCTCCCAAGAAAGCGAGTTGAAAAATGGAGCTCAGGGGCACTGCAATTCACAAACCTGCAGACTTATAAATGATGACTCTCGTCCACAAATATATTGATGGAAGGCAACGAAGAGGATTTGAAAGCAAGGCAGAATTGCAGGAAACAGATTTCAGGAGGGAGATTCGAATCGCCTTTAAAGCACAGGAAAAGCGGCAAAACCTCGACAATGATGCCCTTGGCCAAAAAGGGCGTATGCGTTTTTTCCTGAATATATTCAGGAAAAAACGCATACGCCCTTTTTGGCCAACCAAGCAACCTGGAAAGGCAAATCAGCGCTACAAAGAAGTCTCGCTTCCCATCGGTCAAAAGGGCCATGCTGAATAAAGTGTCAAAACCAGAAATGCAGGACAGGCCATGGAGAAACGGGAGCCTGGCTACGCTGATGGGCGGGATGTAAATTGCCAACAGCCACTCTGGAGAAGTGCACGGTGTGTCCTGAAACATCTAAAAAACTGAGCTTAGGGAGCATAGGGCACATCCACTCATGGGCGTATAAATTGGGAAAACTAAAAATCAGCAAGACACAGGCACCCCAAAGTTTAGGGCTGCTCTGTTGACAAGAATCTCCACTTCATTACACCTTAAATATCCCAGGAAAGAGAAAAATGGATAAAGAAGTTGTGGACCTTATGTACAATGGAATATCACTCAGCCATGAAATCAACGTCATAAGGCTAGTAGCAGCATGATGATTGGATTTAGGTACGACGATTCTAAGTGAAATAAGTCACACAGAAAAAGACACTTATCATAAGATATGACTTATAGAGGGAATGTAAAAACCGCTACCCTTGAAATAAATTACAAAACAGAATAGAGTCACAAGTTTAGAAAAAAAACTATGGCTGCTTAACGGGAAAGGTGAGGTGGGGTGATGCATACAACAAGGGTTTCAAATTATCTCAGATACCGTTCCATAAACCCAATATGTAATAGACAAGCCCTACTCCTTCCTCAATGAATTGGACTCAACACCCCCAATTCACCGCCCAAGAATATATCTGACTAGTAAGAATCTTGAAACCTATGCATTGATATCTCTCTGTAAGTGAGTCAAGTGGGTGTAAAGCGGCAAAATCACAGCAGTGAAAAGCAGGTAAACCCCATTATAAAAATCAATTACTTTTAAAAACCCGTGAAACAAAGACAGTGAAAGAGAGAGAAATTCTTACAAAATTCGTTCAGCGGCTGTAATGCCACCTGGATTGACCATATCTAGACCCACAGCTGATTGAGACATAAGGGTGGACACTCTTGGGGCTGAGAGGTTTGGTGAGGTTGGGTGAGCAAACGCAGACCCTTTAAAGTAATACTGCGTGGTACCCATCCCATGGGTCCCAAATCTCCAGGTTCAAGGGCATCTTCCTACATCGAAAACATGCATGAGAAACCCAGAAGATGGTACACCGTGTGATCGGGAAAGGTTTCTAAAACGCACCTCATTTCTCATCTCCTTGTGCTCGGGTTCGCCATTCCAACCGCTTTACTAGCAATCTCCCTCCTTGGAGAATCAGCACCTTTAACCTCCTGTTCCGTACAGCTTGCAATTTGTCCTGCGGATGAAAGGGAAGAGGGGGAACCAATGAGAGACAAGCTCTAGGTGTTGGGACAGGCACAGGTCACTCTATTTTCCCATCAGGAAGAAGAATTAACCACAGGCTCAGCCTGCCGCCTGGGACCAGAATAGGGCCTGAAGCAATCCTGCGCTTTTGCGGCCAGCGCCCAAGAAAGCGAGTTGAAAAATGGAGCTCAGGGGCACTGCAATTCACAAACCTGCAGACTTATAAATGATGACTCTCGTCCTCAAATATATTGAGGGAAGGCAACGAAGAGGATTTGAAAGCAAGGCAGAATTGCAGGAAACAGATTTCAGGAGGGAGATTCGAATCGCCTTTAAAGCACAGGAAAAGCGGCAAAACCTCGACAATGATGCCCTTGGCCAAAAAGGGCGTATGCGTTTTTTCCTGAATATATTCAGGAAAAAACGCATACGCCCTTTTTGGCCAACCAAGCAACCTGGAAAGGCAAATCAGCGCTACAAAGAAGTCTCGCTTCCCATCGGTCAAAAGGGCCATGCTGAATAAAGTGTCAAAAGCAGAAATGCAGGACAGGCCATGGAGAAACGGGAGCCTGGCTACGCTGATGGGCGGGATGTAAATTGCCAACAGCCACTCTGGAGAAGTGCACGGTGTGTCCTGAAACATCTAAAAAACTGAGCTTAGGGAGCATAGGGCACATCCACTCATGGGCGTATAAATTGGGAAAACTAAAAATCAGCAAGACACAGGCACCCCAAAGTTTAGGGCTGCTCTGTTGACAAGAATCTCCACTTCGTTACACCTTAAATATCCCAGGAAAGAGAAAAATGGATAAAGAAGTTGTGGTCCTTATGTACAATGGAATATCACTCAGCCATGAAATCAACGTCATAAGGCTAGTAGCAGCATGATGAGTGGATTTAGGTACGACGATACTAAGTGAAATAAGTCACACAGAAAAAGACACTTATCATAAGATATGACTTATAGAGGGAATGTAAAAACCGCTACCCTTGAAATGAATTACAAAACAGAATAGAGTCACAAGTTTAGAAAACACACTATGGCTGCTTAACGGGAAAGGTGAGGTGGGGTGATGCATACAACAAGGGTTTCAAATTATCTCAGATACCGTTCCATAAACCCAATATGTAATAGACAAGCCCTACTCCTTCCTCAATGAATTGGACTCAACACCCCCAATTCACCGCCCAAGAATATATCTGACTAGTAAGAATCTTGAAACCTATGCATTGATATCTCTCTGTAAGTGAGTCAAGTGGGTGTAAAGCGGCAAAATCACAGCAGTGAAAAGCAGGTAAACCCCATTATAAAAATCAATTACTTTTAAAAACCCGTGAAACAAAGACAGTGAAAGAGAGAGAAATTCTTACAAAATTCGTTCAGCGGTTGTAATGCCACCTGGATTGACCATATCTAGACCCACAGCTGATTGAGACATAAGGGTGGACACTCTTGGGGCTGAGAGGTTTGGTGAGGCTGGGTGAGCAAACGCAGACCCTTTAAAGTAATACTGCGTGGTACCCATCCCATGGGTCCCAAATCTCCAGGTTCAAGGGCATCTTCCTACATCGAAAACATGCATGAGAAACCCAGAAGATGGTACACCGTGTGATCGGGAAAGGTTTCTAAAACGCACCTCATTTCTCATCTCCTTGTGCTTGGGTTCGCCATTCCAGCCGCTTTATTAGGAATCTCCCTCCTTGGAGAATCAGCACCTTTAACCTCCTGTTCCGTACAGCTTGCAATTTGTCCTGAGGATGAAAGGGAAGAGGGGGAACCAATGAGAGACTAGCTCTAGGTGTTGGGACAGGCACAGGTCACTCTATTTTCCCCTCAAGAAGAAGAATTAACCACAGGCTCAGCCTGCCGCCTGGGACCAGAATAGGGCCTGAAGCAATTCTGCGCTTTTGCGGCCAGCGCCCAAGAAAGCGAGTTGAAAAATGGAGCTCAGGGACACTGCAATTCACAAACCTGCAGACTTATAAATGATGACTCTCGTCCACAAATATATTGAGGGAAGGCAACGAAGAGGATTTGAAAGCAAGGCAGAATTGCAGGAAACAGATTTCAGGAGGGAGATTCGAATCGCCTTTAAAGCACAGGAAAAGCGGCAAAACCTCGACAATGATGCCCTTGGCCAAAAAGGGCGTATGCGTTTTTTCCTGAATATATTCAGGAAAAAACGCATACGCCCTTTTTGGCCAACCAAGCAACCTGGAAAGGCAAATCAGCGCTACAAAGAAGTCTCGCTTCCCATCGGTCAAAAGGGCCATGCTGAATAAAGTGTCAAAACCAGAAATGCAGGGCAGGCCATGGAGAAACGGGAGCCTGGCTACGCTGATGGGCGGGATGTAAATTGCCAACAGCCACTCTGGAGAAGTGCACGGTGTGTCCTGAAACATCTAAAAAACTGAGCTTAGGGAGCATAGGGCACATCCACTCATGGGCGTATAAATTGGGAAAACTAAAAATCAGCAAGACACAGGCACCCCAAAGTTTAGGGCTGCTCTGTTGACAAGAATCTCCACTTCGTTACACCTTAAATATCCCAGGAAAGAGAAAAATGGATAAAGAAGTTGTGGTCCTTATGTACAATGGAATATCACTCAGCCATGAAATCAACGTCATAAGGCTAGTAGCAGCATGATGAGTGGATTTAGGTACGACGATTCTAAGTGAAATAAGTCACACAGAAAAAGACACTTATCATAAGATATGACTTATAGAGGGAATGTAAAAACCGCTACCCTTGAACTGAATTACAAAACAGAATAGAGTCACACGTTTAGAAAACACACTATGGCTGCTTAACGGGAAAGGTGAGGTGGGGTGATGCATACAACAAGGGTTTCAAATTATCTCAGATACCGTTCCATAAACCCAATATGTAATAGACAAGCCCTACTCCTTCCTCAATGAATTGGACTCAACACCCCCTATTCAGCGCCCAAGAATATATCTGACTAGTAAGAATCTTGAAACCTATGCATTGATATCTCTCTGTAAGTGAGTCAAGTGGGTGTAAAGCGGCAAAATCACAGCAGTGAAAAGCAGGTAAACCCCATTATAAAAATCAATTACTTTTAAAAACCCGTGAAACAAAGACAGTGAAAGAGAGAGAAATTCTTACAAAATTCGTTCAGGGGCTGTGATGCCACCTGGATTGACCATATCTAGACCCACAGCTGATTGAGACATAAGGGTGGACACTCTTGGGGCTGAGAGGTTTGGTGAGGTTGGGTGAGCAAACGCAGACCCTATAAAGTAATACTGCGTGGTACCCATCCCATGGGTCCCAAATCTCCAGGTTCAAGGGCATCTTCCTACATCGAAAACATTCATGAGAAACCCAGAAGATGGTACACCGTGTGATCGGGAAAGGTTTCTAAAACGCACCTCATTTCTCATCTCCTTGTGCTTGGGTTCGCCATTCCAGCCGCTTTACTAGCAATCTCCCTCCTTGGAGAATCAGCACCTTTAACCTCCTGTTCCGTACAGGTTGCAATTTGTCCTGAGGATGAACGGGAAGAGGGGGAACCAACGAGAGACTAGCTCTAGGTGTTGGGACAGGCACAGGTCACTCTATTTTCCCCTCAAGAAGAAGAATTAACCACAGGCTCAGCCTGCCGCCTGGGACCAGAATAGGGCCTGAAGCAATCCTGCGCTTTTGCGGCCAGCGCCCAAGAAAGCGAGTTGAAAAATGGAGCTCAGGGACACTGCAATTCACAAACCTGCAGACTTATAAATGATGACTCTCGTCCACAAATATATTGAGGGAAGGCAACGAAGAGGATTTGAAAGCAAGGCAGAATTGCAGGAAACAGATTTCAGGAGGGAGATTCGAATCGCCTTTAAAGCACAGGAAAAGCGGCAAAACCTCGACAATGATGCCCTTGGCCAAAAAGGGCGTATGCGTTTTTTCCTGAATATATTCAGGAAAAAACGCATACGCCCTTTTTGGCCAACCAAGCAACCTGGAAAGGCAAATCAGCGCTACAAAGAAGTCTCGCTTCCCATCGGTCAAAAGGGCCATGCTGAATAAAGTGTCAAAACCAGAAATGCAGGGCAGGCCATGGAGAAACGGGAGCCTGGCTACGCTGATGGGCGGGATGTAAATTGCCAACAGCCACTCTGGAGAAGTGCACGGTGTGTCCTGAAACATCTAAAAAACTGAGCTTAGGGAGCATAGGGCACATCCACTCATGGGCGTATAAACTGGGAAAACTAAAAATCAGCAAGACACAGGCACCCCAAAGTTTAGGGCTGCTCTGTTGACAAGAATCTCCACTTCGTTACACCTTAAATATCCCAGGAAAGAGAAAAATGGATAAAGAAGTTGTGGTCCTTATGTACAATGGAATATCACTCAGCCATGAAATCGACGTCATAAGGCTAGTAGCAGCATGATGAGTGGATTTAGGTACGAAGATTCTAAGTGAAAAAAGTCACACAGAAAAAGACACTTATCTTAAGATATGACTTATAGAGGGAATGTAAAAACCGCTACCCTTGAACTGAATTACAAAACAGAATAGAGTCACAAGTTTAGAAAACACACTATGGCTGCTTAACGGGAAAGGTGAGGTGGGGTGATGCATACAACAAGGGTTTCAAATTATCTCAGATACCGTTCCATAAACCCAATATGTAATAGACAAGCCCTACTCCTTCCTCAAAGAATTGGACTCAACACCCCCTATTCAGCGCCCAAGAATATATCTGACTAGTAAGAATCTTGAAACCTATGCATTGATATCTCTCTGTAAGTGAGTCAAGTGGGTGTAAAGCGGCAAAATCACAGCAGTGAAAAGCAGGTAAACCCCATTATAAAAATCAATTACTTTTAAAAACCCGTGAAACAAAGACAGTGAAAGAGAGAGAAATTCTTACAAAATTCGTTCAGGGGCTGTGATGCCACCTGGATTGACCATATCTAGACCCACAGCTGATTGAGACATAAGGGTGGACACTCTTGGGGCTGAGAGGTTTGGTGAGGTTGGGTGAGCAAACGCAGACCCTATAAAGTAATACTGCGTGGTACCCATCCCATGGGTCCCAAATCTCCAGGTTCAAGGGCATCTTCCTACATCGAAAACATTCATGAGAAACCCAGAAGATGGTACACCGTGTGATCGGGAAAGGTTTCTAAAACGCACCTCATTTCTCATCTCCTTGTGCTTGGGTTCGCCATTCCAGCCGCTTTACTAGCAATCTCCCTCCTTGGAGAATCAGCACCTTTAACCTCCTGTTCCGTACAGGTTGAAATTTGTCCTGAGGATGAACGGGAAGAGGGGGAACCAACGAGAGACTAGCTCTAGGTGTTGGGACAGGCACAGGTCACTCTATTTTCCCCTCAAGAAGAAGAATTAACCAGAGGCTCAGCCTGCCGCCTGGGACCAGAATAGGGCCTGAAGCAATCCTGCGCTTTTGCGGCCAGCTCCCAAGAAAGCGAGTGGAAAAATGGAGCTCAGGGACACTGCAATTCACAAACCTGCAGACTTATAAATGATGACTCTCGTCCACAAATATATTGAGGGAAGGCAACGAAGAGGATTTGAAAGCAAGGCAGAATTGCAGGAAACAGATTTCAGGAGGGAGATTCGAATCGCCTTTAAAGCACAGGAAAAGCGGCAAAACCTCGACAATGATGCCCTTGGCCAAAAAGGGCGTATGCGTTTTTTCCTGAATATATTCAGGAAAAAACGCATACGCCCTTTTTGGCCAACCAAGCAACCTGGAAAGGCAAATCAGCGCTACAAAGAAGTCTCGCTTCCCATCGGTCAAAAGGGCCATGCTGAATAAAGTGTCAAAACCAGAAATGCAGGACAGGCCATGGAGAAACGGGAGCCTGGCTACGCTGATGGGCGGGATGTAAATTGCCAACAGCCACTCTGGAGAAGTGCACGGTGTGTCCTGAAACATCTAAAAAACTGAGCTTAGGGAGCATAGGGCACATCCACTCATGGGCGTATAAATTGGGAAAACTAAAAATCAGCAAGACACAGGCACCCCAAAGTTTAGGGCTGCTCTGTTGACAAGAATCTCCACTTCGTTACACCTTAAATATCCCAGGAAAGAGAAAAATGGATAAAGAAGTTGTGGTCCTTATGTACAATGGAATATCACTCAGCCATGAAATCAACGTCATAAGGCTAGTAGCAGCATGATGAGTGGATTTAGGTACGACGATACTAAGTGAAATAAGTCACACAGAAAAAGACACTTATCATAAGATACGACTTATAGAGGGAATGTAAAAACCGCTACCCTTGAACTGAATTACAAAACAGAATAGAGTCACACGTTTAGAAAACACACTATGGCTGCTTAACGGGAAAGGTGAGGTGGGGTGATGCATACAACAAGGGTTTCAAATTATCTCAGATACCGTTCCATAAACCCAATATGTAATAGACAAGCCCTACTCCTTCCTCAAAGAATTGGACTCAACACCCCCTATTCAGCGCCCAAGAATATATCTGACTAGTAAGAATCTTGAAACCTATGCATTGATATCTCTCTGTAAGTGAGTCAAGTGGGTGTAAAGCGGCAAAATCACAGCAGTGAAAAGCAGGTAAACCCCATTATAAAAATCAATTACTTTTAAAAACCCGTGAAACAAAGACAGTGAAAGAGAGAGAAATTCTTACAAAATTCGTTCAGGGGCTGTGATGCCACCTGGATTGACCATATCTAGACCCACAGCTGATTGAGACATAAGGGTGGACACTCTTGGGGCTGAGAGGTTTGGTGAGGTTGGGTGAGCAAACGCAGACCCTATAAAGTAATACTGCGTGGTACCCATCCCATGGGTCCCAAATCTCCAGGTTCAAGGGCATCTTCCTACATCGAAAACATTCATGAGAAACCCAGAAGATGGTACACCGTGTGATCGGGAAAGGTTTCTAAAACGCACCTCATTTCTCATCTCCTTGTGCTTGGGTTCGCCATTCCAGCCGCTTTACTAGCAATCTCCCTCCTTGGAGAATCAGCACCTTTAACCTCCTGTTCCGTACAGGTTGCAATTTGTCCTGAGGATGAACGGGAAGAGGGGGAACCAACGAGAGACTAGCTCTAGGTGTTGGGACAGGCACAGGTCACTCTATTTTGCCCTCAAGAAGAAGAATTAACCACAGGCTCAGCCTGCCGCCTGGGACCAGAATAGGGCCTGAAGCAATCCTGCGCTTTTGCGGCCAGCTCCCAAGAAAGCGAGTTGAAAAATGGAGCTCAGGGACACTGCAATTCACAAACCTGCAGACTTATAAATGATGACTCTCGTCCACAAATATATTGAGGGAAGGCAACGAAGAGGATTTGAAAGCAAGGCAGAATTGCAGGAAACAGATTTCAGGAGGGAGATTCGAATCGCCTTTAAAGCACAGGAAAAACGGCAAAACCTCGACAATGATGCCCTTGGCCAAAAAGGGCGTATGCGTTTTTTCCTGAATATATTCAGGAAAAAACGCATACGCCCTTTTTGGCCAACCAAGCAACCTGGAAAGGCAAATCAGCGCTACAAAGAAGTCTCGCTTCCCATCGGTCAAAAGGGCCATGCTGAATAAAGTGTCAAAACCAGAAATAAAGGACAGGCCATGGAGAAACGGGAGCCTGGCTACGCTGATGGGCGGGATGTAAATTGCCAACAGCCACTCTGGAGAAGTGCACGGTGTGTCCTGAAACATCTAAAAAACTCAGCTTAGGGAGCATAGGGCACATCCACTCATGGGCGTATAAATTGAGAAAACTAAAAATCAGCAAGACACAGGCACCCCAAAGTTTAGGGCTGCTCTGTTGACAAGAATCTCCACTTCGTTACACCTTAAATATCCCAGGAAAGAGAAAAATGGATAAAGAAGTCGTGGTCCTTATGTACAATGGAATATCACTCAGCCATGAAATCAACGTCATAAGGCTAGTAGCAGCATGATGAGTGGATTTAGGTACGACGATTCTAAGTGAAATAAGTCACACAGAAAAAGACACTTATCATAAGATATGACTTATAGAGGGAATGTAAAAACCGCTACCCTTGAACTGAATTACAAAACAGAATAGAGTCACACGTTTAGAAAACACACTATGGCTGCTTAACGGGAAAGGTGAGGTGGGGTGATGCATACAACAAGGGTTTCAAATTATCTCAGATACCGTTCCATAAACCCAATATGTAATAGACAAGCCCTACTCCTTCCTCAATGAATTGGACTCAACACCCCCAATTCACCGCCCAAGAATATATCTGACTAGTAAGAATCTTGAAACCTATGCATTGATATCTCTCTGTAAGTGAGTCAAGTGGGTGTAAAGCGGCAAAATCACAGCAGTGAAAAGCAGGTAAACCCCATTATAAAAATCAATTACTTTTAAAAACCCGTGAAACAAAGACAGTGAAAGAGAGAGAAATTCTTACAAAATTCGTTCAGGGGCTGTGATGCCACCTGGATTGACCATATCTAGACCCACAGCTGATTGAGACATAAGGGTGGACACTCTTGGGGCTGAGAGGTTTGGTGAGGTTGGGTGAGCAAACGCAGACCCTATAAAGTAATACTGCGTGGTACCCATCCCATGGGTCCCAAATCTCCAGGTTCAAGGGCATCTTCCTACATCGAAAACATTCATGAGAAACCCAGAAGATGGTACACCGTGTGATCGGGAAAGGTTTCTAAAACGCACCTCATTTCTCATCTCCTTGTGCTTGGGTTCACCATTCCAGCCGCTTTACTAGCAATCTCCCTCCTTGGAGAATCAGCACCTTTAACCTCCTGTTCCGTACAGGTTGCAATTTGTCCTGAGGATGAACGGGAAGAGGGGGAACCAACGAGAGACTAGCTCTAGGTGTTGGGACAGGCACAGGTCACTCTATTTTCCCCTCAAGAAGAAGAATTAACCACAGGCTCAGCCTGCCGCCTGGGACCAGAATAGGGCCTGAAGCAATCCTGCGCTTTTGCGGCCAGCGCCCAAGAAAGCGAGTTGAAAAATGGAGCTCAGGGACACTGCAATTCACAAACCTGCAGACTTATAAATGATGACTCTCGTCCACAAATATATTGAGGGAAGGCAACGAAGAGGATTTGAAAGCAAGGCAGAATTGCAGGAAACAGATTTCAGGAGGGAGATTCGAATCGCCTTTAAAGCACAGGAAAAGCGGCAAACCTCGACAATGATGCCCTTGGCCAAAAAGGGCGTATGCGTTTTTTCCTGAATATATTCAGGAAAAAACGCATACGCCCTTTTTGGCCAACCAAGCAACCTGGAAAGGCAAATCAGCGCTACAAAGAAGTCTCGCTTCCCATCGGTCAAAAGGGCCATGCTGAATAAAGTGTCAAAACCAGAAATGCAGGACAGGCCATGGAGAAACGGGAGCCTGGCTACGCTGATGGGCGGGATGTAAATTGCCAACAGCCACTCTGGAGAAGTGCACGGTGTGTCCTGAAACATCTAAAAAACTCAGCTTAGGGAGCATAGGGCACATCCACTCATGGGCGTATAAATTGGGAAAACTAAAAATCAGCAAGACACAGGCACCCCAAAGTTTAGGGCTGCTCTGTTGACAAGAATCTCCACTTCGTTACACCTTAAATATCCCAGGAAAGAGAAAAATGGATAAAGAAGTTGTGGTCCTTATGTACAATGGAATATCACTCAGCCATGAAATCAACGTCATAAGGCTAGTAGCAGCATGATGATTGGATTTAGGTACGACGATTCTAAGTGAAATAAGTCACACAGAAAAAGACACTTATCATAAGATACGACGTATAGAGGGAATGTAAAAACCGCTACCCTTGAACTGAATTACAAAACAGAATAGAGTCACACGTTTAGAAAACACACTATGGCTGCTTAACGGGAAAGGTGAGGTGGGGTGATGCATACAACAAGGGTTTCAAATTATCTCAGATACCGATCCATAAACCCAATATGTAATAGACAAGCCCTACTCCTTCCTCAAAGAATTGGACTCAACACCCCCTATTCAGCGCCCAAGAATATATCTGACTAGTAAGAATCTTGAAACCTATGCATTGATATCTCTCTGTAAGTGAGTCAAGTGGGTGTAAAGCGGCAAAATCACAGCAGTGAAAAGCAGGTAAACCCCATTATAAAAATCAATTACTTTTAAAAACCCGTGAAACAAAGACAGTGAAAGAGAGAGAAATTCTTACAAAATTCGTTCAGGGGCTGTGATGCCACCTGGATTGACCATATCTAGACCCACAGCTGATTGAGACATAAGGGTGGACACTCTTGGGGCTGAGAGGTTTGGTGAGGTTGGGTGAGCAAACGCAGACCCTATAAAGTAATACTGCGTGGTACCCATCCCATGGGTCCCAAATCTCCAGGTTCAAGGGCATCTTCCTACATCGAAAACATTCATGAGAAACCCAGAAGATGGTACACCGTGTGATCGGGAAAGGTTTCTAAAACGCACCTCATTTCTCATCTCCTTGTGCTTGGGTTCGCCATTCCAGCCGCTTTACTAGCAATCTCCCTCCTTGGAGAATCAGCACCTTTAACCTCCTGTTCCGTACAGGTTGCAATTTGTCCTGAGGATGAACGGGAAGAGGGGGAACCAATGAGAGACTAGCTCTAGGTGTTGGGACAGGCACAGGTCACTCTATTTTCCCCTCAAGAAGAAGAATTAACCACAGGCTCAGCCTGCCGCCTGGGACCAGAATAGGGCCTGAAGCAATCCTGCGCTTTTGCGGCCAGCTCCCAAGAAAGCGAGTTGAAAAATGGAGCTCAGGGACACTGCAATTCACAAACCTGCAGACTTATAAATGATGACTCTCGTCCAGAAATATATTGAGGGAAGGCAACGAAGAGGATTTGAAAGCAAGGCAGAATTGCAGGAAACAGATTTCAGGAGGGAGATTCGAATCGCCTTTAAAGCACAGGAAAAGCGGCAAAACCTCGACAATGATGCCCTTGGCCAAAAAGGGCGTATGCGTTTTTTCCTGAATATATTCAGGAAAAAACGCATACGCCCTTTTTGGCCAACCAAGCAACCTGGAAAGGCAAATCAGCGCTACAAAGAAGTCTCGCTTCCCATCGGTCAAAAGGGCCATGCTGAATAAAGTGTCAAAACCAGAAATGCAGGACAGGCCATGGAGAAACGGGAGCCTGGCTACGCTGATGGGCGGGATGTAAATTGCCAACAGCCACTCTGGAGAAGTGCACGGTGTGTCCTGAAACATCTAAAAAACGCAGCTTAGGGAGCATAGGGCACATCCACTCATGGGCGTATAAATTGGGAAAACTAAAAATCAGCATGACACAGGCACCCCAAAGTTTAGGGCTGCTCTGTTGACAAGAATCTCCACTTCGTTACACCTTAAATATCCCAGGAAAGAGAAAAATGGATAAAGAAGTTGTGGTCCTTATGTACAATGGAATATCACTCAGCCATGAAATCAACGTCATAAGGATAGTAGCAGCATGATGAGTGGATTTAGGTACGACGATACTAAGTGAAATAAGTCACACAGAAAAAGACACTTATCATAAGATACGACTTATAGAGGGAATGTAAAAACCGCTACCCTTGAACTGAATTACAAAACAGAATAGAGTCACACGTTTAGAAAACACACTATGGCTGCTTAATGGGAAAGGTGAGGTGGGGTGATGCATACAACAAGGGTTTCAAATTATCTCAGATACCGTTCCATAAACCCAATATGTAATAGACAAGCCCTACTCCTTCCTCAATGAATTGGACTCAACACCCCCAATTCACCGCCCAAGAATATATCTGACTAGTAAGAATCTTGAAACCTATGCATTGATATCTCTCTGTAAGTGAGTCAAGTGGGTGTAAAGCGGCAAAATCACAGCAGTGAAAAGCAGGTAAACCCCATTATAAAAATCAATTACTTTTAAAAACCCGTGAAACAAAGACAGTGAAAGAGAGAGAAATTCTTACAAAATTCGTTCAGGGGCTGTGATGCCACCTGGATTGACCATATCTAGACCCACAGCTGATTGAGACATAAGGGTGGACACTCTTGGGGCTGAGAGGTTTGGTGAGGTTGGGTGAGCAAACGCAGACCCTATAAAGTAATACTGCGTGGTACCCATCCCATGGGTCCCAAATCTCCAGGTTCAAGGGCATCTTCCTACATCGAAAACATTCATGAGAAACCCAGAAGATGGTACACCGTGTGATCGGGAAAGGTTTCTAAAACGCACCTCATTTCTCATCTCCTTGTGCTTGGGTTCACCATTCCAGCCGCTTTACTAGCAATCTCCCTCCTTGGAGAATCAGCACCTTTAACCTCCTGTTCCGTACAGGTTGCAATTTGTCCTGAGGATGAACGGGAAGAGGGGGAACCAACGAGAGACTAGCTCTAGGTGTTGGGACAGGCACAGGTCACTCTATTTTCCCCTCAAGAAGAAGAATTAACCACAGGCTCAGCCTGCCGCCTGGGACCAGAATAGGGCCTGAAGCAATCCTGCGCTTTTGCGGCCAGCGCCCAAGAAAGCGAGTTGAAAAATGGAGCTCAGGGACACTGCAATTCACAAACCTGCAGACTTATAAATGATGACTCTCGTCCACAAATATATTGAGGGAAGGCAACGAAGAGGATTTGAAAGCAAGGCAGAATTGCAGGAAACAGATTTCAGGAGGGAGATTCGAATCGCCTTTAAAGCACAGGAAAAGCGGCAAACCTCGACAATGATGCCCTTGGCCAAAAAGGGCGTATGCGTTTTTTCCTGAATATATTCAGGAAAAAACGCATACGCCCTTTTTGGCCAACCAAGCAACCTGGAAAGGCAAATCAGCGCTACAAAGAAGTCTCGCTTCCCATCGGTCAAAAGGGCCATGCTGAATAAAGTGTCAAAACCAGAAATGCAGGACAGGCCATGGAGAAACGGGAGCCTGGCTACGCTGATGGGCGGGATGTAAATTGCCAACAGCCACTCTGGAGAAGTGCACGGTGTGTCCTGAAACATCTAAAAAACTCAGCTTAGGGAGCATAGGGCACATCCACTCATGGGCGTATAAATTGGGAAAACTAAAAATCAGCAAGACACAGGCACCCCAAAGTTTAGGGCTGCTCTGTTGACAAGAATCTCCACTTCGTTACACCTTAAATATCCCAGGAAAGAGAAAAATGGATAAAGAAGTTGTGGTCCTTATGTACAATGGAATATCACTCAGCCATGAAATCAACGTCATAAGGCTAGTAGCAGCATGATGATTGGATTTAGGTACGACGATTCTAAGTGAAATAAGTCACACAGAAAAAGACACTTATCATAAGATACGACGTATAGAGGGAATGTAAAAACCGCTACCCTTGAACTGAATTACAAAACAGAATAGAGTCACACGTTTAGAAAACACACTATGGCTGCTTAACGGGAAAGGTGAGGTGGGGTGATGCATACAACAAGGGTTTCAAATTATCTCAGATACCGTTCCATAAACCCAATATGTAACAGACAAGCCCTACTCCTTCCTCAAAGAATTGGACTCAACACCCCCTATTCAGCGCCCAAGAATATATCTGACTAGTAAGAATCTTGAAACCTATGCATTGATATCTCTCTGTAAGTGAGTCAAGTGGGTGTAAAGCGGCAAAATCACAGCAGTGAAAAGCAGGTAAACCCCATTATAAAAATCAATTACTTTTAAAAACCCGTGAAACAAAGACAGTGAAAGAGAGAGAAATTCTTACAAAATTCGTTCAGGGGCTGTGATGCCACCTGGATTGACCATATCTAGACCCACAGCTGATTGAGACATAAGGGTGGACACTCTTGGGGCTGAGAGGTTTGGTGAGGTTGGGTGAGCAAACGCAGACCCTATAAAGTAATACTGCGTGGTACCCATCCCATGGGTCCCAAATCTCCAGGTTCAAGGGCATCTTCCTACATCGAAAACATTCATGAGAAACCCAGAAGATGGTACACCGTGTGATCGGGAAAGGTTTCTAAAACGCACCTCATTTCTCATCTCCTTGTGCTTGGGTTCGCCATTCCAGCCGCTTTACTAGCAATCTCCCTCCTTGGAGAATCAGCACCTTTAACCTCCTGTTCCGTACAGGTTGCAATTTGTCCTGAGGATGAACGGGAAGAGGGGGAACCAATGAGAGACTAGCTCTAGGTGTTGGGACAGGCACAGGTCACTCTATTTTCCCCTCAAGAAGAAGAATTAACCACAGGCTCAGCCTGCCGCCTGGGACCAGAATAGGGCCTGAAGCAATCCTGCGCTTTTGCGGCCAGCTCCCAAGAAAGCGAGTTGAAAAATGGAGCTCAGGGACACTGCAATTCACAAACCTGCAGACTTATAAATGATGACTCTCGTCCAGAAATATATTGAGGGAAGGCAACGAAGAGGATTTGAAAGCAAGGCAGAATTGCAGGAAACAGATTTCAGGAGGGAGATTCGAATCACCTTTAAAGCACAGGAAAAGCGGCAAAACCTCGACAATGATGCCCTTGGCCAAAAAGGGCGTATGCGTTTTTTCCTGAATATATTCAGGAAAAAACGCATACGCCCTTTTTGGCCAACCAAGCAACCTGGAAAGGCAAATCAGCGCTACAAAGAAGTCTCGCTTCCCATCTGTCAAAAGGGCCATGCTGAATAAAGTGTCAAAACCAGAAATGCAGGACAGGCCATGGAGAAACGGGAGCCTGGCTACGCTGATGGGCGGGATGTAAATTGCCAACAGCCACTCTGGAGAAGTGCACGGTGTGTCCTGAAACATCTAAAAAACGCAGCTTAGGGAGCATAGGGCACATCCACTCATGGGCGTATAAATTGGGAAAACTAAAAATCAGCATGACACAGGCACCCCAAAGTTTAGGGCTGCTCTGTTGACAAGAATCTCCACTTCGTTACACCTTAAATATCCCAGGAAAGAGAAAAATGGATAAAGAAGTTGTGGTCCTTATGTACAATGGAATATCACTCAGCCATGAAATCAACGTCATAAGGATAGTAGCAGCATGATGAGTGGATTTAGGTACGACGATACTAAGTGAAATAAGTCACACAGAAAAAGACACTTATCATAAGATACGACTTATAGAGGGAATGTAAAAACCGCTACCCTTGAACTGAATTACAAAACAGAATAGAGTCACACGTTTAGAAAACACACTATGGCTGCTTAATGGGAAAGGTGAGGTGGGGTGATGCATACAACAAGGGTTTCAAATTATCTCAGATACCGTTCCATAAACCCAATATGTAATAGACAAGCCCTACTCCTTCCTCAATGAATTGGACTCAACACCCCCAATTCACCGCCCAAGAATATATCTGACTAGTAAGAATCTTGAAACCTATGCATTGATATCTCTCTGTAAGTGAGTCAAGTGGGTGTAAAGCGGCAAAATCACAGCAGTGAAAAGCAGGTAAACCCCATTATAAAAATCAATTACTTTTAAAAACCCGTGAAACAAAGACAGTGAAAGAGAGAGAAATTCTTACAAAATTCGTTCAGGGGCTGTGATGCCACCTGGATTGACCATATCTAGACCCACAGCTGATTGAGACATAAGGGTGGACACTCTTGGGGCTGAGAGGTTTGGTGAGGTTGGGTGAGCAAACGCAGACCCTATAAAGTAATACTGCGTGGTACCCATCCCATGGGTCCCAAATCTCCAGGTTCAAGGGCATCTTCCTACATCGAAAACATTCATGAGAAACCCAGAAGATGGTACACCGTGTGATCGGGAAAGGTTTCTAAAACGCACCTCATTTCTCATCTCCTTGTGCTTGGGTTCGCCATTCCAGCTGCTTTACTAGCAATCTCCCTCCTTGGAGAATCAGCACCTTTAACCTCCTGTTCCGTACAGGTTGCAATTTGTCCTGAGGATGAACGGGAAGAGGGGGAACCAACGAGAGACTAGCTCTAGGTGTTGGGACAGGCACAGGTCACTCTATTTTCCCCTCAAGAAGAAGAATTAACCACAGGCTCAGCCTGCCGCCTGGGACCAGAATAGGGCCTGAAGCAATCCTGCGCTTTTGCGGCCAGCGCCCAAGAAAGCGAGTTGAAAAATGGAGCTCAGGGACACTGCAATTCACAAACCTGCAGACTTATAAATGATGACTCTCGTCCACAAATATATTGAGGGAAGGCAACGAAGAGGATTTGAAAGCAAGGCAGAATTGCAGGAAACAGATTTCAGGAGGGAGATTCGAATCGCCTTTAAAGCACAGGAAAAGCGGCAAACCTCGACAATGATGCCCTTGGCCAAAAAGGGCGTATGCGTTTTTTCCTGAATATATTCAGGAAAAAACGCATACGCCCTTTTTGGCCAACCAAGCAACCTGGAAAGGCAAATCAGCGCTACAAAGAAGTCTCGCTTCCCATCGGTCAAAAGGGCCATGCTGAATAAAGTGTCAAAACCAGAAATGCAGGACAGGCCATGGAGAAACGGGAGCCTGGCTACGCTGATGGGCGGGATGTAAATTGCCAACAGCCACTCTGGAGAAGTGCACGGTGTGTCCTGAAACATCTAAAAAACGCAGCTTAGGGAGCATAGGGCACATCCACTCATGGGCGTATAAATTGGGAAAACTAAAAATCAGCAAGACACAGGCACCCCAAAGTTTAGGGCTGCTCTGTTGACAAGAATCTCCACTTCGTTACACCTTAAATATCCCAGGAAAGAGAAAAATGGATAAAGAAGTTGTGGTCCTTATGTACAATGGAATATCACTCAGCCATGAAATCAACGTCATAAGGCTAGTAGCAGCATGATGATTGGATTTAGGTACGACGATTCTAAGTGAAATAAGTCACACAGAAAAAGACACTTATCATAAGATACGACTTATAGAGGGAATGTAAAAACCGCTACCCTTGAACTGAATTACAAAACAGAATAGAGTCACACGTTTAGAAAACACACTATGGCTGCTTAACGGGAAAGGTGAGGTGGGGTGATGCATACAACAAGGGTTTCAAATTATCTCAGATACCGTTCCATAAACCCAATATGTAATAGACAAGCCCTACTCCTTCCTCAAAGAATTGGACTCAACACCCCCTATTCAGCGCCCAAGAATATATCTGACTAGTAAGAATCTTGAAACCTATGCATTGATATCTCTCTGTAAGTGAGTCAAGTGGGTGTAAAGCGGCAAAATCACAGCAGTGAAAAGCAGGTAAACCCCATTATAAAAATCAATTACTTTTAAAAACCCGTGAAACAAAGACAGTGAAAGAGAGAGAAATTCTTACAAAATTCGTTCAGGGGCTGTGATGCCACCTGGATTGACCATATCTAGACCCACAGCTGATTGAGACATAAGGGTGGACACTTTTGGGGCTGAGAGGTTTGGTGAGGTTGGGTGAGCAAACGCAGACCCTATAAAGTAATACTGCGTGGTACCCATCCCATGGGTCCCAAATCTCCAGGTTCAAGGGCATCTTCCTACATCGAAAACATTCATGAGAAACCCAGAAGATGGTACACCGTGTGATCGGGAAAGGTTTCTAAAACGCACCTCATTTCTCATCTCCTTGTGCTTGGGTTCGCCATTCCAGCCGCTTTACTAACAATCTCCCTCCTTGGAGAATCAGCACCTTTAACCTCCTGTTCCGTACAGCTTGCAATTTGTCCTGAGGATGAAAGGGAAGAGGGGGAACCAATGAGAGACTATCTCTAGGTGTTGGGATAGGCAGAGGTCACTCTATTTTCCCAACAGGAAGAAGAATTAACCACAGGCTCAGCCTGCCGCCTGGGACCAGAATAGGGCCTGAAGCAATCCTGCGCTTTTGCGGCCAGCGCCCAAGAAAGCGAGTTGAAAAATGGCGCTCAGGGGCACTGCAATTCACAAACCTGCAGACTTATAAATGATGACTCTCGTCCACAAATATATTGAGGGAAGGCAACGAAGAGGATTTGAAAGCAAGGCAGAATTGCAGGAAACAGATTTCAGGAGGGAGATTCGAATCGCCTTTAAAGCACAGGAAAAGCGGCAAAACCTCGACAATGATGCCCTTGGCCAAAAAGGGCGTATGCTTTTTTTCCTGAATATATTCAGGAAAAAACGCATACGCCCTTTTTGGCCAACCAAGCAACCTGGAAAGGCAAATCAGCGCTACAAAGAAGTCTCGCTTCCCATCGGTCAAAAGGGCCATGCTGAATAAAGTGTCAAAACCAGAAATAAAGGACAGGCCATGGAGAAACGGGAGCCTGGCTACGCTGATGGGCGGGATGTAAATTGCCAACAGCCACTCTGGAGAAGTGCACGGTGTGTCCTGAAACATCTAAAAAACTCAGCTTAGGGAGCATAGGGCACATCCACTCATGGGCGTATAAATTGAGAAAACTAAAAATCAGCAAGACACAGGCACCCCAAAGTTTAGGGCTGCTCTGTTGACAAGAATCTCCACTTCGTTACACCTTAAATATCCCAGGAAAGAGAAAAATGGATAAAGAAGTGGTGGTCCTTATGTACAATGGAATATCACTCAGCCATGAAATCAACGTCATAAGGCTAGTAGCAGCATGATGAGTGGATTTAGGTACGACGATTCTAAGTGAAATAAGTCACACAGAAAAAGACACTTATCATAAGATATGACTTATAGAGGGAATGTAAAAACCGCTACCCTTGAACTGAATTACAAAACAGAATAGAGTCACACGTTTAGAAAACACATTATGGCTGCTTAACGGGAAAGGTGAGGTGGGGTGATGCATACAACAAGGGTTTCAAATTAGCTCAGATACCGTTCCATAAACCCAATATGTAATAGACAAGCCCTACTCCTTGCTCAGTGAATTGGACTCAGCACCCCCTATTCACCGCCCAAGAATATATCTGACTAGTAAGAATCTTGAAACCTATGCATTGATATCTCTCTGAAAGTGAGTCAAGTGGGTGTAAAGCGGCAAAATCACAGCAGTGAAAAGCAGGTAAACCCCATTATAAAAATCAATTACTTTTACAAACCCGTGAAACAAAGACAGTGAAAGAGAGAGAAATTCTTACAAAATTCTTTCAGCGGCTGTAATGCCACCTGGATTTACCATATCTAGACCCACAGCTGATTGAGACATAAGGGTGGACACTCTTGGGGCTGAGAGGTTTGGTGAGTTTGGGTGAGCAAACGCAGACCCTTTAAAGTAATACTGCGTGGTACCCATCCCATGGGTCCCAAATCTCCAGGTTCAAGGGCATCTTCCTACATCAAAAACATGCATGAGAAACCCAGAAGATGGTACACCGTGTGATCGGGAAAGGTTTCTAAAACGCACCTCATTTCTCATCTCCTTGTGCTCGGGTTCGCCATTCCAGCCGCTTTACTAGCAATCTCCCTCCTTGGAGAATCAGCACCTTTAACCTCCTGTTCCGTACAGCTTGCAATTTGTCCTGAGGATGAAAGGGAAGAGGGGGAACCAATGAGAGACTAGCTCTAGGTGTTGGGAGAGGCAGAGGTCACTCTATTTTCCCATCAGGAAGAAGAATTAACCACAGGCTCAGCCTGCCGCCTGGGACCAGAATAGGGCCTGAAGCAATCCTGCGCTTTTGCGGCCAGCGCCCAAGGAAGCGAGTTGAAAAATGGCGCTCAGGGGCACTGCAATTCACAAACCTGCAGACTTATAAATGATGACTCTCGTCCACAAATATATTGAGGGAAGGCAACGAAGAGGATTTGAAAGCAAGGCAGAATTGCAGGAAACAGATTTCAGGAGGGAGATTCGAATCGCCTTTAAAGCACAGGAAAAGCGGCAAAACCTCGACAATGATGCCCTTGGCCAAAAAGGGCGTATGCGTTTTTTCCTGAATATATTCAGGAAAAAACGCATACGCCCTTTTTGGCCAACCAAGCAACCTGGAAAGGCAAATCAGCGCTACAAAGAAGTCTCGCTTCCCATCGGTCAAAAGGGCCATGCTGAATAAAGTGTCAAAACCAGAAATGCAGGACAGGCCATGGAGAAACGGGAGCCTGGCTACGCTGATGGGCGGGATGTAAATTGCCAACAGCCACTCTGGAGAAGTGCACGGTGTGTCCTGAAACATCTAAAAAACTCAGCTTAGGGAGCATAGGGCACATCCACTCATGGGCGTATAAATTGAGAAAACTAAAAATCAACAAGGCACAGGCACCCCAAAGTTTAGGGCTGCTCTGTTGACAAGAATCTCCACTTCGTTACACCTTAAATATCCCAGGAAAGAGAAAAATGGATAAAGAAGTGGTGGTCCTTATGTACAATGGAATATCACTCAGCCATGAAATCAACGTCATAAGGCTAGTAGCAGCATGATGAGTGGATTTAGGTACGACGATTCTAAGTGAAATAAGTCACACAGAAAAAGACACTTATCATAAGATATGACTTATAGAGGGAATGTAAAAACCGCTACCCTTGAACTGAATTACAAAACAGAATAGAATCACACGTTTAGAAAACACACTATGGCTGCTTAACGGGAAAGGTGAGGTGGGGTGATGCATACAACAAGGGTTTCAAATTAGCTGAGATACCGTTCCATAAAACCAATATGTAATAGACAATCCCTACTCCTTGCTCAAGGAATTGGACTCAGCACCCCCTATTCACCGCCCAAGAAGATATCTGACTAGTAAGAATCTTGAAACCTATGCATTGATATCTCTCTGAAAGTGAGTCAAGTGGGTGTAAAGCGGCAAAATCACAGCAGTGAAAAGCAGGTAAACCCCATTATAAAAATCAATTACTTTTAAAAACCCGTGAAACAAAGACAGTGAAAGAGAGAGAAATTCTTACAAAATTCTTTCAGCGGCTGTAATGCCACCTGGATTGACCATATCTAGACCCACAGCTGATTGAGACATAAGGGTGGACACTCTTGGGGCTGAGAGGTTTGGTGAGGTTGGGTGAGCAAACGCAGACCCTTTAAAGTAATACTGCGTGGTACCCATCCCATGGGTCCCAAATCTCCAGGTTCAAGGGCATCTTCCTACATCGAAAACATGCATGAGAAACCCAGAAGATGGTACACCGTGTGATCGGGAGGTTTCTAAAACGCACCTCATTTCTCAGCTCCTTGTGCTCGGGTTCGCCATTCCAGCCGCTTTACTAGCAATCTCCCTCCTTGGAGAATCAGCACCTTTAACCTCCTGTTCCGTACAGCTTGCAATTTGTCCTGAGGATGAAAGGGAAGAGGGGGAACCAATGAGAGACTAGCTCTAGGTGTTGGGAGAGGCAGAGGTCACTCTATTTTCCCATCAGGAAGAAGAATTAACCACAGGCTCAGCCTGCCGCCTGGGACCAGAATAGGGCCTGAAGCAATCCTGCGCTTTTGCGGCCAGCGCCCAAGAAAGCGAGTTGAAAAATGGCGCTCAGGGGCACTGCAATTCACAAACCTTCAGACTTATAAATGATGACTCTCGTCCACAAATATATTGAGGGAAGGCAACGAAGAGGATTTGAAAGCAAGGCAGAATTGCAGGAAACAGATTTCAGGAGGGAGATTCGAATCGCCTTTAAAGCACAGGAAAAGCGGCAAAACCTCGACAATGATGCCCTTGGCCAAAAAGGGCGTATGCGTTTTTTCCTGAATATATTCAAGAAAAAACGCATACGCCCTTTTTGGGCAACCAAGCAACCTGGAAAGGCAAATCAGCGCTACAAAGAAGTCTCGCTTCCCATCGGTCAAAAGGGCCATGCTGAATAAAGTGTCAAAACCAGAAATGCAGGACAGGCCATGGAGAAACGGGAGCCTGGCTACGCTGATGGGCGGGATGTAAATTGCCAACAGCCACTCTGGAGAAGTGCACGGTGTGTCCTGAAACATCTACAAAACTCAGCTTAGGGAGCATAGGGCACATCCACTCATGGGCGTATAAATTGAGAAAACTAAAAATCAGCAAGACACAGGCACCCCAAAGTTTAGGGCTGCTCTGTTGACAAGAATCTCCACTTCGTTACACCTTAAATATCCCAGGAAAGAGAAAAATGGATAAAGAAGTGGTGGTCCTTATGTACAATGGAATATCACTCAGCCAAGAAATCAACGTCATAAGGCTAGTAGCAGCATGATGAGTGGATTTAGGTACGACGATTCTAAGTGAAATAAGTCACACAGAAAAAGACACTTATCATAAGATATGACTTATAGAGGGAATGTAAAAACCGCTACCCTTGAACTGAATTACAAAACAGAATAGAATCACACGTTTAGAAAACACACTATGGCTGCTTAACGGGAAAGGTGAGGTGGGGTGATGCATACAACAAGGGTTTCAAATTAGCTGAGATACCGTTCCATAAAACCAATATGTAATAGACAATCCCTACTCCTTGCTCAAGGAATTGGACTCAGCACCCCCTATTCACCGCCCAAGAAGATATCTGACTAGTAAGAATCCTGAAACCTATGCATTGATATCTCTCTGAAAGTGAGTCAAGTGGGTGTAAAGCGGCAAAATCACAGCAGTGAAAAGCAGGTAAACCCCATTATAAAAATCAATTACTTTTAAAAACCCGTGAAACAAAGACAGTGAAAGAGAGAGAAATTCTTACAAAATTCTTTCAGCGGCTGTAATGCCACCTGGATTGACCATATCTAGACCCACAGCTGATTGAGACATAAGGGTGGACACTCTTGGGGCTGAGAGGTTTGGTGAGGTTGGGTGAGCAAACGCAGACCCTTTAAAGTAATACTGCGTGGTACCCATCCCATGGGTCCCAAATCTCCAGGTTCAAGGGCATCTTCCTACATCGAAATCATGCATGAGAAACCCAGAAGATGGTACACCGTGTGATCGGGAAAGGTTTCTAAAACGCACCTCATTTCTCAGCTCCTTGTGCTCGGGTTCGCCATTCCAGCCGCTTTACTAGCAATCTCCCTCCTTGGAGAATCAGCACCTTTAACCTCCTGTTCCGCACAGCTTGCAATTTGTCCTGAGGATGAAAGGGAAGAGGGGGAACCAATGAGAGACTATCTCTAGGTGTTGGGATAGGCAGAGGTCACTCTATTTTCCCAACAGGAAGAAGAATTAACCACAGGCTCAGCCTGCCGCCTGGGACCAGAATAGGGCCTGAAGCAATCCTGCGCTTTTGCGGCCAGCGCCCAAGAAAGCGAGTTGAAAAATGGCGCTCAGGGGCACTGCAATTCACAAACCTGCAGACTTATAAATGATGACTCTCGTCCACAAATATATTGATGGAAGGAAACGAAGAGGATTTGAAAGCAAGGCAGAATTGCAGGAAACAGATTTCAGGAGGGAGATTCGAATCGCCTTTAAAGCACAGGAAAGGCGGCAAAACCTCGACAATGATGCCCTTGGCCAAAAAGGGCGTATGCGTTTTTTCCTGAATATATTCAGGAAAAAACGCATACGCCCTTTTTGGCCAACCAAGCAACCTGGAAAGGCAAATCAGCGCTACAAAGAAGTCTCGCTTCCCATCGGTCAAAAGGGCCATGCTGAATAAAGTGTCAAAACCAGAAATGCAGGACAGGCCATGGAGAAACGGGAGCCTGGCTACGCTGAAGGGCGGGATGTAAATTGCCAACAGCCACTCTGGAGAAGTGCACGGTGTGTCCTGAAACATCTACAAAACTCAGCTTAGGGAGCATAGGGCACATCCACTCATGGGCGTATAAATTGGGAAAACTAAAAATCAGCAAGACACAGGCACCCCAAAATTTAGGGCTGCTCTGTTGACAAGAACCTCCACTTGGTTACACCTTAAATATCACAGGAAAGAGAAAAATGGATAAAGAAGTTGTGGTCCTTATGTACAATGGAATATCACTCAGCCATGAAATCAACGTCATAAGGCTAGTAGCAGCATGATGAGTGGATTTAGGTACGACGATTCTAAGTGAAATAAGTCACACAGAAAAAGACACTTATCATAAGATATGACTTATAGAGGGAATGTAAAAACCGCTACCCTTGAACTGAATTACAAAACAGAATAGAGTCACACGTTTAGAAAACACACTATGGCTGCTTAACGGGAAAGGTGAGGTGGGGTGATTCATAAAACAAGGGTTTCAAATTACCTGAGATACCGTTCCATAAACCCAATATGTAATAGACAAGACCTACTCCTTGCTCAATGAATTGGACTCAACACCCCCTATTCACCGCCCACGAATATATCTGACTAGTAAGAATCTTAAAACCTATGCATTGATATCTCTCTGTAAGTGAGTCAAGTGGGTGTAAAGCGGCAAAAACACAGGAGTGAAAAGCAGGTAAACCCCATTATAAATATCAATTACTTTTAAAAACCCGTGAAACAAAGACAGTGAAAGAGAGAGAAATTCTTAAAAAGTCGTTCAGGGGCTGTGATGCCACCTGGATTGACCACATCTAGACCCACAGCTGATTGAGACATAAGGGTGGACACTCTTGGGGCTGAGAGGTTTGGTGAGGTTGGGTGACCACACGCAGACCCTATAAAGTAATACTGCGTGGTACCCATCCCATGGGTCCCAAATCTCCAGGTTCAAGGGCATCTTCCTACATCGAAAACATTCATGAGAAACCCAGAAGATGGTACACCGTGTGATCGGGAAAGGTTTCTAAAACGCACCTCATTTCTCATCTCCTTGTGCTTGGGTTCGCCATTCCAGCCGCTTTACTAGCAATCTCCCTCCTTGGAGAATCAGCACCTTTAACCTCCTGTTCCGTACAGGTTGCAATTTGTCCTGAGGATGAACGGGAAGAGGGGGAACCAATGAGAGAGTAGCTCTAGGTGTTGGGACAGGCACAGGTCACTCTATTTTCCCAACAGGAAGAAGAATTAACCACAGGCTCAGCCTGCCGCCTGGGACCAGAATAGGGCCTGAAGCAATCCTGCGCTTTTGCGGCCAGCGCCCAAGAAAGCGAGTTGAAAAATGGCGCTCAGGGGCACTGCAATTCACAAACCTGCAGACTTATAAATGATGACTCTCGTCCACAAATATATTGATGGAAGGAAACGAACAGGATTTGAAAGCAAGGCAGAATTGCAGGAAACAGATTTCAGGAGGGAGATTCGAATCGCCTTTAAAGCACAGGAAAGGCGGCAAAACCTCGACAATGATGCCCTTGGCCAAAAAGGGCGTATGCGTTTTTTCCTGAATATATTCAGGAAAAAACGCATACGCCCTTTTTGGCCAACCAAGCAACCTGGAAAGGCAAATCAGCGCTACAAAGAAGTCTCGCTTCCCATCGGTCAAAAGGGCCATGCTGAATAAAGTGTCAAAACCAGAAATGCAGGACAGGCCATGGAGAAACGGGAGCCTGGCTACGCTGATGGGCGGGATGTAAATTGCCAACAGCCACTCTGGAGAAGTGCACGGTGTGTCCTGAAACATCTACAAAACTCAGCTTAGGGAGCATAGGGCACATCCACTCATGGGCGTATAAATTGGGAAAAGTAAAAATCAGCAAGACACAGGCACCCCAAAGTTTAGGGCTGCTCTGTTGACAAGAACCTCCACTTGGTTACACCTTAAATATCCCAGGAAAGAGAAAAATGGATAAAGAAGTTGTGGTCCTTATGTACAATGGAATATCACTCAGCCATGAAATCAACGTCATAAGGCTAGTAGCAGCATGATGAGTGGATTTAGGTACGACGATTCTAAGTGAAATAAGTCACACAGAAAAAGACACTTATCATAAGATATGACTTATAGAGGGAATGTAAAAACCGCTACCCTTGAACTGAATTACAAAACAGAATAGAATCACACGTTTAGAAAACACACTATGGCTGCTTAACGGGAAAGGTGAGGTGGGGTGATGCATACAACAAGGGTTTCAAATTAGCTCAGATACCGTTCCATAAACCCAATATGTAATAGACAAGCCCTACTCCTTGCTCAATGAATTGGACTCAACACCCCCTATTCACCGCCCACGAATATATCTGACTAGTAAGAATCTTAAAACCTATGCATTGATATCTCTCTGTAAGTGAGTCAAGTGGGTGTAAAGCGGCAAAAACACAGGAGTGAAAAGCAGGTAAACCCCATTATAAATATCAATTACTTTTAAAAACCCGTGAAACAAAGACAGTGAAAGAGAGAGAAATTCTTAAAAAGTCGTTCAGGGGCTGTGATGCCACCTGGATTGACCACATCTAGACCCACAGCTGATTGAGACATAAGGGTGGACACTCTTGGGGCTGAGAGGTTTGGTGAGGTTGGGTGAGCAAACGCAGACCCTATAAAGTAATACTGCGTGGTACCCATCCCATGGGTCCCAAATCTCCAGGTTCAAGGGCATCTTCCTACATCGAAAACATTCATGAGAAACCCAGAAGATGGTACACTGTGTGATCGGGAAAGGTTTCTAAAACGCACCTCATTTCTCATCTCCTTGTGCTTGGGTTCGCCATTCCAGCCGCTTTACTAGCAATCTCCCTCCTTGGAGAATCAGCACCTTTAACCTCCTGTTCCGTACAGGTTGCAATTTGTCCTGAGGATGAACGGGAAGAGGGGGAACCAATGAGAGACTAGCTCTAGGTGTTGGGACAGGCACAGGTCACTCTATTTTCCCCTCAAGAAGAAGAATTAACCACAGGCTCAGCCTGCCCCCTGGGACCAGAATAGGGCCTGAAGCAATCCTGCGCTTTTGCGGCCAGCGCCCAAGAAAGCGAGTTGAAAAATGGCGCTCAGGGGCACTGCAATTCACAAACCTGCAGACTTATAAATGATGACTCTCGTCCACAAATATATTGATGGAAGGAAACGAAGAGGATTTGAAAGCAAGGCAGAATTGCAGGAAACAGATTTCAGGAGGGAGATTCGAATCGCCTTTAAAGCACAGGAAAGGCGGCAAAACCTCGACAATGATGCCCTTGGCCAAAAAGGGCGTATGCGTTTTTTCCTGAATATATTCAGGAAAAAACGCATACGCCCTTTTTGGCCAACCAAGCAACCTGGAAAGGCAAATCAGCGCTACAAAGAAGTCTCGCTTCCCATCGGTCAAAAGGGCCATGCTGAATAAAGTGTCAAAACCAGAAATGCAGGACAGGCCATGGAGAAACGGGAGCCTGGCTACGCTGATGGGCGGGATGTAAATTGCCAACAGCCACTCTGGAGAAGTGCACGGTGTGTCCTGAAACATCTACAAAACTCAGCTTAGGGAGCATAGGGCACATCCACTCATGGGCGTATAAATTGGGAAAACTAAAAATCAGCAAGACACAGGCACCCCAAAATTTAAGGCTGCTCTGTTGACCAGAACCTGCACTTGATTACACCTTAAATATCCCAGGAAAGAGAAAAATGGATAAAGAAGTTGTGGTCCTTATGTACAATGGAATATCACTCAGCCATGAAATCAACGTCATAAGGCTAGTAGCAGCATGATGAGTGGATTTAGGTACGACGATTCTAAGTGAAATAAGTCACACAGAAAAAGACACTTATCATAAGATATGACTTATAGAGGGAATGTAAAAACCGCTACCCTTGAACTGAATTACAAAACAGAATAGAGTCACACGTTTAGAAAACACACTATGGCTGCTTAACGGGAAAGGTGAGGTGGGGTGATGCATACAACAAGGGTTTCAAATTAGCTCAGATACCGTTCCATAAACCCAATATGTAATAGACAAGCCCTACTCCTTGCTCAATGAATTGGACTCAACACCCCCTATTCACCGCCCACGAATATATCTGACTAGTAAGAATCTTAAAACCTATGCATTGATATCTCTCTGTAAGTGAGTCAAGTGGGTGTAAAGCGGCAAAAACACAGGAGTGAAAAGCAGGTAAACCCCATTATAAATATCAATTACTTTTAAAAACCCGTGAAACAAAGACAGTGAAAGAGAGAGAAATTCTTAAAAAGTCGTTCAGGGGCTGTGATGCCACCTGGATTGACCACATCTAGACCCACAGCTGATTGAGACATAAGGGTGGACACTCTTGGGGCTGAGAGGTTTGGTGAGGTTGGGTGAGCAAACGCAGACCCTATAAAGTAATACTGCGTGGTACCCATCCCATGGGTCCCAAATCTCCAGGTTCAAGGGCATCTTCCTACATCGAAAACATTCATGAGAAACCCAGAAGATGGTACACCGTGTGATCGGGAAAGGTTTCTAAAACGCACCTCATTTCTCATCTCCTTGTGCTTGGGTTCGCCATTCCAGCCGCTTTACTAGCAATCTCCCTCCTTGGAGAATCAGCACCTTTAACCTCCTGTTCCGTACAGGTTGCAATTTGTCCTGAGGATGAACGGGAAGAGGGGGAACCAATGAGAGACTAGCTCTAGGTGTTGGGACAGGCACAGGTCACTCTATTTTCCCCTCAAGAAGAAGAATTAACCACAGGCTCAGCCTGCCGCCTGGGACCAGAATAGGGCCTGAAGCAATCCTGCGCTTTTGCGGCCAGCGCCCAAGAAAGCGAGTTGAAAAATGGCGCTCAGGGGCACTGCAATTCACAAACCTGCAGACTTATAAATGATGACTCTCGTCCACAAATATATTGATGGAAGGAAACGAAGAGGATTTGAAAGCAAGGCAGAATTGCAGGAAACAGATTTCAGGAGGGAGATTCGAATTGCCTTTAAAGCACAGGAAAGGCGGCAAAACCTCGACAATGATGCCCTTGGCCAAAAAGGGCGTATGCGTTTTTTCCTGAATATATTCAGGAAAAAACGCATACGCCCTTTTTGGCCAACCAAGCAACCTGGAAAGGCAAATCAGCGCTACAAAGAAGTCTCGCTTCCCATCGGTCAAAAGGGCCATGCTGAATAAAGTGTCAAAAGCAGAAATGCAGGACAGGCCATGGAGAAACGGGAGCCTGGCTACGCTGATGGGCGGGATGTAAATTGCCAACAGCCACTCTGGAGAAGTGCACGGTGTGTCCTGAAACATCTACAAAACTCAGCTTAGGGAGCATAGGGCACATCCACTCATGGGCGTATAAATTGGGAAAATTAAAAATCAGCAAGACACAGGCACCCCAAAGTTTAGGGCTGCTCTGTTGACAAGAATCTCCACTTCGTTACACCTTAAATATCCCAGGAAAGAGAAAAATGGATAAAGAAGTTGTGGTCCTTATGTACAATGGAATATCACTCAGCCATGAAATCAACGTCATAAGGCTAGTAGCAGCATGATGAGTGGATTTAGGTACGACGATTCTAAGTGAAATAAGTCACACAGAAAAAGACACTTATCATAAGATATGACTTATAGAGGGAATGTAAAAACCGCTACCCTTGAACTGAATTACAAAACAGAATAGAATCACACGTTTAGAAAACACACTATGGCTGCTTAACGGGAAAGGTGAGGTGGGGTGATGCATACAACAAGGGTTTCAAATTAGCTCAGATACCGTTCCATAAACCCAATATGTAATAGATAAGCCCTACTCCTTGCTCAAGGAATTGGACTCAGCACCCCCTATTCACCGCCCAAGAATATATCTGACTAGTAAGAATCTTGAAACCTATGCATTGATATCTCTCTGAAAGTGAGTCAAGTGGGTGTAAAGCGGCAAAATCACAGCAGTGAAAAGCAGGTAAACCCCATTATAAAAATCAATTACTTTTAAAAACCCGTGAAACAAAGACAGTGAAAGAGAGAGAAATTCTTAAAAAGTCTTTCAGGGGCTGTGATGCCACCTGGATTGACCATATCTAGACCCACAGCTGATTGAGACATAAGGGTGGACACTCTTGGGGCTGAGAGGTTTGGTGAGGTTGGGTGACCAAACGCAGACCCTTTAAAGTAATACTGCGTGGTACCCATCCCATGGGTCCCAAATCTCCAGGTTCAAGGGCATCTTCCTACATCGAAAACATTCATGAGAAACCCAGAAGATGGTACACCGTGTGATCGGGAAAGGTTTCTAAAACGCACCTCATTTCTCATCTCCTTGTGCTTGGGTTCGCCATTCCAGCCGCTTTACTAGCAATCTCCCTCCTTGGAGAATCAGCACCTTTAACCTCCTGTTCCGTACAGGTTGCAATTTGTCCTGAGGATGAACGGGAAGAGGGGGAACCAATGAGAGACTAGCTCTAGGTGTTGGGACAGGCACAGGTCACTCTATTTTCCCCTCAAGAAGAAGAATTAACCACAGGCTCAGCATGCCGCCTGGGACCAGAATAGGGCCTGAAGCAATCCTGCGCTTTTGCGGCCAGCGCCCAAGAAAGCGAGTTGAAAAATGGCGCTCAGGGGCACTGCAATTCACAAACCTGCAGACTTATAAATGATGACTCTCGTCCACAAATATATTGATGGAAGGAAACGAAGAGGATTTGAAAGCAAGGCAGAATTGCAGGAAACAGATTTCAGGAGGGAGATTCGAATCGCCTTTAAAGCACAGGAAAGGCGGCAAAAGCTCGACAATGATGCCCTTGGCCAAAAAGGGCGTATGCGTTTTTTCCTGAATATATTCAGGAAAAAACGCATACGCCCTTTTTGGCCAACCAAGCAACCTGGAAAGGCAAATCAGCGCTACAAAGAAGTCTCGCTTCCCATCGGTCAAAAGGGCCATGCTGAATAAAGTGTCAAAACCAGAAATGCAGGACAGGCCATGGAGAAACGGGAGCCTGGCTACGCTGATGGGCGGGATGTAAATTGCCAACAGCCACTCTGGAGAAGTGCACGGTGTGTCCTGAAACATCTAAACAACTCAGCTTAGGGAGCATAGGGCACATCCACTCATGGGCGTATAAATTGGGAAAACTAAAAATCAGCAAGACACAGGCACCCCAAAATTTAGGGCTGCTCTGTTGACAAGAACCTCCACTTGGTTACACCTTAAATATCCCAGGAAAGAGAAAAATGGATAAAGAAGTTGTGGTCCTTATGTACAAGGGAATATCACTCAGCCATGAAATCAACGTCATAAGGCTAGTAGCAGCATGATGAGTGGATTTAGGTACGACGATTCTAAGTGAAATAAGTCACACAGAAAAAGACACTTATCATAAGATATGACTTATAGAGGGAATGTAAAAACCGCTACCCTTGAACTGAATTACAAAACAGAATAGAGTCACACGTTTAGAAAACACACTATGGCTGCTTAACGGGAAAGGTGAGGTGGGGTGATGCATACAACAAGGGTTTCACATTATCTGAGATACCGTTCCATAAACCCAATATGTAATAGACAAGCCCTACTCCTTGCTCAATGAATTGGACTCAACACCCCCTATTCACCGCCCACGAATATATCTGACTAGTAAGAATCTTAAAACCTATGCATTGATATCTCTCTGTAAGTGAGTCAAGTGGGTGTAAAGCGGCAAAAACACAGGAGTGAAAAGCAGGTAAACCCCATAATAAATATCAATTACTTTTAAAAACCCGTGAAACAAAGACAGTGAAAGAGAGAGAAATTCTTAAAAAGTCGTTCAGGGGCTGTGATGCCACCTGGATTGACCACATCTAGACCCACAGCTGATTGAGACATAAGGGTGGACACTCTTGGGGCTGAGAGTTTTGGTGAGGTTGGGTGAGCAAACGCAGACCCTATAAAGTAATACTGCGTGGTACCCATCCCATGGGTCCCAAATCTCCATGTTCAAGGGCATCTTCCTACATCGAAAACATTCATGAGAAACCCAGAAGATGGTACACCGTTTGATCGGGAAAGGTTTCTAAAACGCACCTCATTTCTCATCTCCTTGTGCTTGGGTTCGCCATTCCAGCCGCTTTACTAGCAATCTCCCTCCTTGGAGAATCAGCACCTTTAACCTCCTGTTCCGTACAGGTTGCAATTTGTCCTGAGGATGAACGGGAAGAGGGGGAACCAATGAGAGACTAGCTCTAGGTGTTGTGACAGGCACAGGTCACTCTATTTTCCCCTCAAGAAGAAGAATTAACCACAGGCTCAGCCTGCCGCCTGGGACCAGAATAGGGCCTGAAGCAATCCTGCGCTTTTGCGGCCAGCGCCCAAGAAAGCGAGTTGAAAAATGGCGCTCAGGGGCACTGCAATTCACAAACCTGCAGACTTATAAATGATGACTCTCGTCCACAAATATATTGATGGAAGGAAACGAAGAGGATTTGAAAGCAAGGCAGAATTGCAGGAAACAGATTTCAGGAGGGAGATTCGAATCGCCTTTAAAGCACAGGAAAGGCGGCAAAACCTCGACAATGATGCCCTTGGCCAAAAAGGGCGTATGCGTTTTTTCCTGAATATATTCAGGAAAAAACGCATACGCCCTTTTTGGCCAACCAAGCAACCTGGAAAGGCAAATCAGCGCTACAAAGAAGTCTCGCTTCCCATCGGTCAAAAGGGCCATGCTGAATAAAGTGTCAAAACCAGAAATGCAGGACAGGCCATGGAGAAACGGGAGCCTGGCTACGCTGATGGGCGGGATGTAAATTGCCAACAGCCACTCTGGAGAAGTGCACGGTGTGTCCTGAAACATCTACAAAACTCAGCTTAGGGAGCATAGGGCACATCCACTCATGGGCGTATAAATTGGGAAAACTAAAAATCAGCAAGACACAGGCACCCCAAAATTTAGGGCTGCTCTGTTGACAAGAACCTCCACTTGGTTACACCTTAAATATCCCAGGAAAGAGAAAAATGGATAAAGAAGTTGTGGTCCTTATGTACAATGGAATATCACTCAGCCATGAAATCAACGTCATAAGGCTAGTAGCAGCACGATGAGTGGATTTAGGTACGACGATTCTAAGTGAAATAAGTCACACAGAAAAAGACACTTATCATAAGATATGACTTATAGAGGGAATGTAAAAACCGCTACCCTTGAACTGAATTACAAAACAGAATAGAGTCACACGTTTAGAAAACACACTATGGCTGCTTAACGGGAAAGGTGAGGTGGGGTGATGCATACAACAAGGGTTTCACATTATCTGAGATACCGTTCCATAAACCCAATATGTAATAGACAAGCCCTACTCCTTGCTCAATGAATTGGACTCAACACCCCCTATTCACCGCCCACGAATATATCTGACTAGTAAGAATCTTAAAACCTATGCATTGATATCTCTCTGTAAGTGAGTCAAGTGGGTGTAAAGCGGCAAAAACACAGGAGTGAAAAGCAGGTAAACCCCATTATAAATATCAATTACTTTTAAAAACCCGTGAAACAAAGACAGTGAAAGAGAGAGAAATTCTTAAAAAGTCGTTCAGGGGCTGTGATGCCACCTGGATTGACCATATCTAGACCCACAGCTGATTGAGACATAAGGGTGGACACTCTTGGGGCTGAGAGGTTTGGTGAGGTTGGGTGACCAAACGCAGACCCTATAAAGTAATACTGCGTGGTACCCATCCCATGGGTCCCAAATCTCCAGGTTCAAGGGCATCTTCCTACATCGAAAACATTCATGAGAAACCCAGAAGATGGTACACCGTGTGATCGGGAAAGGTTTCTAAAACGCACCTCATTTCTCATCTCCTTGTGCTTGGGTTCGCCATTCCAGCCGCTTTACTAGCAATCTCCCTCCTTGGAGAATCAGCACCTTTAACCTCCTGTTCCGTACAGGTTGCAATTTGTCCTGAGGATGAACGGGAAGAGGGGGAACCAATGAGAGACTAGCTCTAGGTGTTGGGACAGGCACAGGTCACTCTATTTTCCCCTCAAGAAGAAGAATTAACCACAGGCTCAGCCTGCCGCCTGGGACCAGAATAGGGCCTGAAGCAATCCTGCGCTTTTGCGGCCAGCGCCCAAGAAAGCGAGTTGAAAAATGGCGCTCAGGGGCACTGCAATTCACAAACCTGCAGACTTATAAATGATGACTCTCGTCCACAAATATATTGATGGAAGGAAACGAAGAGGATTTGAAAGCAAGGCAGAATTGCAGGAAACAGATTTCAGGAGGGAGATTCGAATCGCCTTTAAAGCACAGGAAAGGCGGCAAAACCTCGACAATGATGCCCTTGGCCAAAAAGGGCGTATGCGTTTTTTCCTGAATATATTCAGGAAAATACGCATACGCCCTTTTTGGCCAACCAAGCAACCTGGAAAGGCAAATCAGCGCTACAAAGAAGTCTCGCTTCCCATCGGTCAAAAGGGCCATGCTGAATAAAGTGTCAAAACCAGAAATGCAGGACAGGCCATGGAGAAACGGGAGCCTGGCTACGCTGATGGGCGGGATGTAAATTGCCAAGAGCCACTCTGGAGAAGTGCACGGTGTGTCCTGAAACATCTACAAAACTCAGCTTAGGGAGCATAGGGCACATCCACTCATGGGCGTATAAATTGGGAAAACTAAAAATCAGCAAGACACAGGCACCCCAAAATTTAGGGCTGCTCTGTTGACAAGAACCTCCACTTGGTTACACCTTAAATATCCCAGGAAAGAGAAAAATGGATAAAGAAGTTGTGGTCCTTATGTACAATGGAATATCACTCAGCCATGAAATCAACGTCATAAGGCTAGTAGCAGCATGATGAGTGGATTTAGGTACGACGATTCTAAGTGAAATAAGTCACACAGAAAAAGACACTTATCATAAGATATGACTTATAGAGGGAATGTAAAAACCGCTACCCTTGAACTGAATTACAAAACAGAATAGAGTCACACGTTTAGAAAACACACTATGGCTGCTCAACGGGAAAGGTGAGGTGGGGTGATGCATACAACAAGGGTTTCACATTATCTGAGATACCGTTCCATAAACCCAATATGTAATAGACAAGCCCTACTCCTTGCTCAATGAATTGGACTCAAAACCCCCTATTCACCGCCCACGAATATATCTGACTAGTAAGAATCTTAAAACCTATGCATTGATATCTCTCTGTAAGTGAGTCAAGTGGGTGTAAAGCGGCAAAAACACAGGAGTGAAAAGCAGGTAAACCCCATAATAAATATCAATTACTTTTAAAAACCCGTGAAACAAAGACAGTGAAAGAGAGAGAAATTCTTAAAAAGTCGTTCAGGGGCTGTGATGCCACCTGGATTGACCACATCTAGACCCACAGCTGATTGAGACATAAGGGTGGACACTCTTGGGGCTGAGAGGTTTGGTGAGGTTGGGTGAGCAAACGCAGACCCTATAAAGTAATACTGCGTGGTACCCATCCCATGGGTCCCAAATCTCCATGTTCAAGGGCATCTTCCTACATCGAAAACATTCATGAGAAACCCAGAAGATGGTACACCGTGTGATCGGGAAAGGTTTCTAAAACGCACCTCATTTCTCATCTCCTTGTGCTCGGGTTCGCCATTCCAGCCGCTTTACTAGCAATCTTCCTCCTTGGAGAATCAGCACCTTTAACCTCCTGTTCCGTACAGGTTGCAATTTGTCCTGAGGATGAACGGGAAGAGGGGGAACCAATGAGAGACTAGCTCTAGGTGTTGGGACAGGCACAGGTCACTCTATTTTCCCCTCAAGAAGAAGAATTAACCACAGGCTCAGCATGCAGCCTGGGACCTGAATAGGGCCTGAAGCAATCCTGCGCTTTTGCGGCCAGCGCCCAAGAAAGCGAGTTGAAAAATGGCGCTCAGGGGCACTGCAATTCACAAACCTGCAGACTTATAAATGATGACTCTCGTCCACAAATATATTGATGGAAGGAAACGAAGAGGATTTGAAAGCAAGGCAGAATTGCAGGAAACAGATTTCAGGAGGGAGATTCGAATCGCCTTTAAAGCACAGGAAAGGCGGCAAAACCTCGACAATGATGCCCTTGGCCAAAAAGGGCGTATGCGTTTTTTCCTGAATATATTCAGGAAAAAACGCATACGCCCTTTTTGGCCAACCAAGCAACCTGGAAAGGCAAATCAGCGCTACAAAGAAGTCTCGCTTCCCATCGGTCAAAAGGGCCATGCTGAATAAAGTGTCAAAACCAGAAATGCAGGACAGGCCATGGAGAAACGGGAGCCTGGCTACGCTGATGGGCGGGATGTAAATTGCCAACAGCCACTCTGGAGAAGTGCACGGTGTGTCCTGAAACATCTACAAAACTCAGCTTAGGGAGCATAGGGCACATCCACTCATGGGCGTATAAATTGGGAAAACTAAAAATCAGCAAGACACAGGCACCCCAAAATTTAGGGCTGCTCTGTTGACAAGAACCTCCACTTGGTTACACCTTAAATATCCCAGGAAAGAGAAAAATGGATAAAGAAGTTGTGGTCCTTATGTACAATGGAATATCACTCAGCCATGAAATCAACGTCATAAGGCTAGTAGCAGCATGATGAGTGGATTTAGGTACGACGATTCTAAGTGAAATAAGTCACACAGAAAAAGACACTTATCATAAGATATGACTTATAGAGGGAATGTAAAAACTGCTACCCTTGAACTGAATTACAAAACAGAATAGAGTCACACGTTTAGAAAACACACTATGGCTGCTTAACGGGAAAGGTGAGGTGGGGTGATGCATAAAACAAGGGTTTCAAATTATCTGAGATACCGTTCCATAAACCCAATATGTAATAGACAAGACCTACTCCTTGCTCAATGAATTGGACTCAACACCGCCTATTCACCGCCCACGAATATATCTGACTAGTAAGAATCTTAAAACCTATGCATTGATATCTCTCTGTAAGTGAGTCAAGTGGGTGTAAAGCGGCAAAAACACAGGAGTGAAAAGCAGGTAAACCCCATTATAAATATCAATTACTTTTAAAAACCCGTGAAACAAAGAAAGTGAAAGAGAGAGAAATTCTTAAAAAGTCGTTCAGGGGCTGTGATGCCACCTGCATTGACCACATCTAGACCCACAGCTGATTGAGACATAAGGGTGGACACTCTTGGGGCTGAGAGGTTTGGTGAGGTTGGGTGACCAAACGCAGACCCTATAAAGTAATACTGCGTGGTACCCATCCCATGGGTCCCAAATCTCCAGGTTCAAGGGCATCTTCCTACATCGAAAACATTCATGAGAAACCCAGAAGATGGTACACCGTGTGATCGGGAAAGGTTTCTAAAACGCACCTCATTTCTCATCTCCTTGTGCTTGGGTTCGCCATTCCAGCCGCTTTACTAGCAATCTCCCTCCTTGGAGAATCAGCACCTTTAACCTCCTGTTCCGTACAGGTTGCAATTTGTCCTGAGGATGAACGGGAAGAGGGGGAACCAATGAGAGACTAGCTCTAGGTGTTGGGACAGGCACAGGTCACTCTATTTTCCCCTCAAGAAGAAGAATTAACCACAGGCTCAGCATGCCGCATGGGACCAGAATAGGGCCTGAAGCAATCCTGCGCTTTTGCGGCCAGCGCCCAAGAAAGCGAGTTGAAACATGGCGCTCAGGGGCACTGCAATTCACAAACCTGCAGGCTTATAAATGATGACTCTCGTCCACAAATATATTGATGGAAGGAAACGAAGAGGATTTGAAAGCAAGGCAGAATTGCAGGAAACAGATTTCAGGAGGGAGATTCGAATCGCCTTTAAAGCACAGGAAAGGCGGCAAAACCTCGACAATGATGCCCTTGGCCAAAAAGGGCGTATGCGTTTTTTCCTGAATATATTCAGGAAAAAACGCATACGCCCTTTTTGGCCAACCAAGCAACCTGGAAAGGCAAATCAGCGCTACAAAGAAGTCTCGCTTCCCATCGGTCAAAAGGGCCATGCTGAATAAAGTGTCAAAACCAGAAATGCAGGACAGGCCATGGAGAAACGGGAGCCTGGCTACGCTGATGGGCGGGATGTAAATTGCCAACAGCCACTCTGGAGAAGTGCACGGTGTGTCCTGAAACATCTACAAAACTCAGCTTAGGGAGCATAGGGCACATCCACTCATGGGCGTATAAATTGGGAAAACTAAAAATCAGCAAGACACAGGCACCCCAAAATTTAGGGCTGCTCTGTTGACAAGAACCTCCACTTGGTTACACCTTAAATATCCCAGGAAAGAGAAAAATGGATAAAGAAGTTGTGGTCCTTATGTACAATGGAATATCACTCAGCCATGAAATCAACGTCATAAGGCTAGTAGCAGCATGATGAGTGGATTTAGGTACGACGATTCTAAGTGAAATAAGTCACACAGAAAAAGACACTTATCATAAGATATGACTTATAGAGGGAATGTAAAAACCGCTACCCTTGAACTGAATTACAAAACAGAATAGAGTCACACGTTTAGAAAACACACTATGGCTGCTTAACGAGAAAGGTGAGGTGGGGTGATGCATACAACAAGGGTTTCACATTATCTGAGATACCGTTCCATAAACCCAATATGTAATAGACAAGACCTACTCCTTGCTCAATGAATTGGACTCAACACCCCCTATTCACCGCCCACGAATATATCTGACTAGTAAGAATCTTAAAACCTATGCATTGATATCTCTCTGTAAGTGAGTCAAGTGGGTGTAAAGCGGCAAAAACACAGGAGTGAAAAGCAGGTAAACCCCATTATAAGTATCAATTACTTTTAAAAACCCGTGAAACAAAGACAGTGAAAGAGAGAGAAATTCTTAAAAAGTCGTTCAGGGGCTGTGATGCCACCTGGATTGACCACATCTAGACCCACAGCTGATTGAGACATAAGGGTGGACACTCTTGGGGCTGAGAGGTTTGGTGAGGTTGGGTGACCAAACGCAGACCCTATAAAGTAATACTGCGTGGTACCCATCCCATGGGTCCCAAATCTCCAGGTTCAAGGGCATCTTCCTACATCGAAAACATTCATGAGAAACCCAGAAGATGGTACACCGTGTGATCGGGAAAGGTTTCTAAAACGCACCTCATTTCTCATCTCCTTGTGCTTGGGTTCGCCATTCCAGCCGCTTTACTAGCAATCTCCCTCCTTGGAGAATCAGCACCTTTAACCTCCTGTTCCGTACAGGTTGCAATTTGTCCTGAGGATGAACGGGAAGAGGGGGAACCAATGAGAGACTAGCTCTAGGTGTTGGGACAGGCACAGGTCACTCTATTTTCCCCTCAAGAAGAAGAATTAACCACAGGATCAGCATGCCGCATGGGACCAGAATAGGGCCTGAAGCAATCCTGCGCTTTTGCGGCCAGCGCCCAAGAAAGCGAGTTGAAAAATGGCGCTCAGGGGCACTGCAATTCACAAACCTGCAGGCTTATAAATGATGACTCTCGTCCACAAATATATTGATGGAAGGAAACGAAGAGGATTTGAAAGCAAGGCAGAATTGCAGGAAACAGATTTCAGGAGGGAGATTCGAATCGCCTTTAAAGCACAGGAAAGGCGGCAAAACCTCGACAATGATGCCCTTGGCCAAAAAGGGCGTATGCGTTTTTTCCTGAATATATTCAGGAAAAAACGCATACGCCCTTTTTGGCCAACCAAGCAACCTGGAAAGGCAAATCAGCGCTACAAAGAAGTCTCGCTTCCCATCGGTCAAAAGGGCCATGCTGAATAAAGTGTCAAAAGCAGAAATGCAGGACAGGCCATGGAGAAACGGGAGCCTGGCTACGCTGATGGGCGGGATGTAAATTGCCAACAGCCACTCTGGAGAAGTGCACGGTGTGTCCTGAAACATCTACAAAACTCAGCTTAGGGAGCATAGGGCACATCCACTCATGGGCGTATAAATTGGGAAAAGTAAAAATCAGCAAGACACAGGCACCCCAAAATTTAGGGCTGCTCTGTTGACAAGAACCTCCACTTGGTTACACCTTAAATATCCCAGGAAAGAAAAAAATGGATAAAGAAGTTGTGGTCCTTATGTACAATGGAATATCACTCAGCCATGAAATCAACGTCATAAGGCTAGTAGCAGCATGATGAGTGGATTTAGGTACGACGATTCTAAGTGAAATAAGTCACACAGAAAAAGACACTTATCATAAGATATGACTTATAGAGGGAATGTAAAAACCGCTACCCTTGAACTGAATTACAAAACAGAATAGAGTCACACGTTTAGAAAACACACTATGGCTGCTTAACGGGAAAGGTGAGGTGGGGTGATGCATACAACAAGGGTTTCAAATTATCTGAGATACCGTTCCATAAACCCAATATGTAATAGACAAGACCTACTCCTTGCTCAATGAATTGGACTCAACACCCCCTATTCACCGCCCACGAATATATCTGACTAGTAAGAATCTTAAAACCTATGCATTGATATCTCTCTGTAAGTGAGTCAAGTGGGTGTAAAGCGGCAAAAACACAGGAGTGAAAAGCAGGTAAACCCCATTATAAATATCAATTACTTTTAAAAACCCGTGAAACAAAGACAGTGAAAGAGAGAGAAATTCTTAAAAAGTCGTTCAGGGGCTGTGATGCCACCTGGATTGACCATATCTAGACCCACAGCTGATTGAGACATAAGGGTGGACACTCTTGGGGCTGAGAGGTTTGGTGAGGTTGGGTGACCAAACGCAGACCCTATAAAGTAATACTGCGTGGTACCCATCCCATGGGTCCCAAATCTCCAGGTTCAAGGGCATCTTCCTACATCGAAAACATGCATGAGAAACCCAGAAGATGGTACACCGTGTGATCGGGAAAGGTTTCTAAAACGCACCTCATTTCTCATCTCCTTGTGCTTGGGTTCGCCATTCCAGCCGCTTTACTAGCAATCTCCCTCCTTGGAGAATCAGCACCTTTAACCTCCTGTTCCGTACAGGTTGCAATTTGTCCTGAGGATGAACGGGAAGAGGGGGAACCAATGAGAGACTAGCTCTAGGTGTTGGGACAGGCACAGGTCACTCTATTTTCCCCTCAAGAAGAAGAATTAACCACAGGCTCAGCATGCCGCCTGGGACCAGAATAGGGCCTGAAGCAATCCTGCGCTTTTGCGGCCAGCGCCCAAGAAAGCGAGTTGAAAAATGGCGCTCAGGGGCACTGCAATTCAAAAACCTGCAGACTTATAAATGATGACTCTCGTCCACAAATATATTGATGGAAGGAAACGAAGAGGATTTGAAAGCAAGGCAGAATTGCAGGAAACAGATTTCAGGAGGGAGATTCGAATCGCCTTTAAAGCACAGGAAAGGCGGCAAAACCTCGACAATGATGCCCTTGGCCAAAAAGGGCGTATGCGTTTTTTCCTGAATATATTCAGGAAAAAACGCATACGCCCTTTTTGGCCAACCAAGCAACCTGGAAAGGCAAATCAGCGCTACAAAGAAGTCTCGCTTCCCATCGGTCAAAAGGGCCATGCTGAATAAAGTGTCAAAAGCAGAAATGCAGGACAGGCCATGGAGAAACGGGAGCCTGGCTACGCTGATGGGCGGGATGTAAATTGCCAACAGCCACTCTGGAGAAGTGCACGGTGTGTCCTGAAACATCTACAAAACTCAGCTTAGGGAGCATAGGGCACATCCACTCATGGGCGTATAAATTGGGAAAAGTAAAAATCAGCAAGACACAGGCACCCCAAAGTTTAGGGATGCTCTGTTGACAAGAATCTCCACTTCGTTACACCTTAAATATCCCAGGAAAGAGAAAAATGGATAAAGAAGTTGTGGTCCTTATGTACAATGGAATATCACTCAGCCATGAAATCAACGTCATAAGGCTACTAGCAGCATGATGAGTGGATTTAGGTACGACGATTCTAAGTGAAATAAGTCACACAGAAAAAGACACTTATCATAAGATATGACTTATAGAGGGAATGTAAAAACCGCTACCCTTGAACTGAATTACAAAACAGAATAGAATCACACGTTTAGAAAACACACTATGGCTGCTTAACGGGAAAGGTGAGGTGGGGTGATGCATACAACAAGGGTTTCAAATTAGCTCAGATACCGTTCCATAAAACCAATATGTAATAGACAAGCCCTACTCCTTGCTCAAGGAATTGGACTCAGCACCCCCTATTCACCGCCCAAGAATATATCTGACTAGTAAGAATCTTGAAACCTATGCATTGATATCTCTCTGAAAGTGAGTCAAGTAGGTGTAAAGCGGCAAAATCACAGCAGTGAAAAGCAGGTAAACCCCATTATAAAAATCAATTACTTTTAAAAACCCGTGAAACAAAGACAGTGAAAGAGAGAGAAATTCTTACAAAATTCTTTCAGCGGCTGTGATGCCACCTGGATTGACCATATCTAGACCCACAGCTGATTGAGACATAAGGGTGGACACTCTTGGGGCTGAGAGGTTTGGTGAGGTTGGGTGAGCAAACGCAGACCCTTTAAAGTAATACTGCGTGGTACCCATCCCATGGGTCCCAAATCTCCAGGTTCAAGGGCATCTTCCTACATCGAAAACATGCATGAGAAACCCAGAAGATGGTACACCGTGTGATCGGGAAAGGTTTCTAAAACGCACCTCATTTCTCATCTCCTTGTGCTCGGGTTCGCCATTCCAGCCGCTTTACTAGCAATCTCCCTCCTTGGAGAATCAGCACCTTTAACCTCCTGTTCCGTACAGCTTGCAATTTGTCCTGAGGATGAAAGGGAAGAGGGGGAACCAATGAGAGACTATCTCTAGGTGTTGGGATAGGCAGAGGTCACTCTATTTTCCCAACAGGAAGAAGAATTAACCACAGGCTCAGCCTGCCGCCTGGGACCAGAATAGGGCCTGAAGCAATCCTGCGCTTTTGCGGCCAGCGCCCAAGAAAGCGAGTTGAAAAATGGCGCTCAGGGGCACTGCAATTCACAAACCTGCAGACTTATAAATGATGACTCTCGTCCACAAATATATTGATGGAAGGAAACGAAGAGGATTTGAAAGCAAGGCAGAATTGCAGGAAACAGATTTCAGGAGGGAGATTCGAATCGCCTTTAAAGCACAGGAAAGGCGGCAAAACCTCGACAATGATGCCCTTGGCCAAAAAGGGCGTATGCGTTTTTTCCTGAATATATTCAGGAAAAAACGCATACGCCCTTTTTGGCCAACCAAGCAACCTGGAAAGGCAAATCAGCGCTACAAAGAAGTCTCGCTTCCCATCGGTCAAAAGGGCCATGCTGAATAAAGTGTCAAAAGCAGAAATGCAGGACAGGCCATGGAGAAACGGGAGCCTGGCTACGCTGATGGGCGGGATGTAAATTGCCAACAGCCACTCTGGAGAAGTGCACGGTGTGTCCTGAAACATCTACAAAACTCAGCTTAGGGAGCATAGGGCACATCCACTCATGGGCGTATAAATTGGGAAAAGTAAAAATCAGCAAGACACAGGCACCCCAAAATTTAGGGCTGCTCTGTTGACAAGAACCTCCACTTGGTTACACCTTAAATATCCCAGGAAAGAGAAAAATGGATAAAGAAGTTGTGGTCCTTATGTACAATGGAATATCACTCAGCCATGAAATCAACGTCATAAGGCTAGTAGCAGCATGAGGAGTGGATTTAGGTACGACGATTCTAAGTGAAATAAGTCACACAGAAAAAGACACTTATCATAAGATATGACTTATAGAGGGAATGTAAAAACCGCTACCCTTGAACTGAATTACAAAACAGAATAGAGTCACACGTTTAGAAAACACACTATGGCTGCTTAACGGGAAAGGTGAGGTGGGGTGATGCATACAACAAGGGTTTCAAATTATCTGAGATACCGTTCCATAAACCCAATATGTAATAGACAAGACCTACTCCTTGCTCAATGAATTGGACTCAACACCCCCTATTCACCGCCCACGAATATATCTGACTAGTAAGAATCTTAAAACCTATGCATTGATATCTCTCTGTCAGTGAGTCAAGTGGGTGTAAAGCGGCAAAAACACAGGAGTGAAAAGCAGGTAAACCCCATTATAAATATCAATTACTTTTAAAAACCCGTGAAACAAAGACAGTGAAAGAGAGAGAAATTCTTAAAAAGTCGTTCAGGGGCTGTGATGCCACCTGGATTGACCACATCTAGACCCACAGCTGATTGAGACATAAGGGTGGACACTCTTGGGGCTGAGAGGTTTGGTGAGGTTGGGTGACCAAACGCAGACCCTATAAAGTAATACTGCGTGGTACCCATCCCATGGGTCCCAAATCTCCAGGTTCAAGGGCATCTTCCTACATCGAAAACATGCATGAGAAACCCAGAAGATGGTACACCGTGTGATCGGGAAAGGTTTCTAAAACGCACCTCATTTCTCATCTCCTTGTGCTTGGGTTCGCCATTCCAGCCGCTTTACTAGCAATCTCCCTCCTTGGAGAATCAGCACCTTTAACCTCCTGTTCCGTACAGCTTGCAATTTGTCCTGAGGATGAAAGGGAAGAGGGGGAACCAATGAGAGACTATCTCTAGGTGTTGGGATAGGCAGAGGTCACTCTATTTTCCCAACAGGAAGAAGAATTAACCACAGGCTCAGCCTGCCGCCTGGGACCAGAATAGGGCCTGAAGCAATCCTGCGCTTTTGCGGCCAGCGCCCAAGAAAGCGAGTTGAAAAATGGCGCTCAGGGGCACTGCAATTCACAAACCTGCAGACTTATAAATGATGACTCTCGTCCACAAATATATTGAGGGAAGGCAACGAAGAGGATTTGAAAGCAAGGCAGAATTGCAGGAAACAGATTTCAGGAGGGAGATTCGAATCGCCTTTAAAGCACAGGAAAAGCGGCAAAACCTCGACAATGATGCCCTTGGCCAAAAAGGGCGTATGCGTTTTTTCCTGAATATATTCAGGAAAAAACGCATACGCCCTTTTTGGCCAACCAAGCAACCTGGAAAGGCAAATCAGCGCTACAAAGAAGTCTCGCTTCCCATCGGTCAAAAGGGCCATGCTGAATAAAGTGTCAAAAGCAGAAATGCAGGACAGGCCATGGAGAAACGGGAGCCTGGCTACGCTGATGGGCGGGATGTAAATTGCCAACAGCCACTCTGGAGAAGTGCACGGTGTGTCCTGAAACATCTACAAAACTCAGCTTAGGGAGCATAGGGCACATCCACTCATGGGCGTATAAATTGGGAAAAGTAAAAATCAGCAAGACACAGGCACCCCAAAGTTTAGGGATGCTCTGTTGACAAGAATCTCCACTTCGTTACACCTTAAATATCCCAGGAAAGAGAAAAATGGATAAAGAAGTTGTGGTCCTTATGTACAATGGAATATCACTCAGCCATTAAATCAACGTCATAAGGCTACTAGCAGCATGATGAGTGGATTTAGGTACGACGATTCTAAGTGAAATAAGTCACACAGAAAAAGACACTTATCATAAGATATGACTTATAGAGGGAATGTAAAAACCGCTACCCTTGAACTGAATTACAAAACAGAATAGAATCACACGTTTAGAAAACACACTATGGCTGCTTAACGGGAAAGGTGAGGTGGGGTTATGCATACAACAAGGGTTTCAAATTAGCTCAGATACCGTTCCATAAAACCAATATGTAATAGACAAGCCCTACTCCTTGCTCAAGGAATTGGACTCAGCACCCCCTATTCACCGCCCAAGAATATATCTGACTAGTAAGAATCTTGAAACCTATGCATTCATATCTCTCTGAAAGTGAGTCAAGTGGGTGTAAAGCGGCAAAATCACAGCAGTGAAAAGCAGGTAAACCCCATTATAAAAATCAATTACTTTTAAAAACCCGTGAAACAAAGACAGTGAAAGAGAGAGAAATTCTTACAAAATACTTTCAGCGGCTGTGATGCCACCTGGATTGACCATATCTAGACCCACAGCTGATTGAGACATAAGGGTGGACACTCTTGGGGCTGAGAGGTTTGGTGAGGTTGGGTGAGCAAACGCAGACCCTTTAAAGTAATACTGCGTGGTACCCATCCCATGGGTCCCAAATCTCCAGGTTCAAGGGCATCTTCCTACATCGAAAACATGCATGAGAAACCCAGAAGATGGTACACCGTGTGATCGGGAAAGGTTTCTAAAACGCACCTCATTTCTCATCTCCTTGTGCTCGGGTTCGCCATTCCAGCCGCTTTACTAGCAATCTCCCTCCTTGGAGAATCAGCACCTTTAACCTCCTGTTCCGTACAGCTTGCAATTTGTCCTGAGGATGAAAGGGAAGAGGGGGAACCAATGAGAGACTATCTCTAGGTGTTGGGATAGGCAGAGGTCACTCTATTTTCCCAACAGGAAGAAGAATTAACCACAGGCTCAGCCTGCCGCCTGGGACCAGAATAGGGCCTGAAGCAATCCTGCGCTTTTGCGGCCAGCGCCCAAGAAAGCGAGTTGAAAAATGGCGCTCAGGGGCACTGCAATTCACAAACCTGCAGACTTATAAATGATGACTCTCGTCCACAAATATATTGATGGAAGGAAACGAAGAGGATTTGAAAGCAAGGCAGAATTGCAGGAAACAGATTTCAGGAGGGAGATTCGAATCGCCTTTAAAGCACAGGAAAAGCGGCAAAACCTCGACAATGATGCCCTTGGCCAAAAAGGGCGTATGCGTTTTTTCCTGAATATATTCAGGAAAAAACGCATACGCCCTTTTTGGCCAACCAAGCAACCTGGAAAGGCAAATCAGCGCTACAAAGAAGTCTCGCTTCCCATCGGTCAAAAGGGCCATGCTGAATAAAGTGTCAAAACCAGAAATGCAGGACAGGCCATGGAGAAACGGGAGCCTGGCTACGCTGATGGGCGGGATGTAAATTGCCAACAGCCACTCTGGAGAAGTGCACGGTGTGTCCTGAAACATCTACAAAACTCAGCTTAGGGAGCATAGGGCACATCCACTCATGGGCGTATAAATTGGGAAAAGTAAAAATCAGCAAGACACAGGCACCCCAAAATTTAGGGCTGCTCTGTTGACAAGAACCTCCACTTGGTTACACCTTAAATATCCCAGGAAAGAGAAAAATGGATAAAGAAGTTGTGGTCCTTATGTACAATGGAATATCACTCAGCCATGAAATCAACGTCATAAGGCTAGTAGCAGCATGAGGAGTGGATTTAGGTACGACGATTCTAAGTGAAATAAGTCACACAGAAAAAGACACTTATCATAAGATATGACTTATAGAGGGAATGTAAAAACCGCTACCCTTGAACTGAATTACAAAACAGAATAGAGTCACACGTTTAGAAAACACACTATGGCTGCTTAACGGGAAAGGTGAGGTGGGGTGATGCATAAAACAAGGGTTTCAAATTATCTGAGATACCGTTCCATAAACCCAATATGTAATAGACAAGACCTACTCCTTGCTCAATGAATTGGACTCAACACCCCCTATTCACCGCCCACGAATATATCTGAATAGTAAGAATCTTAAAACCTATGCATTGATATCTCTCTGTAAGTGAGTCAAGTGGGTGTAAAGCAGCAAAAACACAGGAGTGAAAAGCAGGTAAACCCCATTATAAATATCAATTACTTTTAAAAACCCGAGAAACAAAGACAGTGAAAGAGAGAGAAATTCTTAAAAAGTCGTTCAGGGGCTGTGATGCCACCTGGATTGACCATATCTAGACCCACAGCTGATTGAGACATAAGGGTGGACACTCTTGGGGCTGAGAGGTTTGGTGAGGTTGGGTGAGCAAACGCAGACCCTATAAAGTAATACTGCGTGGTACCCATCCCATGGGTCCCAAATCTCCAGGTTCAAGGGCATCTTCCTACATCGAAAACATTCATGAGAAACCCAGAAGATGGTACACAGTGTGATCGGGAAAGGTTTCTAAAACGCACCTCATTTCTCATCTCCTTGTGCTTGGGTTCGCCATTCCAGCCGCTTTACTAGCAATCTCCCTCCTTGGAGAATCAGCACCTTTAACCTCCTGTTCCGTACAGGTTGCAATTTGTCCTGAGGATGAACGGGAAGAGGGGGAACCAATGAGAGACTAGCTCTAGGTGTTGGGACAGGCACAGGTCACTCTATTTTCCCCTCAAGAAGAAGAATTAACCACAGGCTCAGCATGCCGCCTGGGACCAGAATAGGGCCTGAAGCAATCCTGCGCTTTTGCGGCCAGCGCCCAAGAAAGCGAGTTGAAAAATGGCGCTCAGGGGCACTGCAATTCACAAACCTGCAGACTTATAAATGATGACTCTCGTCCACAAATATATTGAGGGAAGGAAACGAAGAGGATTTGAAAGCAAGGCAGAATTGCAGGAAACAGATTTCAGGAGGGAGATTCGAATCGCCTTTAAAGCACAGGAAAGGCGGCAAAACCTCGACAATGATGCCCTTGGCCAAAAAGGGCGTATGCGTTTTTTCCTGTATATATTCAGGAAAAAACGCATACGCCCTTTTTGGCCAACCAAGCAACCTGGAAAGGCAAATCAGCGCTACAAAGAAGTCTCGCTTCCCATCGGTCAAAAGGGCCATGCTGAATAAAGTGTCAAAAGCAGAAATGCAGGACAGGCCATGGAGAAACGGGAGCCTGGCTACGCTGATGGGCGGGATGTAAATTGCCAACAGCCACTCTGGAGAAGTGCACGGTGTGTCCTGAAACATCTACAAAACTCAGCTTAGGGAGCATAGGGCACATCCACTCATGGGCGTATAAATTGGGAAAAGTAAAAATCAGCAAGACACAGGCACCCCAAAATTTAGGGCTGCTCTGTTGACAAGAACCTCCACTTGGTTACACCTTAAATATCCCAGGAAAGAGAAAAATGGATAAAGAAGTTGTGGTCCTTATGTACAATGGAATATCACTCAGCCATGAAATCAACGTCATAAGGCTAGTAGCAGCATGATGAGTGGATTTAGGTACGACGATTCTAAGTGAAATAAGTCACACAGAAAAAGACACTTATCATAAGATATGACTTATAGAGGGAATGTAAAAACCGCTACCCTTGAACTGAATTACAAAACAGAATAGAGTCACACGTTTAGAAAACACACTATGGCTGCTTAACGGGAAAGGTGAGGTGGGGTGATGCATACAACAAGGGTTTCACATTATCTGAGATACCGTTCCATAAACCCAATATGTAATAGACAAGACCTACTCCTTGCTCAATGAATTGGACTCAACACCCCCTATTCACCGCCCACGAATATATCTGACTAGTAAGAATCTTAAAACCTATGCATTGATATCTCTCTGTAAGTGAGTCAAGTGGGTGTAAAGCGGCAAAAACACAGGAGTGAAAAGCAGGTAAACCCCATTATAAATATCAATTACGTTTAAAAACCCGTGAAACAAAGACAGTGAAAGAGAGAGAAATTCTTAAAAAGTCGTTCAGGGGCTGTGATGCCACCTGGATTGACCATATCTAGACCCACAGCTGATTGAGACATAAGGGTGGACACTCTTGGGGCTGAGAGGTTTGGTGAGGTTGGGTGACCAAACGCAGACCCTATAAAGTAATACTGCGTGGTACCCATCCCATGGGTCCCAAATCTCCAGGTTCAAGGGCATCTTCCTACATCGAAAACTTGCATGAGAAACCCAGAAGATGGTACACCGTGTGATCGGGAAAGGTTTCTAAAACGCACCTCATTTCTCATCTCCTTGTGCTCGGGTTCGCCATTCCAGCCGCTTTACTAGCAATCTCCCTCCTTGGAGAATCAGCACCTTTAACCTCCTGTTCCGTACAGCTTGCAATTTGTCCTGAGGATGAAAGGGAAGAGGGGGAACCAATGAGAGACTATCTCTAGGTGTTGGGATAGGCAGAGGTCACTCTATTTTCCCAACAGGAAGAAGAATTAACCACAGGCTCAGCCTGCCGCCTGGGACCAGAATAGGGCCTGAAGCAATCCTGCGCTTTTGCGGCCAGCGCCCAAGAAAGCGAGTTGAAAAATGGCGCTCAGGGGCACTGCAATTCACAAACCTGCAGACTTATAAATGATGACTCTCGTCCACAAATATATTGAGGGAAGGCAACGAAGAGGATTTGAAAGCAAGGCAGAATTGCAGGAAACAGATTTCAGGAGGGAGATTCGAATCGCCTTTAAAGCACAGGAAAAGCGGCAAAACCTCGACAATGATGCCCTTGGCCAAAAAGGGCGTATGCGTTTTTTCCTGAATATATTCAGGAAAAAACGCATACGCCCTTTTTGGCCAACCAAGCAACCTGGAAAGGCAAATCAGCGCTACAAAGAAGTCTCGCTTCCCATCGGTCAAAAGGGCCATGCTGAATAAAGTGTCAAAACCAGAAATGCAGGACAGGCCATGGAGAAACGGGAGCCTGGCTACGCTGATGGGCGGGATGTAAATTGCCAACAGCCACTCTGGAGAAGTGCACGGTGTGTCCTGAAACATCTAAAAAACTCAGCTTAGGGAGCATAGGGCACATCCACTCATGGGCGTATAAATTGAGAAAACTAAAAATCAGCAAGACACAGGCACCCCAAAGTTTAGGGCTGCTCTGTTGACAAGAATCTCCACTTCGTTACACCTTAAATATCCCAGGAAAGAGAAAAATGGATAAAGAAGTGGTGGTCCTTATGTACAATGGAATATCACTCAGCCATGAAATCAACGTCATAAGGCTAGTAGCAGCATGATGAGTGGATTTAGGTACGACGATTCTAAGTGAAATAAGTCACACAGAAAAAGACACTTATCATAAGATATGACTTATAGAGGGAATGTAAAAACCGCTACCCTTGAACTGAATTACAAAACAGAATAGAGTCACACGTTTAGAAAACACACTATGGCTGCTTAACGGGAAAGGTGAGGTGGGGTGATTCATAAAACAAGGGTTTCAAATTATCTGAGATACCGTTCCATAAACCCAATATGTAATAGACAAGACCTACTCCTTGCTCAATGAATTGGACTCAACACCCCCTATTCACCGCCCACGAATATATCTGACTAGTAAGAATCTTAAAACCTATGCATTGATATCTCTCTGTAAGTGAGTCAAGTGGGTGTAAAGCGGCAAAAACACAGGAGTGAAAAGCAGGTAAACCCCATAATAAATATCAATTACTTTTAAAAACCCGTGAAACAAAGACAGTGAAAGAGAGAGAAATTCTTAAAAAGTCGTTCAGGGGCTGTGATGCCACCTGGATTGACCACATCTAGACCCACAGCTGATTGAGACATAAGGGTGGACACTCTTGGGGCTGAGAGGTTTGGTGAGGTTGGGTGACCAAACGCAGACCCTATAAAGTAATACTGCGTGGTACCCATCCCATGGGTCCCAAATCTCCAGGTTCAAGGGCATCTTCCTACATCGAAAACATTCATGAGAAACCCAGAAGATGGTACACCGTGTGATCGGGAAAGGTTTCTAAAACGCACCTCATTTCTCATCTCCTTGTGCTCGGGTTCGCCATTCCAGCCGCTTTACTAGCAATCTCCCTCCTTGGAGAATCAGCACCTTTAACCTCCTGTTCCGTACAGGTTGCAATTTGTCCTGAGGATGAACGGGAAGAGGGGGAACCAATGAGAGACTAGCTCTAGGTGTTGGGACAGGCACAGGTCACTCTATTTTCCCCTCAAGAAGAAGAATTAACCACAGGCTCAGCATGCCGCCTGGGACCAGAATAGGGCCTGAAGCAATCCTGCGCTTTTGCGGCCAGCGCCCAAGAAAGCGAGTTGAAAAATGGCGCTCAGGGGCAGTGCAATTCACAAACCTGCAGACTTATAAATGATGACTCTCGTCCACAAATATATTGATGGAAGGAAACGAAGAGGATTTGAAAGCAAGGCAGAATGGCAGGAAACAGATTTCAGGAGGGAGATTCGAATCGCCTTTAAAGCACAGGAAAGGCGGCAAAACCTCGACAATGATGCCCTTGGCCAAAAAGGGCGTATGCGTTTTTTCCTGAATATATTCAGGAAAAAACGCATACGCCCTTTTTGGCCAACCAAGCAACCTGGAAAGGCAAATCAGCGCTACAAAGAAGTCTTGCTTCCCATCGGTCAAAAGGGCCATGCTGAATAAAGTGTCAAAACCAGAAATGCAGGACAGGCCATGGAGAAACGGGAGCCTGGCTACGCTGATGGGCGGGATGTAAATTGCCAACAGCCACTCTGGAGAAGTGCACGGTGTGTCCTGAAACATCTACAAAACTCAGCTTAGGGAGCATAGGGCACATCCACTCATGGGCGTATAAATTGGGAAAACTAAAAATCAGCAAGACACAGGCACCCCAAAATTTAGGGCTGCTCTGTTGACAAGAACCTCCACTTGGTTACACCTTAAATATCCCAGGAAAGAGAAAAATGGATAAAGAAGTTGTGGTCCTTATGTACAATGGAATATCACTCAGCCATGAAATCAACGTCATAAGGCTAGTAGCAGCATGATGAGTGGATTTAGGTACGACGATTCTAAGTGAAATAAGTCACACAGAAAAAGACACTTATCATAAGATATGACTTATAGAGGGAATGTAAAAACCGCTACCCTTGAACTGAATTACAAAACAGAATAGAGTCACACGTTTAGAAAACACACTATGGCTGCTTAACGGGAAAGGTGAGGTGGGGTGATGCATAAAACAAGGGTTTCAAATTATCTGAGATACCGTTCCATAAACCCAATATGTAATAGACAAGACCTACTCCTTGCTCAATGAATTGGACTCAACACCCCCTATTCACCGCCCACGAATATATCTGAATAGTAAGAATCTTAAAACCTATGCATTGATATCTCTCTGTAAGTGAGTCAAGTGGGTGTAAAGCGGCAAAAACACAGGAGTGAAAAGCAGGTAAACCCCAATATAAATATCAATTACTTTTAGAAACCCGTGAAACAAAGACAGTGAAAGAGAGAGAAATTCTTACAAAATTCTTTCAGCGGCTGTAATGCCACCTGGATTGACCATATCTACACCCACAGCTGATTGAGACATAAGGGTGGACACTCTTGGGGCTGAGAGGTTTGGTGAGGTTGGGTGAGCAAACGCAGACCCTTTAAAGTAATACTGCGTGGTACCCATCCCATGGGTCCCAAATCTCCAGGTTCAAGGGCATCTTCCTACATCGAAAACATGCATGAGAAACCCAGAAGATGGTACACCGTGTGATCGGGAAAGGTTTCTAAAACGCACCTCATTTCTCATCTCCTTGTGCTCGGGTTCGCCATTCCAGCCGCTTTACTAGCAATCTCCCTCCTTGGAGAATCAGCACCTTTAACCTCCTGTTCCGTACAGCTTGCAATTTGTCCTGAGGATGAAAGGGAAGAGGGGGAACCAATGAGAGACTATCTCTAGGTGTTGGGAGAGGCAGAGGTCACTCTATTTTCCCATCAGGAAGAAGAATTAACCACAGGCTCAGCCTGCCGCCTGGGACCAGAATAGGGCCTGAAGCAATCCTGCGCTTTTGCGGCCAGCGCCCAAGAAAGCGAGTTGAAAAATGGCGCTCAGGGGCACTGCAATTCACAAACCTGCAGACTTATAAATGATGACTCTCGTCCACAAATATATTGAGGGAAGGCAACGAAGAGGATTTGAAAGCAAGGCAGAATTGCAGGAAACAGATTTCAGGAGGGAGATTCGAATCGCCTTTAAAGCACAGGAAAAGCGGCAAAACCTCGACAATGATGCCCTTGGCCAAAAAGGGCGTATGCGTTTTTTCCTGAATATATTCAGGAAAAAACGCATACGCCCTTTTTGGCCAACCAAGCAACCTGGAAAGGCAAATCAGCGCTACAAAGAAGTCTCGCTTCCCATCGGTCAAAAGGGCCATGCTGAATAAAGTGTCAAAACCAGAAATGCAGGACAGGCCATGGAGAAACGGGAGCCTGGCTACGCTGATGGGCGGGATGTAAATTGCCAACAGCCACTCTGGAGAAGTGCACGGTGTGTCCTGAAACATCTAAAAAACTCAGCTTAGGGAGCATAGGGCACATCCACTCATGGGCGTATAAATTGAGAAAACTAAAAATCAGCAAGACACAGGCACCCCAAAGTTTAGGGCTGCTCTGTTGACAAGAATCTCCACTTCGTTACACCTTAAATATCCCAGGAAAGAGAAAAATGGATAAAGAAGTGGTGGTCCTTATGTACAATGGAATATCACTCAGCCATGAAATCAACGTCATAAGGCTAGTAGCAGCATGATGAGTGGATTTAGGTACGACGATTCTAAGTGAAATAAGTCACACAGAAAAAGACACTTATCATAAGATATGACTTATAGAGGGAATGTAAAAACCGCTACCCTTGAACTGAATTACAAAACAGAACAGAGTCACACGTTTAGAAAACACATTATGGCTGCTTAACGGGAAAGGTGAGGTGGGGTGATGCATACAACAAGGGTTTCAAATTAGCTCAGATACCGTTCCATAAACCCAATATGTAATAGACAAGCCCTACTCCTTGCTCAAGGAATTGGACTCAGCATCCCCTATTCACCGCCCAAGAATATATCTGACTAGTAAGAATCTTGAAACCTATGCATTGATATCTCTCTGAAAGTGAGTCAAGTGGGTGTAAAGCGGCAAAATCACAGCAGTGAAAAGCAGGTAAACCCCATTATAAAAATCAATTACTTTTAAAAACCCGTGAAACAAAGACAGTGAAAGAGAGAGAAATTCTTACAAAATTCTTTCAGCGGCTGTAATGCCACCTGGATTGACCATATCTAGACCCACAGCTGATTGAGACATAAGGGTGGACACTCTTGGGGCTGAGAGGTTTGGTGAGGTTGGGTGAGCAAACGCAGACCCTATAAAGTAATACTGCGTGGTACACATCCCATGGGTCCCAAATCTCCAGGTTCAAGGGCATCTTCCTACATCGAAAACATTCATGAGAAACCCAGAAGATGGTACACCGTGTGATCGGGAAAGGTTTCTAAAACGCACCTCATTTCTCATCTCCTTGTGCTTGGGTTCGCCATTCCAGCCGCTTTACTAGCAATCTCCCTCCTTGGAGAATCAGCACCTTTAACCTCCTGTTCCGTACAGGTTGCAATTTGTGCTGAGGATGAACGGGAAGAGGGGGAACCAATGAGAGACTAGCTCTAGGTGTTGGGACAGGCACAGGTCACTCTATTTTCCCCTCAAGAAGAAGAATTAACCACAGGCTCAGCATGCCGCCTGGGACCAGAATAGGGCCTGAAGCAATCCTGCGCTTTTGCGTCCAGCGCCCAAGAAAGCGAGTTGAAAAATGGCGCTCAGGGGCACTGCAATTCACAAACCTGCAGACTTATAAATGATGACTCTCGTCCACAAATATATTGATGGAAGGAAACGAAGAGGATTTGAAAGCAAGGCAGAATTGCAGGAAACAGATTTCAGGAGGGAGATTCGAATCGCCTTTAAAGCACAGGAAAGGCGGCAAAACCTCGACAATGATGCCCTTGGCCAAAAAGGGCGTATGCGTTTTTTCCTGAATATATTCAGGAAAAAACGCATACGCCCTTTTTGGCCAACCAAGCAACCTGGAAAGGCAAATCAGCGCTACAAAGAAGTCTCGCTTCCCATCGGTCAAAAGGGCCATGCTGAATAAAGTGTCAAAACCAGAAATGCAGGACAGGCCATGGAGAAACGGGAGCCTGGCTACGCTGATGGGCGGGATGTAAATTGCCAACAGCCACTCTGGAGAAGTGCACGGTGTTTCCTGAAACATCTACAAAACTCAGCTTAGGGAGCATAGGGCACATCCACTCATGGGCGTATAAATTGGGAAAACTAAAAATCAGCAAGACACAGGCACCCCAAAATTTAGGGCTGCTCTGTTGACAAGAACCTCCACTTGGTTACACCTTAAATATCCCAGGAAAGAGAAAAATGGATAAAGAAGTTGTGGTCCTTATGTACAATGGAATATCACTCAGTCATGAAATCAACGTCATAAAGCTAGTAGCAGCATGATGAGTGGATTTAGGTACGACGATTCTAAGTGAAATAAGTCACACAGAAAAAGACACTTATCATAAGATATGACTTATAGAGGGAATGTAAAAACCGCTACCCTTGAACTGAATTACAAAACAGAATAGAGTCACACGTTTAGAAAACACACTATGGCTGCTTAACGGGAAAGGTGAGGTGGGGTGATGCATAAAACAAGGGTTTCAAATTATCTGAGATACCGTTCCATAAACCCAATATGTAATAGACAAGACCTACTCCTTGCTCAATGAATTGGACTCAACACCCCCTATTCACCGCCCACGAATATATCTGAATAGTAAGAATCTTAAAACCTATGCATTGATATCTCTCTGTAAGTGAGTCAAGTGGGTGTAAAGCAGCAAAAACACAGGAGTGAAAAGCAGGTAAACCCCATTATAAATATCAATTACTTTTAAAAACCCGAGAAACAAAGACAGTGAAAGAGAGAGAAATTCTTAAAAAGTCGTTCAGGGGCTGTGATGCCACCTGGATTGACCATATCTAGACCCACAGCTGATTGAGACATAAGGGTGGACACTCTTGGGGCTGAGAGGTTTGGTGAGGTTGGGTGAGCAAACGCAGACCCTATAAAGTAATACTGCGTGGTACCCATCCCATGGGTCCCAAATCTCCAGGTTCAAGGGCATCTTCCTACATCGAAAACATTCATGAGAAACCCAGAAGATGGTACACAGTGTGATCGGGAAAGGTTTCTAAAACGCACCTCATTTCTCATCTCCTTGTGCTTGGGTTCGCCATTCCAGCCGCTTTACTAGCAATCTCCCTCCTTGGAGAATCAGCACCTTTAACCTCCTGTTCCGTACAGGTTGCAATTTGTCCTGAGGATGAACGGGAAGAGGGGGAACCAATGAGAGACTAGCTCTAGGTGTTGGGACAGGCACAGGTCACTCTATTTTCCCCTCAAGAAGAAGAATTAACCACAGGCTCAGCATGCCGCCTGGGACCAGAATAGGGCCTGAAGCAATCCTGCGCTTTTGCGGCCAGCGCCCAAGAAAGCGAGTTGAAAAATGGCGCTCAGGGGCACTGCAATTCACAAACCTGCAGACTTATAAATGATGACTCTCGTCCACAAATATATTGAGGGAAGGAAACGAAGAGGATTTGAAAGCAAGGCAGAATTGCAGGAAACAGATTTCAGGAGGGAGATTCGAATCGCCTTTAAAGCACAGGAAAGGCGGCAAAACCTCGACAATGATGCCCTTGGCCAAAAAGGGCGTATGCGTTTTTTCCTGTATATATTCAGGAAAAAACGCATACGCCCTTTTTGGCCAACCAAGCAACCTGGAAAGGCAAATCAGCGCTACAAAGAAGTCTCGCTTCCCATCGGTCAAAAGGGCCATGCTGAATAAAGTGTCAAAAGCAGAAATGCAGGACAGGCCATGGAGAAACGGGAGCCTGGCTACGCTGATGGGCGGGATGTAAATTGCCAACAGCCACTCTGGAGAAGTGCACGGTGTGTCCTGAAACATCTACAAAACTCAGCTTAGGGAGCATAGGGCACATCCACTCATGGGCGTATAAATTGGGAAAAGTAAAAATCAGCAAGACACAGGCACCCCAAAATTTAGGGCTGCTCTGTTGACAAGAACCTCCACTTGGTTACACCTTAAATATCCCAGGAAAGAGAAAAATGGATAAAGAAGTTGTGGTCCTTATGTACAATGGAATATCACTCAGCCATGAAATCAACGTCATAAGGCTAGTAGCAGCATGATGAGTGGATTTAGGTACGACGATTCTAAGTGAAATAAGTCACACAGAAAAAGACACTTATCATAAGATATGACTTATAGAGGGAATGTAAAAACCGCTACCCTTGAACTGAATTACAAAACAGAATAGAGTCACACGTTTAGAAAACACACTATGGCTGCTTAACGGGAAAGGTGAGGTGGGGTGATGCATACAACAAGGGTTTCACATTATCTGAGATACCGTTCCATAAACCCAATATGTAATAGACAAGACCTACTCCTTGCTCAATGAATTGGACTCAACACCCCCTATTCACCGCCCACGAATATATCTGACTAGTAAGAATCTTAAAACCTATGCATTGATATCTCTCTGTAAGTGAGTCAAGTGGGTGTAAAGCGGCAAAAACACAGGAGTGAAAAGCAGGTAAACCCCATTATAAATATCAATTACGTTTAAAAACCCGTGAAACAAAGACAGTGAAAGAGAGAGAAATTCTTAAAAAGTCGTTCAGGGGCTGTGATGCCACCTGGATTGACCATATCTAGACCCACAGCTGATTGAGACATAAGGGTGGACACTCTTGGGGCTGAGAGGTTTGGTGAGGTTGGGTGACCAAACGCAGACCCTATAAAGTAATACTGCGTGGTACCCATCCCATGGGTCCCAAATCTCCAGGTTCAAGGGCATCTTCCTACATCGAAAACTTGCATGAGAAACCCAGAAGATGGTACACCGTGTGATCGGGAAAGGTTTCTAAAACGCACCTCATTTCTCATCTCCTTGTGCTCGGGTTCGCCATTCCAGCCGCTTTACTAGCAATCTCCCTCCTTGGAGAATCAGCACCTTTAACCTCCTGTTCCGTACAGCTTGCAATTTGTCCTGAGGATGAAAGGGAAGAGGGGGAACCAATGAGAGACTATCTCTAGGTGTTGGGATAGGCAGAGGTCACTCTATTTTCCCAACAGGAAGAAGAATTAACCACAGGCTCAGCCTGCCGCCTGGGACCAGAATAGGGCCTGAAGCAATCCTGCGCTTTTGCGGCCAGCGCCCAAGAAAGCGAGTTGAAAAATGGCGCTCAGGGGCACTGCAATTCACAAACCTGCAGACTTATAAATGATGACTCTCGTCCACAAATATATTGAGGGAAGGCAACGAAGAGGATTTGAAAGCAAGGCAGAATTGCAGGAAACAGATTTCAGGAGGGAGATTCGAATCGCCTTTAAAGCACAGGAAAAGCGGCAAAACCTCGACAATGATGCCCTTGGCCAAAAAGGGCGTATGCGTTTTTTCCTGAATATATTCAGGAAAAAACGCATACGCCCTTTTTGGCCAACCAAGCAACCTGGAAAGGCAAATCAGCGCTACAAAGAAGTCTCGCTTCCCATCGGTCAAAAGGGCCATGCTGAATAAAGTGTCAAAACCAGAAATGCAGGACAGGCCATGGAGAAACGGGAGCCTGGCTACGCTGATGGGCGGGATGTAAATTGCCAACAGCCACTCTGGAGAAGTGCACGGTGTGTCCTGAAACATCTAAAAAACTCAGCTTAGGGAGCATAGGGCACATCCACTCATGGGCGTATAAATTGAGAAAACTAAAAATCAGCAAGACACAGGCACCCCAAAGTTTAGGGCTGCTCTGTTGACAAGAATCTCCACTTCGTTACACCTTAAATATCCCAGGAAAGAGAAAAATGGATAAAGAAGTGGTGGTCCTTATGTACAATGGAATATCACTCAGCCATGAAATCAACGTCATAAGGCTAGTAGCAGCATGATGAGTGGATTTAGGTACGACGATTCTAAGTGAAATAAGTCACACAGAAAAAGACACTTATCATAAGATATGACTTATAGAGGGAATGTAAAAACCGCTACCCTTGAACTGAATTACAAAACAGAATAGAGTCACACGTTTAGAAAACACACTATGGCTGCTTAACGGGAAAGGTGAGGTGGGGTGATTCATAAAACAAGGGTTTCAAATTATCTGAGATACCGTTCCATAAACCCAATATGTAATAGACAAGACCTACTCCTTGCTCAATGAATTGGACTCAACACCCCCTATTCACCGCCCACGAATATATCTGACTAGTAAGAATCTTAAAACCTATGCATTGATATCTCTCTGTAAGTGAGTCAAGTGGGTGTAAAGCGGCAAAAACACAGGAGTGAAAAGCAGGTAAACCCCATAATAAATATCAATTACTTTTAAAAACCCGTGAAACAAAGACAGTGAAAGAGAGAGAAATTCTTAAAAAGTCGTTCAGGGGCTGTGATGCCACCTGGATTGACCACATCTAGACCCACAGCTGATTGAGACATAAGGGTGGACACTCTTGGGGCTGAGAGGTTTGGTGAGGTTGGGTGACCAAACGCAGACCCTATAAAGTAATACTGCGTGGTACCCATCCCATGGGTCCCAAATCTCCAGGTTCAAGGGCATCTTCCTACATCGAAAACATTCATGAGAAACCCAGAAGATGGTACACCGTGTGATCGGGAAAGGTTTCTAAAACGCACCTCATTTCTCATCTCCTTGTGCTCGGGTTCGCCATTCCAGCCGCTTTACTAGCAATCTCCCTCCTTGGAGAATCAGCACCTTTAACCTCCTGTTCCGTACAGGTTGCAATTTGTCCTGAGGATGAACGGGAAGAGGGGGAACCAATGAGAGACTAGCTCTAGGTGTTGGGACAGGCACAGGTCACTCTATTTTCCCCTCAAGAAGAAGAATTAACCACAGGCTCAGCATGCCGCCTGGGACCAGAATAGGGCCTGAAGCAATCCTGCGCTTTTGCGGCCAGCGCCCAAGAAAGCGAGTTGAAAAATGGCGCTCAGGGGCAGTGCAATTCACAAACCTGCAGACTTATAAATGATGACTCTCGTCCACAAATATATTGATGGAAGGAAACGAAGAGGATTTGAAAGCAAGGCAGAATGGCAGGAAACAGATTTCAGGAGGGAGATTCGAATCGCCTTTAAAGCACAGGAAAGGCGGCAAAACCTCGACAATGATGCCCTTGGCCAAAAAGGGCGTATGCGTTTTTTCCTGAATATATTCAGGAAAAAACGCATACGCCCTTTTTGGCCAACCAAGCAACCTGGAAAGGCAAATCAGCGCTACAAAGAAGTCTTGCTTCCCATCGGTCAAAAGGGCCATGCTGAATAAAGTGTCAAAACCAGAAATGCAGGACAGGCCATGGAGAAACGGGAGCCTGGCTACGCTGATGGGCGGGATGTAAATTGCCAACAGCCACTCTGGAGAAGTGCACGGTGTGTCCTGAAACATCTACAAAACTCAGCTTAGGGAGCATAGGGCACATCCACTCATGGGCGTATAAATTGGGAAAAGTAAAAATCAGCAAGACACAGGCACCCCAAAATTTAGGGCTGCTCTGTTGACAAGAACCTCCACTTGGTTACACCTTAAATATCCCAGGAAAGAGAAAAATGGATAAAGAAGTTGTGGTCCTTATGTACAATGGAATATCACTCAGCCATGAAATCAACGTCATAAGGCTAGTAGCAGCATGATGAGTGGATTTAGGTACGACGATTCTAAGTGAAATAAGTCACACAGAAAAAGACACTTATCATAAGATATGACTTATAGAGGGAATGTAAAAACCGCTACCCTTGAACTGAATTACAAAACAGAATAGAGTCACACGTTTAGAAAACACACTATGGCTGCTTAACGGGAAAGGTGAGGTGGGGTGATGCATAAAACAAGGGTTTCAAATTATCTGAGATACCGTTCCATAAACCCAATATGTAATAGACAAGACCTACTCCTTGCTCAATGAATTGGACTCAACACCCCCTATTCACCGCCCACGAATATATCTGAATAGTAAGAATCTTAAAACCTATGCATTGATATCTCTCTGTAAGTGAGTCAAGTGGGTGTAAAGCGGCAAAAACACAGGAGTGAAAAGCAGGTAAACCCCAATATAAATATCAATTACTTTTAAAAACCCGTGAAACAAAGACAGTGAAAGAGAGAGAAATTCTTACAAAATTCTTTCAGCGGCTGTAATGCCACCTGGATTGACCATATCTACACCCACAGCTGATTGAGACATAAGGGTGGACACTCTTGGGGTTGAGAGGTTTGGTGAGGTTGGGTGAGCAAACGCAGACCCTTTAAAGTAATACTGCGTGGTACCCATCCCATGGGTCCCAAATCTCCAGGTTCAAGGGCATCTTCCTACATCGAAAACATGCATGAGAAACCCAGAAGATGGTACACCGTGTGATCGGGAAAGGTTTCTAAAACGCACCTCATTTCTCATCTCCTTGTGCTCGGGTTCGCCATTCCAGCCGCTTTACTAGCAATCTCCCTCCTTGGAGAATCAGCACCTTTAACCTCCTGTTCCGTACAGCTTGCAATTTGTCCTGAGGATGAAAGGGAAGAGGGGGAACCAATGAGAGACTATCTCTAGGTGTTGGGAGAGGCAGAGGTCACTCTATTTTCCCATCAGGAAGAAGAATTAACCACAGGCTCAGCCTGCCGCCTGGGACCAGAATAGGGCCTGAAGCAATCCTGCGCTTTTGCGGCCAGCGCCCAAGAAAGCGAGTTGAAAAATGGCGCTCAGGGGCACTGCAATTCACAAACCTGCAGACTTATAAATGATGACTCTCGTCCACAAATATATTGAGGGAAGGCAACGAAGAGGATTTGAAAGCAAGGCAGAATTGCAGGAAACAGATTTCAGGAGGGAGATTCGAATCGCCTTTAAAGCACAGGAAAAGCGGCAAAACCTCGACAATGATGCCCTTGGCCAAAAAGGGCGTATGCGTTTTTTCCTGAATATATTCAGGAAAAAACGCATACGCCCTTTTTGGCCAACCAAGCAACCTGGAAAGGCAAATCAGCGCTACAAAGAAGTCTCGCTTCCCATCGGTCAAAAGGGCCATGCTGAATAAAGTGTCAAAACCAGAAATGCAGGACAGGCCATGGAGAAACGGGAGCCTGGCTACGCTGATGGGCGGGATGTAAATTGCCAACAGCCACTCTGGAGAAGTGCACGGTGTGTCCTGAAACATCTAAAAAACTCAGCTTAGGGAGCATAGGGCACATCCACTCATGGGCGTATAAATTGAGAAAACTAAAAATCAGCAAGACACAGGCACCCCAAAGTTTAGGGCTGCTCTGTTGACAAGAATCTCCACTTCGTTACACCTTAAATATCCCAGGAAAGAGAAAAATGGATAAAGAAGTGGTGGTCCTTATGTACAATGGAATATCACTCAGCCATGAAATCAACGTCATAAGGCTAGTAGCAGCATGATGAGTGGATTTAGGTACGACGATTCTAAGTGAAATAAGTCACACAGAAAAAGACACTTATCATAAGATATGACTTATAGAGGGAATGTAAAAACCGCTACCCTTGAACTGAATTACAAAACAGAACAGAGTCACACGTTTAGAAAACACATTATGGCTGCTTAACGGGAAAGGTGAGGTGGGGTGATGCATACAACAAGGGTTTCAAATTAGCTCAGATACCGTTCCATAAACCCAATATGTAATAGACAAGCCCTACTCCTTGCTCAAGGAATTGGACTCAGCATCCCCTATTCACCGCCCAAGAATATATCTGACTAGTAAGAATCTTGAAACCTATGCATTGATATCTCTCTGAAAGTGAGTCAAGTGGGTGTAAAGCGGCAAAATCACAGCAGTGAAAAGCAGGTAAACCCCATTATAAAACTCAATTACTTTTAAAAACCCGTGAAACAAAGACAGTGAAAGAGAGAGAAATTCTTACAAAATTCTTTCAGCGGCTGTAATGCCACCTGGATTGACCATATCTAGACCCACAGCTGATTGAGACATAAGGGTGGACACTCTTGGGGCTGAGAGGTTTGGTGAGGTTGGGTGAGCAAACGCAGACCCTATAAAGTAATACTGCGTGGTACACATCCCATGGGTCCCAAATCTCCAGGTTCAAGGGCATCTTCCTACATCGAAAACATTCATGAGAAACCCAGAAGATGGTACACCGTGTGATCGGGAAAGGTTTCTAAAACGCACCTCATTTCTCATCTCCTTGTGCTTGGGTTCGCCATTCCAGCCGCTTTACTAGCAATCTCCCTCCTTGGAGAATCAGCACCTTTAACCTCCTGTTCCGTACAGGTTGCAATTTGTGCTGAGGATGAACGGGAAGAGGGGGAACCAATGAGAGACTAGCTCTAGGTGTTGGGACAGGCACAGGTCACTCTATTTTCCCCTCAAGAAGAAGAATTAACCACAGGCTCAGCATGCCGCCTGGGACCAGAATAGGGCCTGAAGCAATCCTGCGCTTTTGCGTCCAGCGCCCAAGAAAGCGAGTTGAAAAATGGCGCTCAGGGGCACTGCAATTCACAAACCTGCAGACTTATAAATGATGACTCTCGTCCACAAATATATTGATGGAAGGAAACGAAGAGGATTTGAAAGCAAGGCAGAATTGCAGGAAACAGATTTCAGGAGGGAGATTCGAATCGCCTTTAAAGCACAGGAAAGGCGGCAAAACCTCGACAATGATGCCCTTGGCCAAAAAGGGCGTATGCGTTTTTTCCTGAATATATTCAGGAAAAAACGCATACGCCCTTTTTGGCCAACCAAGCAACCTGGAAAGGCAAATCAGCGCTACAAAGAAGTCTCGCTTCCCATCGGTCAAAAGGGCCATGCTGAATAAAGTGTCAAAACCAGAAATGCAGGACAGGCCATGGAGAAACGGGAGCCTGGCTACGCTGATGGGCGGGATGTAAATTGCCAACAGCCACTCTGGAGAAGTGCACGGTGTTTCCTGAAACATCTACAAAACTCAGCTTAGGGAGCATAGGGCACATCCACTCATGGGCGTATAAATTGGGAAAACTAAAAATCAGCAAGACACAGGCACCCCAAAATTTAGGGCTGCTCTGTTGACAAGAACCTCCACTTGGTTACACCTTAAATATCCCAGGAAAGAGAAAAATGGATAAAGAAGTTGTGGTCCTTATGTACAATGGAATATCACTCAGTCATGAAATCAACGTCATAAAGCTAGTAGCAGCATGATGAGTGGATTTAGGTACGACGATTCTAAGTGAAATAAGTCACACAGAAAAAGACACTTATCATAAGATATGACTTATAGAGGGAATGTAAAAACCGCTACCCTTGAACTGAATTACAAAACAGAATAGAGTCACACGTTTAGAAAACACACTATGGCTGCTTAACGGGAAAGGTGAGGTGGGGTGATGCATAAAACAAGGGTTTCAAATTATCTGAGATACCGTTCCATAAACCCAATATGTAATAGACAAGACCTACTCCTTGCTCAATGAATTGGACTCAACACCCCCTATTCACCGCCCACGAATATATCTGAATAGTAAGAATCTTAAAACCTATGCATTGATATCTCTCTGTAAGTGAGTCAAGTGGGTGTAAAGCAGCAAAAACACAGGAGTGAAAAGCAGGTAAACCCCATTATAAATATCAATTACTTTTAAAAACCCGAGAAACAAAGACAGTGAAAGAGAGAGAAATTCTTAAAAAGTCGTTCAGGGGCTGTGATGCCACCTGGATTGACCATATCTAGACCCACAGCTGATTGAGACATAAGGGTGGACACTCTTGGGGCTGAGAGGTTTGGTGAGGTTGGGTGAGCAAACGCAGACCCTATAAAGTAATACTGCGTGGTACCCATCCCATGGGTCCCAAATCTCCAGGTTCAAGGGCATCTTCCTACATCGAAAACATTCATGAGAAACCCAGAAGATGGTACACAGTGTGATCGGGAAAGGTTTCTAAAACGCACCTCATTTCTCATCTCCTTGTGCTTGGGTTCGCCATTCCAGCCGCTTTACTAGCAATCTCCCTCCTTGGAGAATCAGCACCTTTAACCTCCTGTTCCGTACAGGTTGCAATTTGTCCTGAGGATGAACGGGAAGAGGGGGAACCAATGAGAGACTAGCTCTAGGTGTTGGGACAGGCACAGGTCACTCTATTTTCCCCTCAAGAAGAAGAATTAACCACAGGCTCAGCATGCCGCCTGGGACCAGAATAGGGCCTGAAGCAATCCTGCGCTTTTGCGGCCAGCGCCCAAGAAAGCGAGTTGAAAAATGGCGCTCAGGGGCACTGCAATTCACAAACCTGCAGACTTATAAATGATGACTCTCGTCCACAAATATATTGAGGGAAGGAAACGAAGAGGATTTGAAAGCAAGGCAGAATTGCAGGAAACAGATTTCAGGAGGGAGATTCGAATCGCCTTTAAAGCACAGGAAAGGCGGCAAAACCTCGACAATGATGCCCTTGGCCAAAAAGGGCGTATGCGTTTTTTCCTGTATATATTCAGGAAAAAACGCATACGCCCTTTTTGGCCAACCAAGCAACCTGGAAAGGCAAATCAGCGCTACAAAGAAGTCTCGCTTCCCATCGGTCAAAAGGGCCATGCTGAATAAAGTGTCAAAAGCAGAAATGCAGGACAGGCCATGGAGAAACGGGAGCCTGGCTACGCTGATGGGCGGGATGTAAATTGCCAACAGCCACTCTGGAGAAGTGCACGGTGTGTCCTGAAACATCTACAAAACTCAGCTTAGGGAGCATAGGGCACATCCACTCATGGGCGTATAAATTGGGAAAAGTAAAAATCAGCAAGACACAGGCACCCCAAAATTTAGGGCTGCTCTGTTGACAAGAACCTCCACTTGGTTACACCTTAAATATCCCAGGAAAGAGAAAAATGGATAAAGAAGTTGTGGTCCTTATGTACAATGGAATATCACTCAGCCATGAAATCAACGTCATAAGGCTAGTAGCAGCATGATGAGTGGATTTAGGTACGACGATTCTAAGTGAAATAAGTCACACAGAAAAAGACACTTATCATAAGATATGACTTATAGAGGGAATGTAAAAACCGCTACCCTTGAACTGAATTACAAAACAGAATAGAGTCACACGTTTAGAAAACACACTATGGCTGCTTAACGGGAAAGGTGAGGTGGGGTGATGCATACAACAAGGGTTTCACATTATCTGAGATACCGTTCCATAAACCCAATATGTAATAGACAAGACCTACTCCTTGCTCAATGAATTGGACTCAACACCCCCTATTCACCGCCCACGAATATATCTGACTAGTAAGAATCTTAAAACCTATGCATTGATATCTCTCTGTAAGTGAGTCAAGTGGGTGTAAAGCGGCAAAAACACAGGAGTGAAAAGCAGGTAAACCCCATTATAAATATCAATTACGTTTAAAAACCCGTGAAACAAAGACAGTGAAAGAGAGAGAAATTCTTAAAAAGTCGTTCAGGGGCTGTGATGCCACCTGGATTGACCATATCTAGACCCACAGCTGATTGAGACATAAGGGTGGACACTCTTGGGGCTGAGAGGTTTGGTGAGGTTGGGTGACCAAACGCAGACCCTATAAAGTAATACTGCGTGGTACCCATCCCATGGGTCCCAAATCTCCAGGTTCAAGGGCATCTTCCTACATCGAAAACTTGCATGAGAAACCCAGAAGATGGTACACCGTGTGATCGGGAAAGGTTTCTAAAACGCACCTCATTTCTCATCTCCTTGTGCTCGGGTTCGCCATTCCAGCCGCTTTACTAGCAATCTCCCTCCTTGGAGAATCAGCACCTTTAACCTCCTGTTCCGTACAGCTTGCAATTTGTCCTGAGGATGAAAGGGAAGAGGGGGAACCAATGAGAGACTATCTCTAGGTGTTGGGATAGGCAGAGGTCACTCTATTTTCCCAACAGGAAGAAGAATTAACCACAGGCTCAGCCTGCCGCCTGGGACCAGAATAGGGCCTGAAGCAATCCTGCGCTTTTGCGGCCAGCGCCCAAGAAAGCGAGTTGAAAAATGGCGCTCAGGGGCACTGCAATTCACAAACCTGCAGACTTATAAATGATGACTCTCGTCCACAAATATATTGAGGGAAGGCAACGAAGAGGATTTGAAAGCAAGGCAGAATTGCAGGAAACAGATTTCAGGAGGGAGATTCGAATCGCCTTTAAAGCACAGGAAAAGCGGCAAAACCTCGACAATGATGCCCTTGGCCAAAAAGGGCGTATGCGTTTTTTCCTGAATATATTCAGGAAAAAACGCATACGCCCTTTTTGGCCAACCAAGCAACCTGGAAAGGCAAATCAGCGCTACAAAGAAGTCTCGCTTCCCATCGGTCAAAAGGGCCATGCTGAATAAAGTGTCAAAACCAGAAATGCAGGACAGGCCATGGAGAAACGGGAGCCTGGCTACGCTGATGGGCGGGATGTAAATTGCCAACAGCCACTCTGGAGAAGTGCACGGTGTGTCCTGAAACATCTAAAAAACTCAGCTTAGGGAGCATAGGGCACATCCACTCATGGGCGTATAAATTGAGAAAACTAAAAATCAGCAAGACACAGGCACCCCAAAGTTTAGGGCTGCTCTGTTGACAAGAATCTCCACTTCGTTACACCTTAAATATCCCAGGAAAGAGAAAAATGGATAAAGAAGTGGTGGTCCTTATGTACAATGGAATATCACTCAGCCATGAAATCAACGTCATAAGGCTAGTAGCAGCATGATGAGTGGATTTAGGTACGACGATTCTAAGTGAAATAAGTCACACAGAAAAAGACACTTATCATAAGATATGACTTATAGAGGGAATGTAAAAACCGCTACCCTTGAACTGAATTACAAAACAGAATAGAGTCACACGTTTAGAAAACACACTATGGCTGCTTAACGGGAAAGGTGAGGTGGGGTGATTCATAAAACAAGGGTTTCAAATTATCTGAGATACCGTTCCATAAACCCAATATGTAATAGACAAGACCTACTCCTTGCTCAATGAATTGGACTCAACACCCCCTATTCACCGCCCACGAATATATCTGACTAGTAAGAATCTTAAAACCTATGCATTGATATCTCTCTGTAAGTGAGTCAAGTGGGTGTAAAGCGGCAAAAACACAGGAGTGAAAAGCAGGTAAACCCCATAATAAATATCAATTACTTTTAAAAACCCGTGAAACAAAGACAGTGAAAGAGAGAGAAATTCTTAAAAAGTCGTTCAGGGGCTGTGATGCCACCTGGATTGACCACATCTAGACCCACAGCTGATTGAGACATAAGGGTGGACACTCTTGGGGCTGAGAGGTTTGGTGAGGTTGGGTGACCAAACGCAGACCCTATAAAGTAATACTGCGTGGTACCCATCCCATGGGTCCCAAATCTCCAGGTTCAAGGGCATCTTCCTACATCGAAAACATTCATGAGAAACCCAGAAGATGGTACACCGTGTGATCGGGAAAGGTTTCTAAAACGCACCTCATTTCTCATCTCCTTGTGCTCGGGTTCGCCATTCCAGCCGCTTTACTAGCAATCTCCCTCCTTGGAGAATCAGCACCTTTAACCTCCTGTTCCGTACAGGTTGCAATTTGTCCTGAGGATGAACGGGAAGAGGGGGAACCAATGAGAGACTAGCTCTAGGTGTTGGGACAGGCACAGGTCACTCTATTTTCCCCTCAAGAAGAAGAATTAACCACAGGCTCAGCATGCCGCCTGGGACCAGAATAGGGCCTGAAGCAATCCTGCGCTTTTGCGGCCAGCGCCCAAGAAAGCGAGTTGAAAAATGGCGCTCAGGGGCAGTGCAATTCACAAACCTGCAGACTTATAAATGATGACTCTCGTCCACAAATATATTGATGGAAGGAAACGAAGAGGATTTGAAAGCAAGGCAGAATGGCAGGAAACAGATTTCAGGAGGGAGATTCGAATCGCCTTTAAAGCACAGGAAAGGCGGCAAAACCTCGACAATGATGCCCTTGGCCAAAAAGGGCGTATGCGTTTTTTCCTGAATATATTCAGGAAAAAACGCATACGCCCTTTTTGGCCAACCAAGCAACCTGGAAAGGCAAATCAGCGCTACAAAGAAGTCTTGCTTCCCATCGGTCAAAAGGGCCATGCTGAATAAAGTGTCAAAACCAGAAATGCAGGACAGGCCATGGAGAAACGGGAGCCTGGCTACGCTGATGGGCGGGATGTAAATTGCCAACAGCCACTCTGGAGAAGTGCACGGTGTGTCCTGAAACATCTACAAAACTCAGCTTAGGGAGCATAGGGCACATCCACTCATGGGCGTATAAATTGGGAAAAGTAAAAATCAGCAAGACACAGGCACCCCAAAATTTAGGGCTGCTCTGTTGACAAGAACCTCCACTTGGTTACACCTTAAATATCCCAGGAAAGAGAAAAATGGATAAAGAAGTTGTGGTCCTTATGTACAATGGAATATCACTCAGCCATGAAATCAACGTCATAAGGCTAGTAGCAGCATGATGAGTGGATTTAGGTACGACGATTCTAAGTGAAATAAGTCACACAGAAAAAGACACTTATCATAAGATATGACTTATAGAGGGAATGTAAAAACCGCTACCCTTGAACTGAATTACAAAACAGAATAGAGTCACACGTTTAGAAAACACACTATGGCTGCTTAACGGGAAAGGTGAGGTGGGGTGATGCATAAAACAAGGGTTTCAAATTATCTGAGATACCGTTCCATAAACCCAATATGTAATAGACAAGACCTACTCCTTGCTCAATGAATTGGACTCAACACCCCCTATTCACCGCCCACGAATATATCTGAATAGTAAGAATCTTAAAACCTATGCATTGATATCTCTCTGTAAGTGAGTCAAGTGGGTGTAAAGCGGCAAAAACACAGGAGTGAAAAGCAGGTAAACCCCAATATAAATATCAATTACTTTTAAAAACCCGTGAAACAAAGACAGTGAAAGAGAGAGAAATTCTTACAAAATTCTTTCAGCGGCTGTAATGCCACCTGGATTGACCATATCTACACCCACAGCTGATTGAGACATAAGGGTGGACACTCTTGGGGCTGAGAGGTTTGGTGAGGTTGGGTGAGCAAACGCAGACCCTTTAAAGTAATACTGCGTGGTACCCATCCCATGGGTCCCAAATCTCCAGGTTCAAGGGCATCTTCCTACATCGAAAACATGCATGAGAAACCCAGAAGATGGTACACCGTGTGATCGGGAAAGGTTTCTAAAACGCACCTCATTTCTCATCTCCTTGTGCTCGGGTTCGCCATTCCAGCCGCTTTACTAGCAATCTCCCTCCTTGGAGAATCAGCACCTTTAACCTCCTGTTCCGTACAGCTTGCAATTTGTCCTGAGGATGAAAGGGAAGAGGGGGAACCAATGAGAGACTATCTCTAGGTGTTGGGAGAGGCAGAGGTCACTCTATTTTCCCATCAGGAAGAAGAATTAACCACAGGCTCAGCCTGCCGCCTGGGACCAGAATAGGGCCTGAAGCAATCCTGCGCTTTTGCGGCCAGCGCCCAAGAAAGCGAGTTGAAAAATGGCGCTCAGGGGCACTGCAATTCACAAACCTGCAGACTTATAAATGATGACTCTCGTCCACAAATATATTGAGGGAAGGCAACGAAGAGGATTTGAAAGCAAGGCAGAATTGCAGGAAACAGATTTCAGGAGGGAGATTCGAATCGCCTTTAAAGCACAGGAAAAGCGGCAAAACCTCGACAATGATGCCCTTGGCCAAAAAGGGCGTATGCGTTTTTTCCTGAATATATTCAGGAAAAAACGCATACGCCCTTTTTGGCCAACCAAGCAACCTGGAAAGGCAAATCAGCGCTACAAAGAAGTCTCGCTTCCCATCGGTCAAAAGGGCCATGCTGAATAAAGTGTCAAAACCAGAAATGCAGGACAGGCCATGGAGAAACGGGAGCCTGGCTACGCTGATGGGCGGGATGTAAATTGCCAACAGCCACTCTGGAGAAGTGCACGGTGTGTCCTGAAACATCTAAAAAACTCAGCTTAGGGAGCATAGGGCACATCCACTCATGGGCGTATAAATTGAGAAAACTAAAAATCAGCAAGACACAGGCACCCCAAAGTTTAGGGCTGCTCTGTTGACAAGAATCTCCACTTCGTTACACCTTAAATATCCCAGGAAAGAGAAAAATGGATAAAGAAGTGGTGGTCCTTATGTACAATGGAATATCACTCAGCCATGAAATCAACGTCATAAGGCTAGTAGCAGCATGATGAGTGGATTTAGGTACGACGATTCTAAGTGAAATAAGTCACACAGAAAAAGACACTTATCATAAGATATGACTTATAGAGGGAATGTAAAAACCGCTACCCTTGAACTGAATTACAAAACAGAACAGAGTCACACGTTTAGAAAACACATTATGGCTGCTTAACGGGAAAGGTGAGGTGGGGTGATGCATACAACAAGGGTTTCAAATTAGCTCAGATACCGTTCCATAAACCCAATATGTAATAGACAAGCCCTACTCCTTGCTCAAGGAATTGGACTCAGCATCCCCTATTCACCGCCCAAGAATATATCTGACTAGTAAGAATCTTGAAACCTATGCATTGATATCTCTCTGAAAGTGAGTCAAGTGGGTGTAAAGCGGCAAAATCACAGCAGTGAAAAGCAGGTAAACCCCATTATAAAAATCAATTACTTTTAAAAACCCGTGAAACAAAGACAGTGAAAGAGAGAGAAATTCTTACAAAATTCTTTCAGCGGCTGTAATGCCACCTGGATTGACCATATCTAGACCCACAGCTGATTGAGACATAAGGGTGGACACTCTTGGGGCTGAGAGGTTTGGTGAGGTTGGGTGAGCAAACGCAGACCCTATAAAGTAATACTGCGTGGTACACATCCCATGGGTCCCAAATCTCCAGGTTCAAGGGCATCTTCCTACATCGAAAACATTCATGAGAAACCCAGAAGATGGTACACCGTGTGATCGGGAAAGGTTTCTAAAACGCACCTCATTTCTCATCTCCTTGTGCTTGGGTTCGCCATTCCAGCCGCTTTACTAGCAATCTCCCTCCTTGGAGAATCAGCACCTTTAACCTCCTGTTCCGTACAGGTTGCAATTTGTGCTGAGGATGAACGGGAAGAGGGGGAACCAATGAGAGACTAGCTCTAGGTGTTGGGACAGGCACAGGTCACTCTATTTTCCCCTCAAGAAGAAGAATTAACCACAGGCTCAGCATGCCGCCTGGGACCAGAATAGGGCCTGAAGCAATCCTGCGCTTTTGCGTCCAGCGCCCAAGAAAGCGAGTTGAAAAATGGCGCTCAGGGGCACTGCAATTCACAAACCTGCAGACTTATAAATGATGACTCTCGTCCACAAATATATTGATGGAAGGAAACGAAGAGGATTTGAAAGCAAGGCAGAATTGCAGGAAACAGATTTCAGGAGGGAGATTCGAATCGCCTTTAAAGCACAGGAAAGGCGGCAAAACCTCGACAATGATGCCCTTGGCCAAAAAGGGCGTATGCGTTTTTTCCTGAATATATTCAGGAAAAAACGCATACGCCCTTTTTGGCCAACCAAGCAACCTGGAAAGGCAAATCAGCGCTACAAAGAAGTCTCGCTTCCCATCGGTCAAAAGGGCCATGCTGAATAAAGTGTCAAAACCAGAAATGCAGGACAGGCCATGGAGAAACGGGAGCCTGGCTACGCTGATGGGCGGGATGTAAATTGCCAACAGCCACTCTGGAGAAGTGCACGGTGTTTCCTGAAACATCTACAAAACTCAGCTTAGGGAGCATAGGGCACATCCACTCATGGGCGTATAAATTGGGAAAACTAAAAATCAGCAAGACACAGGCACCCCAAAATTTAGGGCTGCTCTGTTGACAAGAACCTCCACTTGGTTACACCTTAAATATCCCAGGAAAGAGAAAAATGGATAAAGAAGTTGTGGTCCTTATGTACAATGGAATATCACTCAGTCATGAAATCAACGTCATAAAGCTAGTAGCAGCATGATGAGTGGATTTAGGTACGACGATTCTAAGTGAAATAAGTCACACAGAAAAAGACACTTATCATAAGATATGACTTATAGAGGGAATGTAAAAACCGCTACCCTTGAACTGAATTACAAAACAGAATAGAGTCACACGTTTAGAAAACACACTATGGCTGCTTAACGGGAAAGGTGAGGTGGGGTGATGCATAAAACAAGGGTTTCAAATTATCTGAGATACCGTTCCATAAACCCAATATGTAATAGACAAGACCTACTCCTTGCTCAATGAATTGGACTCAACACCCCCTATTCACCGCCCACGAATATATCTGAATAGTAAGAATCTTAAAACCTATGCATTGATATCTCTCTGTAAGTGAGTCAAGTGGGTGTAAAGCGGCAAAAACACAGGAGTGAAAAGCAGGTAAACCCCATTATAAATATCAATTACTTTTAAAAACCCGTGAAACAAAGACAGTGAAAGAGAGAGAAATTCTTAAAAAGTCGTTCAGGGGCTGTGATGCCACCTGGATTGACCATATCTAGACCCACAGCTGATTGAGACATAAGGGTGGACACTCTTGGGGCTGAGAGGTTTGGTGAGGTTGGGTGACCACACGCAGACCCTATAAAGTAATACTGCGTGGTACCCATCCCATGGGTCCCAAATCTCCAGGTTCAAGGGCATCTTCCTACATCGAAATCATTCATGAGAAACCCAGAAGATGGTACACCGTGTGATCGGGAAAGGTTTCTAAAACGCACCTCATTTCTCATCTCCTTGTGCTTGGGTTCGCCATTCCAGCCGCTTTACTAGCAATCTCCCTCCTTGGAGAATCAGCACCTTTAACCTCCTGTTCCGTACAGGTTGCAATTTGTCCTGAGGATGAACGGGAAGAGGGGGAACCAATGAGAGACTAGCTCTAGGTGTTGGGACAGGCACAGTTCACTCTATTTTCCCCTCAAGAAGAAGAATTAACCACAGGCTCAGCATGCCGCCTGGGACCAGAATAGGGCCTGAAGCAATCCTGCGCTTTTGCGGCCAGCGCCCAAGAAAGCGAGTTGAAAAATGGCGCTCAGGGGCACTGCAATTCACAAACCTGCAGACTTATAAATGATGACTCTCGTCCACAAATATATTGATGGAAGGAAACGAAGAGGATTTGAAAGCAAGGCAGAATTGCAGGAAACAGATTTCAGGAGGGAGATTCGAATCGCCTTTAAAGCACAGGAAAGGCGGCAAAACCTCGACAATGATGCCCTTGGCCAAAAAGGGCGTATGCGTTTTTTCCTGAATATATTCAGGAAAAAACGCATACGCCCTTTTTGGCCAACCAAGCAACCTGGAAAGGCAAATCAGCGCTACAAAGAAGTCTCGCTTCCCATCGGTCAAAAGGGCCATGCTGAATAAAGTGTCAAAACCAGAAATGCAGGACAGGCCATGGAGAAACGGGAGCCTGGCTACGCTGATGGGCGGGATGTAAATTGCCAACAGCCACTCTGGAGAAGTGCACGGTGTTTCCTGAAACATCTACAAAACTCAGCTTAGGGAGCATAGGGCACATCCACTCATGGGCGTATAAATTGGGAAAACTAAAAATCAGCAAGACACAGGCACCCCAAAATTTAGGGCTGCTCTGTTGACAAGAACCTCCACTTGGTTACACCTTAAATATCCCAGGAAAGAGAAAAATGGATAAAGAAGTTGTGGTCCTTATGTACAATGGAATATCACTCAGCCATGAAATCAACGTCATAAGGCTAGTAGCAGCATGATGAGTGGATTTAGGTACGACGATTCTAAGTGAAATAAGTCACACAGAAAAAGACACTTATCATAAGATATGACTTATAGAGGGAATGTAAAAACCGCTACCGTTGAACTGAATTACAAAACAGAATAGAGTCACACGTTTAGAAAACACACTATGGTTGCTTAACGGGAAAGGTGAGGTGGGGTGATGCATAAAACAAGGGTTTCAAATTATCTGAGATACCGTTCCATAAACCCAATATGTAATAGACAAGACCTACTCCTTGCTCAATGAATTGGACTCAACACCCCCTATTCACCGCCCACGAATATATCTGAATAGTAAGAATCTTAAAACCTATGCATTGATATCTCTCTGTAAGTGAGTCAAGTGGGTGTAAAGCGGCAAAAACACAGGAGTGAAAAGCAGGTAAACCCCATTATAAATATCAATTACTTTTAAAAACCCGAGAAACAAAGACAGTGAAAGAGAGAGAAATTCTTAAAAAGTCGTTCAGGGGCTGTGATGCCACCTGGATTGACCATATCTAGACCCACAGCTGATTGAGACATAAGGGTGGACACTCTTGGGGCTGAGAGGTTTGGTGAGGTTGGGTGAGCAAACGCAGACCCTATAAAGTAATACTGCGTGGTACCCATCCCATGGGTCCCAAATCTCCAGGTTCAAGGGCATCTTCCTACATCGAAAACATTCATGAGAAACCCAGAAGATGGTACACCGTGTGATCGGGAAAGGTTTCTAAAACGCACCTCATTTCTCATCTCCTTGTGCTTGGGTTCGCCATTCCAGCCGCTTTACTAGCAATCTCCCTCCTTGGAGAATCAGCACCTTTAACCTCCTGTTCCGTACAGGTTGCAATTTGTCCTGAGGATGAACGGGAAGAGGGGGAACCAATGAGAGACTAGCTCTAGGTGTTGGGACAGGCACAGGTCACTCTATTTTCCGCTCAAGAAGAAGAATTAACCACAGGCTCAGCATGCCGCCTGGGACCAGAATAGGGCCTGAAGCAATCCTGCGCTTTTGCGGCCAGCGCCCAAGAAAGCGAGTTGAAAAATGGCGCTCAGGGGCACTGCAATTCACAAACCTGCAGACTTATAAATGATGACTCTCGTCCACAAATATATTGAGGGAAGGAAACGAAGAGGATTTGAAAGCAAGGCAGAATTGCAGGAAACAGATTTCAGGAGGGAGATTCGAATCGCCTTTAAAGCACAGGAAAGGCGGCAAAACCTCGACAATGATGCCCTTGGCCAAAAAGGGCGTATGCGTTTTTTCCTGAATATATTCAGGAAAAAACGCATACGCCCTTTTTGGCCAACCAAGCAACCTGGAAAGGCAAATCAGCGCTACAAAGAAGTCTCGCTTCCCATCGGTCAAAAGGGCCATGCTGAATAAAGTGTCAAAAGCAGAAATGCAGGACAGGCCATGGAGAAACGGGAGCCTGGCTACGCTGATGGGCGGGATGTAAATTGCCAACAGCCACTCTGGAGAAGTGCACGGTGTGTCCTGAAACATCTACAAAACTCAGCTTAGGGAGCATAGGGCACATCCACTCATGGGCGTATAAATTGGGAAAAGTAAAAATCAGCAAGACACAGGCACCCCAAAATTTAGGGCTGCTCTGTTGACAAGAACCTCCACTTGGTTACACCTTAAATATCCCAGGAAAGAGAAAAATGGATAAAGAAGTTGTGGTCCTTATGTACAATGGAATATCACTCAGCCATGAAATCAACGTCATAAGGCTAGTAGCAGCATGATGAGTGGATTTAGGTACGACGATTCTAAGTGAAATAAGTCACACAGAAAAAGACACTTATCATAAGATATGACTTATAGAGGGAATGTAAAAACCGCTACCCTTGAACTGAATTACAAAACAGAATAGAGTCACACGTTTAGAAAACACACTATGGCTGCTTAACGGGAAAGGTGAGGTGGGGTGATGCATACAACAAGGGTTTCACATTATCTGAGATACCGTTCCATAAACCCAATATGTAATAGACAAGACCTACTCCTTGCTCAATGAATTGGACTCAACACCCCCTATTCACCGCCCACGAATATATCTGACTAGTAAGAATCTTAAAACCTATGCATTGATATCTCTCTGTAAGTGAGTCAAGTGGGTGTAAAGCGGCAAAAACACAGGAGTGAAAAGCAGGTAAACCCCATTATAAATATCAATTACGTTTAAAAACCCGTGAAACAAAGACAGTGAAAGAGAGAGAAATTCTTAAAAAGTCGTTCAGGGGCTGTGATGCCACCTGGATTGACCATATCTAGACCCACAGCTGATTGAGACATAAGGGTGGACACTCTTGGGGCTGAGAGGTTTGGTGAGGTTGGGTGACCAAACGCAGACCCTATAAAGTAATACTGCGTGGTACCCATCCCATGGGTCCCAAATCTCCAGGTTCAAGGGCATCTTCCTACATCGAAAACATGCATGAGAAACCCAGAAGATGGTACACCGTGTGATCGGGAAAGGTTTCTAAAACGCACCTCATTTCTCATCTCCTTGTGCTCGGGTTCGCCATTCCAGCCGCTTTACTAGCAATCTCCCTCCTTGGAGAATCAGCACCTTTAACCTCCTGTTCCGTACAGCTTGCAATTTGTCCTGAGGATGAAAGGGAAGAGGGGGAACCAATGAGAGACTATCTCTAGGTGTTGGGATAGGCAGAGGTCACTCTATTTTCCCAACAGGAAGAAGAATTAACCACAGGCTCAGCCTGCCGCCTGGGACCAGAATAGGGCCTGAAGCAATCCTGCGCTTTTGCGGCCAGCGCCCAAGAAAGCGAGTTGAAAAATGGCGCTCAGGGGCACTGCAATTCACAAACCTGCAGACTTATAAATGATGACTCTCGTCCACAAATATATTGAGGGAAGGCAACGAAGAGGATTTGAAAGCAAGGCAGAATTGCAGGAAACAGATTTCAGGAGGGAGATTCGAATCGCCTTTAAAGCACAGGAAAAGCGGCAAAACCTCGACAATGATGCCCTTGGCCAAAAAGGGCGTATGCGTTTTTTCCTGAATATATTCAGGAAAAAACGCATACGCCCTCTTTGGCCAACCAAGCAACCTGGAAAGGCAAATCAGCGCTACAAAGAAGTCTCGCTTCCCATCGGTCAAAAGGTCCATGCTGAATAAAGTGTCAAAACCAGAAATGCAGGACAGGCCATGGAGAAACGGGAGCCTGGCTACGCTGATGGGCGGGATGTAAATTGCCAACAGCCACTCTGGAGAAGTGCACGGTGTGTCCTGAAACATCTAAAAAACTCAGCTTAGGGAGCATAGGGCACATCCACTCATGGGCGTATAAATTGAGAAAACTAAAAATCAGCAAGACACAGGCACCCCAAAGTTTAGGGCTGCTCTGTTGACAAGAATCTCCACTTCGTTACACCTTAAATATCCCAGGAAAGAGAAAAATGGATAAAGAAGTGGTGGTCCTTATGTACAATGGAATATCACTCAGCCATGAAATCAACGTCATAAGGCTAGTAGCAGCATGATGAGTGGATTTAGGTACGACGATTCTAAGTGAAATAAGTCACACAGAAAAAGACACTTATCATAAGATATGACTTATAGAGGGAATGTAAAAACCGCTACCCTTGAACTGAATTACAAAACAGAATAGAGTCACACGTTTAGAAAACACACTATGGCTGCTTAACGGGAAAGGTGAGGTGGGGTGATTCATAAAACAAGGGTTTCAAATTATCTGAGATACCGTTCCATAAACCCAATATGTAATAGACAAGACCTACTCCTTGCTCAATGAATTGGACTCAACACCCCCTATTCACCGCCCACGAATATATCTGACTAGTAAGAATCTTAAAACCTATGCATTGATATCTCTCTGTAAGTGAGTCAAGTGGGTGTAAAGCGGCAAAAACACAGGAGTGAAAAGCAGGTAAACCCCATAATAAATATCAATTACTTTTAAAAACCCGTGAAACAAAGACAGTGAAAGAGAGAGAAATTCTTAAAAAGTCGTTCAGGGGCTGTGATGCCACCTGGATTGACCACATCTAGACCCACAGCTGATTGAGACATAAGGGTGGACACTCTTGGGGCTGAGAGGTTTGGTGAGGTTGGGTGACCAAACGCAGACCCTATAAAGTAATACTGCGTGGTACCCATCCCATGGGTCCCAAATCTCCAGGTTCAAGGGCATCTTCCTACATCGAAAACATTCATGAGAAACCCAGAAGATGGTACACCGTGTGATCGGGAAAGGTTTCTAAAACGCACCTCATTTCTCATCTCCTTGTGCTCGGGTTCGCCATTCCAGCCGCTTTACTAGCAATCTCCCTCCTTGGAGAATCAGCACCTTTAACCTCCTGTTCCGTACAGGTTGCAATTTGTCCTGAGGATGAACGGGAAGAGGGGGAACCAATGAGAGACTAGCTCTAGGTGTTGGGACAGGCACAGGTCACTCTATTTTCCCCTCAAGAAGAAGAATTAACCACAGGCTCAGCATGCCGCCTGGGACCAGAATAGGGCCTGAAGCAATCCTGCGCTTTTGCGGCCAGCGCCCAAGAAAGCGAGTTGAAAAATGGCGCTCAGGGGCAGTGCAATTCACAAACCTGCAGACTTATAAATGATGACTCTCGTCCACAAATATATTGATGGAAGGAAACGAAGAGGATTTGAAAGCAAGGCAGAATGGCAGGAAACAGATTTCAGGAGGGAGATTCGAATCGCCTTTAAAGCACAGGAAAGGCGGCAAAACCTCGACAATGATGCCCTTGGCCAAAAAGGGCGTATGCGTTTTTTCCTGAATATATTCAGGAAAAAACGCATACGCCCTTTTTGGCCAACCAAGCAACCTGGAAAGGCAAATCAGCGCTACAAAGAAGTCTTGCTTCCCATCGGTCAAAAGGGCCATGCTGAATAAAGTGTCAAAACCAGAAATGCAGGACAGGCCATGGAGAAACGGGAGCCTGGCTACGCTGATGGGCGGGATGTAAATTGCCAACAGCCACTCTGGAGAAGTGCACGGTGTGTCCTGAAACATCTACAAAACTCAGCTTAGGGAGCATAGGGCACATCCACTCATGGGCGTATAAATTGGGAAAACTAAAAATCAGCAAGACACAGGCACCCCAAAATTTAGGGCTGCTCTGTTGACAAGAACCTCCACTTGGTTACACCTTAAATATCCCAGGAAAGAGAAAAATGGATAAAGAAGTTGTGGTCCTTATGTACAATGGAATATCACTCAGCCATGAAATCAACGTCATAAGGCTAGTAGCAGCATGATGAGTGGATTTAGGTACGACGATTCTAAGTGAAATAAGTCACACAGAAAAAGACACTTATCATAAGATATGACTTATAGAGGGAATGTAAAAACCGCTACCCTTGAACTGAATTACAAAACAGAATAGAGTCACACGTTTAGAAAACACACTATGGCTGCTTAACGGGAAAGGTGAGGTGGGGTGATGCATAAAACAAGGGTTTCAAATTATCTGAGATACCGTTCCATAAACCCAATATGTAATAGACAAGACCTACTCCTTGCTCAATGAATTGGACTCAACACCCCCTATTCACCGCCCACGAATATATCTGAATAGTAAGAATCTTAAAACCTATGCATTGATATCTCTCTGTAAGTGAGTCAAGTGGGTGTAAAGCGGCAAAAACACAGGAGTGAAAAGCAGGTAAACCCCATTATAAATATCAATTACTTTTAAAAACCCGTGAAACAAAGACAGTGAAAGAGAGAGAAATTCTTACAAAATTCTTTCAGCGGCTGTAATGCCACCTGGATTGACCATATCTAGACCCACAGCTGATTGAGACATAAGGGTGGACACTCTTGGGGCTGAGAGGTTTGGTGAGGTTGGGTGAGCAAACGCAGACCCTTTAAAGTAATACTGCGTGGTACCCATCCCATGGGTCCCAAATCTCCAGGTTCAAGGGCATCTTCCTACATCGAAAACATGCATGAGAAACCCAGAAGATGGTACACCGTGTGATCGGGAAAGGTTTCTAAAACGCACCTCATTTCTCATCTCCTTGTGCTCGGGTTCGCCATTCCAGCCGCTTTACTAGCAATCTCCCTCCTTGGAGAATCAGCACCTTTAACCTCCTGTTCCGTACAGCTTGCAATTTGTCCTGAGGATGAAAGGGAAGAGGGGGAACCAATGAGAGACTATCTCTAGGTGTTGGGATAGGCAGAGGTCACTCTATTTTCCCAACAGGAAGAAGAATTAACCACAGGCTCAGCCTGCCGCCTGGGACCAGAATAGGGCCTGAAGCAATCCTGCGCTTTTGCGGCCAGCGCCCAAGAAAGCGAGTTGAAAAATGGCGCTCAGGGGCACTGCAATTCACAAACCTGCAGACTTATAAATGATGACTCTCGTCCACAAATATATTGAGGGAAGGCAACGAAGAGGATTTGAAAGCAAGGCAGAATTGCAGGAAACAGATTTCAGGAGGGAGATTCGAATCGCCTTTAAAGCACAGGAAAAGCGGCAAAACCTCGACAATGATGCCCTTGGCCAAAAAGGGCGTATGCGTTTTTTCCTGAATATATTCAGGAAAAAACGCATACGCCCTTTTTGGCCAACCAAGCAACCTGGAAAGGCAAATCAGCGCTACAAAGAAGTCTCGCTTCCCATCGGTCAAAAGGGCCATGCTGAATAAAGTGTCAAAACCAGAAATGCAGGACAGGCCATGGAGAAACGGGAGCCTGGCTACGCTGATGGGCGGGATGTAAATTGCCAACAGCCACTCTGGAGAAGTGCACGGTGTGTCCTGAAACATCTAAAAAACTCAGCTTAGGGAGCATAGGGCACATCCACTCATGGGCGTATAAATTGAGAAAACTAAAAATCAGCAAGACACAGGCACCCCAAAGTTTAGGGCTGCTCTGTTGACAAGAATCTCCACTTCGTTACACCTTAAATATCCCAGGAAAGAGAAAAATGGATAAAGAAGTGGTGGTCCTTATGTACAATGGAATATCACTCAGCCATGAAATCAACGTCATAAGGCTAGTAGCAGCATGATGAGTGGATTTAGGTACGACGATTCTAAGTGAAATAAGTCACACAGAAAAAGACACTTATCATAAGATATGACTTATAGAGGGAATGTAAAAACCGCTACCCTTGAACTGAATTACAAAACAGAATAGAGTCACACGTTTAGAAAACACATTATGGCTGCTTAACGGGAAAGGTGAGGTGGGGTGATGCATACAACAAGGGTTTCAAATTAGCTCAGATACCGTTCCATAAACCCAATATGTAATAGACAAGCCCTACTCCTTGCTCAAGGAATTGGACTCAGCATCCCCTATTCACCGCCCAAGAATATATCTGACTAGTAAGAATCTTGAAACCTATGCATTGATATCTCTCTGAAAGTGAGTCAAGTGGGTGTAAAGCGGCAAAATCACAGCAGTGAAAAGCAGGTAAACCCCATTATAAAAATCAATTACTTTTAAAAACCCGTGAAACAAAGACAGTGAAAGAGAGAGAAATTCTTACAAAATTCTTTCAGCGGCTGTAATGCCACCTGGATTGACCATATCTAGACCCACAGCTGATTGAGACATAAGGGTGGACACTCTTGGGGCTGAGAGGTTTGGTGAGGTTGGGTGAGCAAACGCAGACCCTATAAAGTAATACTGCGTGGTACACATCCCATGGGTCCCAAATCTCCAGGTTCAAGGGCATCTTCCTACATCGAAAACATTCATGAGAAACCCAGAAGATGGTACACCGTGTGATCGGGAAAGGTTTCTAAAACGCACCTCATTTCTCATCTCCTTGTGCTTGGGTTCGCCATTCCAGCCGCTTTACTAGCAATCTCCCTCCTTGGAGAATCAGCACCTTTAACCTCCTGTTCCGTACAGGTTGCAATTTGTGCTGAGGATGAACGGGAAGAGGGGGAACCAATGAGAGACTAGCTCTAGGTGTTGGGACAGGCACAGGTCACTCTATTTTCCCCTCAAGAAGAAGAATTAACCACAGGCTCAGCATGCCGCCTGGGACCAGAATAGGGCCTGAAGCAATCCTGCGCTTTTGCGGCCAGCGCCCAAGAAAGCGAGTTGAAAAATGGCGCTCAGGGGCACTGCAATTCACAAACCTGCAGACTTATAAATGATGACTCTCGTCCACAAATATATTGATGGAAGGAAACGAAGAGGATTTGAAAGCAAGGCAGAATTGCAGGAAACAGATTTCAGGAGGGAGATTCGAATCGCCTTTAAAGCACAGGAAAGGCGGCAAAACCTCGACAATGATGCCCTTGGCCAAAAAGGGCGTATGCGTTTTTTCCTGAATATATTCAGGAAAAAACGCATACGCCCTTTTTGGCCAACCAAGCAACCTGGAAAGGCAAATCAGCGCTACAAAGAAGTCTCGCTTCCCATCGGTCAAAAGGGCCATGCTGAATAAAGTGTCAAAACCAGAAATGCAGGACAGGCCATGGAGAAACGGGAGCCTGGCTACGCTGATGGGCGGGATGTAAATTGCCAACAGCCACTCTGGAGAAGTGCACGGTGTTTCCTGAAACATCTACAAAACTCAGCTTAGGGAGCATAGGGCACATCCACTCATGGGCGTATAAATTGGGAAAACTAAAAATCAGCAAGACACAGGCACCCCAAAATTTAGGGCTGCTCTGTTGACAAGAACCTCCACTTGGTTACACCTTAAATATCCCAGGAAAGAGAAAAATGGATAAAGAAGTTGTGGTCCTTATGTACAATGGAATATCACTCAGCCATGAAATCAACGTCATAAAGCTAGTAGCAGCATGATGAGTGGATTTAGGTACGACGATTCTAAGTGAAATAAGTCACACAGAAAAAGACACTTATCATAAGATATGACTTATAGAGGGAATGTAAAAACCGCTACCCTTGAACTGAATTACAAAACAGAATAGAGTCACACGTTTAGAAAACACACTATGGCTGCTTAACGGGAAAGGTGAGGTGGGGTGATGCATAAAACAAGGGTTTCAAATTATCTGAGATACCGTTCCATAAACCCAATATGTAATAGACAAGACCTACTCCTTGCTCAATGAATTGGACTCAACACCCCCTATTCACCGCCCACGAATATATCTGAATAGTAAGAATCTTAAAACCTATGCATTGATATCTCTCTGTAAGTGAGTCAAGTGGGTGTAAAGCGGCAAAAACACAGGAGTGAAAAGCAGGTAAACCCCATTATAAATATCAATTACTTTTAAAAACCCGTGAAACAAAGACAGTGAAAGAGAGAGAAATTCTTAAAAAGTCGTTCAGGGGCTGTGATGCCACCTGGATTGACCATATCTAGACCCACAGCTGATTGAGACATAAGGGTGGACACTCTTGGGGCTGAGAGGTTTGGTGAGGTTGGGTGACCACACGCAGACCCTATAAAGTAATACTGCGTGGTACCCATCCCATGGGTCCCAAATCTCCAGGTTCAAGGGCATCTTCCTACATCGAAAACATTCATGAGAAACCCAGAAGATGGTACACCGTGTGATCGGGAAAGGTTTCTAAAACGCACCTCATTTCTCATCTCCTTGTGCTTGGGTTCGCCATTCCAGCCGCTTTACTAGCAATCTCCCTCCTTGGAGAATCAGCACCTTTAACCTCCTGTTCCGTACAGGTTGCAATTTGTCCTGAGGATGAACGGGAAGAGGGGGAACCAATGAGAGACTAGCTCTAGGTGTTGGGACAGGCACAGGTCACTCTATTTTCCCCTCAAGAAGAAGAATTAACCACAGGCTCAGCATGCCGCCTGGGACCAGAATAGGGCCTGAAGCAATCCTGCGCTTTTGCGGCCAGCGCCCAAGAAAGCGAGTTGAAAAATGGCGCTCAGGGGCACTGCAATTCACAAACCTGCAGACTTATAAATGATGACTCTCGTCCACAAATATATTGATGGAAGGAAACGAAGAGGATTTGAAAGCAAGGCAGAATTGCAGGAAACAGATTTCAGGAGGGAGATTCGAATCGCCTTTAAAGCACAGGAAAGGCGGCAAAACCTCGACAATGATGCCCTTGGCCAAAAAGGGCGTATGCGTTTTTGCCTGAATATATTCAGGAAAAAACGCATACGCCCTTTTTGGCCAACCAAGCAACCTGGAAAGGCAAATCAGCGCTACAAAGAAGTCTCGCGTCCCATCGGTCAAAAGGGCCATGCTGAATAAAGTGTCAAAACCAGAAATGCAGGACAGGCCATGGAGAAACGGGAGCCTGGCTACGCTGATGGGCGGGATGTAAATTGCCAACAGCCACTCTGGAGAAGTGCACGGTGTGTCCTGAAACATCTACAAAACTCAGCTTAGGGAGCATAGGGCACATCCACTCATGGGCGTATAAATTGGGAAAAGTAAAAATCAGCAAGACACAGGCACCCCAAAATTTAGGGCTGCTCTGTTGACAAGAACCTC